>NC_143179.1:21903863-22219090 GCF_047325235.1 Durio zibethinus | reverse complement strand
CATGCAAATGCATCAAACGAGAGTTTTTATTTGTTTTTGACACAATAATTGCATGCATTTTACAGGTGCACCAAAAAAGGGGGAAAAGTGATCAAGAAAATGACATGTATAAGCAAAAATGCATAAATTTCTAGTAAAAATTTACTTCCAGAAAGCAAAAATTTATCAATTAAAAATGTAAAAAGTTATATCGTGAAGCAAATTATGCTATTCTTACCAATTCTAACAAAGCACACCCAGAAAAGCTGCAATGGAACATTAACTGGTTAGCAAATCAATAAACTAAATCAAAGCTGAAGAAAAACAAAGAAAGCAAAATCAAGAAAAGGGAGGCCATCGAAGCAGATATTTTACTTCTTTGTCCGAAGGAGGATGAAAATTGGCAAAAAGAAAAAAATTTATACCATTTTTCGATTTGTGCGTGTCATCCTTGGGCAGGAGTTCTGTATCGCTCCAAGTGTGTCGGATGAATTTCATACTTACAGAGCAACGCTAAATTGTAACCAAGCAATATGGGAGTTACGGCCTCCAACCACGCCATTTGACAGTTGACGTCATCCAGCTGGCTAGGGCAATGCATTTCGACTAAAGTCCTAATGGGATGGTGTGATCCTTTTTAGTGTATTCAAAGCTCTGACTTTAGCCCAATCAAGAAAACAAATATAGGCCTGAAAGTATAAGTCCCAAAGCAATATCTTTATGACCCAAAAAGGAGTCCCAACACAGGTTTTTTCTTTGTCTGTTTTCAGAACTATTTTCTGAGGTCACTGTAGAATTAGGTCCTTTGAATGCAATGGAAAATTGTTAGTTCAGTGATACTTGAACTGGAATGGATTCTAGTATTGAGAGTGTCGAGTTCGAACATCAATCATAACTTTAAAAACCTGACAGTGAAAATGATAATGAAGGTGAAATTGATAATTCAACAGTGAGATTCGGAAATTCAGTAATGAGATTTGTTTAAATGGCTCAAGTAAATTGCAATGACTCACGAAAGAAGCTTCTGCCATTAATGAATTATAAAAATCATTAACAAAACATATAGTTTATATTGTATGAATTCATTTAGGTGACTGGTTTTACTTTTTTCGTTTTCTTGTGCCAGCCCACATCTGGTATATAGCTGCTAAAGCAAATTATCTCAAATTCAAGTGTTTAAAGGATTAGGACTTGTGGTTTGACTTCCAAGTTTTCAACTAATTGTAGCTAATTTAAAATTATTATTTTCAGTTGAATTATCAGTGGTTAGGGTTGGCAATCCTACCCAAAACCGTGGGTTCCTACTAATCTAATTTTAAAAGATTGAGTTTTTTTAAAAGAGTTTCAGATTGAATTACGTTAATTTCTTTTTAAAATTAGAGATTAAGGTTAGATTTTAAACAAATTTATCTCAATATGATCTAATATATATATATATATAATACTTTTTATTATTTATTTAATTTTATATTTATATTTAAAAAATAATATTTTATTAATTTTAAATCAAATTAAATTTGATATAAAAATGATATTTTAATATTAAATCAAATTTAAATATTTAATATATAAAATTAAATCAAATTTGAAACAATTAAAAATTCACCCCATTTCAATCCGTTAGACATCTTTATCAGTGGTTCTAACTTCTAAAATTTGCTACAATTTGGTACAACCAAAGCACGATCATCCACCTTAGGGTTTACCTGCTCTTTGTTATTTTATTATTATGGCATTTTTGCTCCATGTACTATTTTCTATTGCTTTTTGAAGCCCCCTTTATTCTATTATCTTCCTTGAAGAAAATTTAGTCCAAGGCCATGATCTAGTCTTTTCTTAGTCCATGAGACATATTTCATCGCATGACAAGCACATAGGCCAAAAAGGAGCCTTGTTGTGGACCTCTTTGGTAGTACTGTTACTTTGTATTTGTTCAAATTTTGAAGCTCATGATTGGATACTGAGAAAATTGAAGAAAGAAACCCAACGAATGATAGATGTAAAAGGGCATTTCATTGCCTGAAGGTTCTTGATTTACACTGCTACAATTGTACACCATTGTGGGGATTAGGACCTTGACAATGATTTAATTATCTGAAAAGAAAAATAGAACAATGACGAATTGCTGTTGATTGATCCCCTATTGATGCATCCATTTTCTTTTGGACTTTGGACCATTCTATATAAGAGAGAGAGAGAGAGAGAGAGAGGTGGTGTGGGGACAGAAATGGGAAACTGAGAGATTCCTTTTGCTGGTTATGATAGGCATTGACTCCCTTGTCCAAATGTCTTTGGAAAGTTCACTTTTTCTGTCACAATTGTGGGATTCTACACCTTCCCTATTCTTTAACCCAAGCTGCCACAACCTTGTATCACCCCCCATATGGCCATAAGGGCCATAGCCCTTCCCATTTTCCCACCACTATGCATACATTGGCAAATTGCTTACCCTCTCTCTCCTTAAGAAAATATTAATGGGCATTTTCAATGGATTTTGTGGTTTTGTTTGGCCAACTCAAGGCACTGTTTAGTCCAGGCTTGATAGCTGCACGGGAGTTTCAGATGGAGAAGCATTTCTTTTGAATTCTGAATCACATTTTGAAACAAGTTGTGTGATTTTGGCACTTCATTATTGTTTATCTGAATTGTCCTTTTCTTCTTATGTCACAAAGCTAATGGCAAAGCTTGTTTTGTATGCAGAATGATGCTAACTACAAATAAATTTGAAATTTTCTGCCTCCATCTTCATGCCTCAAGAACAAGAAAAAACAACTGGCGCTGCTAATGATATGCTGTAGCAGATGGTTACATATTTTATAACAAGCTATATGATCAACTATTGATAACAGGACAGGTTGAGTTATAGCTTTGTTTCCACAAGAAACAAACTATGGAAACAGAAACAGAAACAAAAACAAAAATAAAAACAAGCACCTAAGCCGCAGAATCCTTAGAAACAGTTTCCTGAATTTTCCAGGCTTCCTTTGAGATTCATACATCTTTTGTTTTCATTTCTAATTTGTCTTTTTTGATTACTTGAGTTGAATATTATGGTAAAAGATTCCTTGAGAAATGTAAATTTTGCTGCAAGTACAATATGTTACTCACCAACTTCTGATTGATTTTCAAGTTTCAACTCCTCTTCATAATAACAATCCTGCATCTTCAATATATAAATTTTACATGGTCCTAGGAGATCCTGGCATTGTTTTACCATTCAGAAAACCTGATTCAAAAACCCTGGAGACACATGGGTATCTAAACCTAGTCTCTTGTGCTTATAAACTGACAACTTTTCGAGAAAAAATCTCAGTATTGCATCAGGCATCAGGCATGGAACTCTGAGCCTGTTAGATTAGGGGATGTTATGTTGTTAAAACAACTCGATAATTTCATTGATCTAGGAAGTATGTCTGTCAGTTTCATTTGAAAATTTTGATTCTCTTCACTTACTCTAAAGCTAAATATAATTTACATGTTTTTCTTGGTACTGTTATATTTTTTGTCATTGAGAAGCTACACCCGTCTGACCTGTAGAAAAATCTCGATAATAAGATAAAATAGAAGTTTAATTTGTTTATTATTTATTGGGACTGCAAAAATTTTAAACCCTTTGCTGATGGAGCTCAAACATCAGCCACAGATAGCTCCAAAAACTCCATCCTAGCTCTCTCTCATTGACCCCAGTGAAACAATATATGAAAATTTGCACCCAATTAGCTGAGTTATTATCTATTTTAATTTAAAATTTTAACGATTTTATCATTTAAAAAATATTTTTTTTATAAAATAAAATTATGAAATTATCATATCAAAATTAACAATATTTAAAATCTCATAAAACTTTTGAATAAAAACATATAATACCTTACAATTTGAACACAAATAATCACCTAGCAAAGTTACTAAAAGAACAAGTAAATGATGCTAAAAACCCAGATTATGTTCATCAGTTTTTATAATTTCATATTCATTAATGCTTGTCAAAGGTATGAATTGTCTCATATTAATCTGTCATTGTAAAAATTGGCAGTAACCTTTGTTTTGGCAGAAATTGCCAAAATTTTCAATTAATCTAAGCCATTAAAACCATCTTTTTTCCCTTTAGAAGCTACCTAGCTACAAAACTCATTTGTTTATAGACTAGGCTTTTGGATTTTTCTGCAATCTCAATATAAAAGGTATAAATTACACACTTATTAATAAGAAAAGTTTTCAATAAGAAATCTCCCCCTCTTTCACTTCTTCCTTGTTGCAGTGATAAGAGAAACTTTTTCTCAGTCGTTGAGTATGACGACAAAAAGAGAGACCTGGCCACCTTACAACAACCATGACACAACCCTACTTTTTTTTCGCTCTTTGGTATGGATAGTGGAAAAGGTCAAGTCTGGGAATAAGCAATTTTTATTTATTTTTAATTGTGGATTCTATAGCAAGTGTTAGTCTCTTGGACAATCTGGGTACCTGGCTATGCCACTATTTTCTCCAAAAAGAGATTTAGACAAAGAAAAACCCCACAAAACCTCATTTCCTTTTTAGCATCCAATGTTTGCTTTAAACTTCACCTTTCATTCCTTTTGAGGTGACAGCATGCTTTTGTTTTAGCCTTACTATTGTTAGTGACGCAAACAATAATTGATTTTTCATAATCCTTAATATTTGAAAGGACTTGCTTGAGACTGTTTCTAGCCGTTGTAAAATATTGTATTTTGCCGAATTGACTAGCTAATCAAACCAATAGAATTGTGATTGATTTTACATATGAGAACAACAGATTATACAAAAGGAAACAAAATGTGCTGCATGTTTAATGATTATACGAATCAAATGAGAGTTTGCGTGATAGCATAAATTATTTGCTAGAGTATTTGTTGTAGATTAGTTGAAAAACCAACTCAAAAACCAGCATTTCCAAGTGGATTACGGCAATCTTGTGACCTTTTAGTTGAAACATTTCAACAATTAATCAAACCAACCATCATTTCAGCTATGTTAAGCAACCATTTCAATACAGTAATCATGATTTTGTTAATTGAATCGAGTTGCTTGATTTGCCAATTGTGAGACAAACTTTTGTCATCTATACATGTGATAAGGCTGGTGTTCACATTTGTGTCAAACAAATTGGTGAATGATGATGCACTAAATTCAAGCAAAGTGCGGATCTACTTCTTGGCTAAAGTTGGAGGCAAAGAAAACATTACCTTTTACTCTTTCCAGATTTTGTTCAGAAAAGATCTATGTTAGAATTCTGGTGACAGTATTTCTGTAGCTCTGAAGTTTTCGCTTATTACTTAGTAGCATTTGTTTTCCAAGACAAACCTTTATTCCACATGCAATAAAAATAAGCAATGCATAAATTCTATAACTACTACAGATGCAAAGATTGTTGAACACCACCCATATCTTCAATACTATTCCTAATGCATAGAGTATGATACAATGCATGGCAGCAGGGAGGGTCACCAACTCCCACTTGCTTTGCAACAAGAGAAACGAATGTAGAAATTTAGGTATCAATCAAGGAATAAATTATTGTAGACTAAACTTTCCTTCTCTCTAAACTCTAAACGGTTATAGGCTCTATTTAGTATTCACCATCTCTCATTTGGTCTCCTTTAGACATCTAGTTGAGTGAAGAAAATTTGTCTACTTTTGGACATTTGACAATTGACATCAGGGGGTATAGTGTCAAAAACAAATCTTGTATGTGCAGTGTGCCTATGCCAACTTTCTTCTCCCCTTAAAGCCCACGAGCTGGTTTACTTCTAATGTAAAAAAGAGACCCTCCTCATTGCAAAAGCAAAGTAATTTATACAGTGAGTGAAGTGAGTACCTTAGAAAAGAGAAAGAAACACTGGTCAAAAGCCAAAAAGCTCTATCTTTTCTTAGCCGTATTTGTGGGTTTTTATGCAAAAGCATTTTCAGTCGTCTGCTATGTTTCAGGCTGTTTTTAGCAGCAAAATGATCACCTTCTGCTTTGTGGGTAGTTCCTGGAAGTCCTAGTATTCTTGAAAATGCAAGAAGACAAGTTAAGTTTCGGAGTGTAATAACGGGTCTGTGTGAACCCACTTGGTCTCTCTTTCTTCACCTGGTTCATCTTCCTCAGACCCCTTTTGGCGTTCCCTTGTTTTTTCTTTTAGAGCCTAATTGGTAAAGGCCTCTACTTTGCTCCATTTTCAGCTGTGCTGTTCTTGTTTCAACAAATATTTTGGTTTTTCTGTTCAGTTATAAACAAATTTTCGCTGATAATATTTTCTCAGTGATGGGATTTCAAGGCAGTGGAGAAAGTGAAATGTTGGGATTGAGAGTTACATCAGCAAGACACAAGCGTTCAAAGAGGTAACTTTGCATAAACTTTTGTTAGTTTGCGGTCACCTTTGTTGTCCTTTGATGTTAAGATGTTCTCTAACCGGAAAGAGTTCTGAGATGGGTTTACTTAAGAAAACTCGTAACTTTGAGCATTTACAGAAGTAGAAACCTGAAGAGGCATTTGCATATTCTCCTTTATTAGTTTGGCTCTATGTCCCCACTCGCTAGTTTTGGTCGGTCATTGAATGTTTTTTGTGGTCCTGATGGAGAAACAAAGGGCAGTTTTTGTAAATCATGGAACTGCTTGAAATTTGGCTTCTGGCCTCAAATGTTTCTTTTCTTTGCCAAAGATTTATTGATTATTCTTTTTTTTTTCTCATTCATTCTTTTAAATTTCTTTTTGTTGATAACGTTTGCAATTAATAAGTCATCGGTGAGTTACATTGAAAACCGTTCTTGAGATGGTTTTCAGAAAATGATAGCCAAGTGGACCACTGGTACAGGTTGAGGAATGACATCCTTGGTCTTCTTGCCTTTACAAATATGCAAGAAAAGTTATCTAATTGCTTAAGTTTTGCAAAATAGTCATGAGAGGGCTACGAATTGCAATGAAAATCCTCAAATCCTGCCTTTTGCTAATTTTATCAATTGATTCTTGGCGCTTGATTATGTCACATAGCAGCTTTCCTGATAGGCAAAGAGTTGAGGAAGATGGCTTGGATAGTTCTCTTGAAGCATCAAATCGTACAAATCTGGTAATTCATTCCCTTTTCCTTTAAAAGTAATTGTAAGCCATTTTTTTTTCTGTAGTTCGTTAGTAAGCATAAAGCATAATGATTTGATTATCTTATTATTTCTTTGACTAATGACTTTTTCTCCTCCATCCAATCTAAAGGCCTAGTACAGTGCCATCCATAACTTATTACAATGATCTCTTTTTCCCTTCCCTTTCCCACGTTTCTTTCTTTTTCTTTTTTCATTTACCTCTTGATTGTTACATAGGATGGTATGTAAGAGGTGGTGGTTCAAAGTAGAAATCATATAATCAAATTATTTGATAGAAATCAGAATCAGTCTCTTAGCCCTAAATCTAGATGGAGCTGAATAAAAATGACTGCATTTAATTTATGCCTGAAAAACTGGGATATAAGGCCTTGTTTAGCTAAGTTTAGTGTCCCTTTCTAGACTCAATTATTTGAGATCAATACAGAATACTCATCCTAAATTAGAATATTTTTCCTGACCAAGGGTCTGATTTATATATCTGGTACCAGGATATGAGGCACTTGAAGGACTCTGTCAAAACCCTGAAGAAACAATCTCCCACTCCCAGAACTGAGGTCCAGAACTCTTTGAAGCAAGAGGTGTGGAACTGAACCTGTTTTATCATTTTAGTCATTTTTGGATATCACAGGGCTTGAATTTAATTCGGAAGTGGCCCAGTGAGGTCTTTTATGTCTCAGGGTTCGGCTACAGCTCACAAGTTTTGAAGTTCTATTGCTCATATGATTTTTTCTTTTTCTTTCCAAAAATCTTTTGTGCAGATTTTACAGCTAGAGAAAAGATTACAAGATCAATTTGAGGTTCGTCGTGCATTAGAAACAGCATTGGGTTATAGATCTTCCTCCCATGTTGATACAAACGAAATATCAGTGTCCATATCCAAGGTAGGTCCTCTAAATTCTTATTTCTCTGGGAAATAGGAGTTTATTGTTTCTGTTCTTCTTCTTGGTTTTTTAATGATATCACTCCTTGCACTGCTGCTTGTAGTCTCAGTTTTGCCTATGTTTACCTCAGAATTCTCATTTTTGCCTATGTTTACCTCAGAATTTAGTTTGTTGACTCTACTTTTAGCCCTTTCATTATTCAGTCCGCCTCTTGACAGTTGACACTGCTTTTCTGCAGCCAGCTGCAGAGTTAATCAAGGAAATTGCCGTGTTAGAGTTGGAAGTTGTATATTTGGAACAGTACCTTCTCTCATTGTATAGGAAAGCCTTTGATCAACAAGTGTGTTCTATATCGCCATCTAAAAGGGATGAAAGGTTAAAAACCTCAGTAGGAAACCCAAGAGGGAGATTTTTGGAAGTTTCCAGACCTGACGATGCATCGAATGTTGAAAATTCAACTGTACAGTCTGGTTACCATCACAATTCATGGAAGGAGCCTAGTGGCGTTGAAGAAGAAAAACCATTAGATTCCAGTGTTCATCGCTGTCATTCCTCACTATCACAGCGTTCAGTATTTTCAAGTAGGACTTCTCCTCCGGATGAGAATTTGGCTAAAGCTATACGTGCCTGCCATTCACAACCTTTGTCCATGATGGAGGTAACTTACTTTAAGCATGTTATCTCCTCAAAAAATTTGTTTTCTATCTACTTTACATTTTGGTTAATTGATGGTCATATTACATCATAGCAAAGCATTACAGTCATTTATTTTTTCTGGAAAACTGATGAGCAATAGTTTCTCTACAGTATGCTCAGAATGCTTCGAACATAATCAGTCTGGCTGAGCATCTTGGCACTCGCATTTCTGATCACGTTCCAGAGACACCAAACAAGCTTTCTGAGGATATGATCAAGTGCATTTCTGCTATATATTGCAAGCTTGGAGACCCACTTTTGATCCAAAACGGCTTTTCATCTCCCAATTCATCCATGTCATCAACCAGTTCTTTTTCCCCACAGGATCAGCATGACATATGGAGTCCAGGGTTCAGAAATAATTCATCTTTTGATGTACGGTTAGATAACCCTTTCCATGTGGAAGGACTTAAAGAGTTTAGTGGACCATATAGCACAATGGTTGAAGTGCCATGGATTTTCAGAGATAGTAAGAAACAGGTTGGTGTGGAACACTGGCTACAAAATTTCGGGTGAGTCTTTCCAATATGCAATTGTCGCAAACAAGTAAACCTTTTCTGATGATTTGGGGATCTTCTAAGAAACATTAGATCTGTGCTCGTCTTGCAGCTTTCATCTGTTTATCAAATTATTGTGTTTTAGGTCACTTATCTGTCGACTGGAAGAAGTTGATCCTAGGAAGTTGAAACATGATGAAAAGCTGGCATTCTGGATAAACATACACAATTCATTAGTGATGCATGTAAGTGTTCTCATCAATGAAAAGAATCTGCTGTTATGGTATTGGCTCCAATTTTAATGCAATAGATTGTATTCAATCTTTCTTTTCCTCTATAATAGGCATTTTTGGCTTATGGTATTCCGCAAAATAATGTGAAGAGACTCTTTCTACTGTTGAGGGTAAGAATAACCTGTCTCATTTTTGCCCCTCTTGAATGATGAAACTAGATTGGTATGTGTCATCTTATATTCTTGTACTATTCAGGCTGCATATAACATTGGGGGTCACACCATCAGTGCAGATACAATACAGAGTTCCATCCTGGGTTGTCGCATGTCTCGTCCTGGACAGGTAGATCTCAAACCTCATCCCATAAAAGATGTTGTAGAGACCAGGCTTCAGTCCAAAATCCTATTCTTCAAGAGAAACTTGTCTATGGTGTCCATGAACGAAAAAGAAAGATAAGGCAGAAATCTACCTTATTATTTCCGCTTTGCCTTTTCTTCGTCAAAGAAAAAGAAAGAGAAGGCAGAAAAAGCTTAGGGAATTTGTCATTTATTTCACATGAAGTGCAAGGAAGCATTTATTTTTAGTTCTAATATGCCCAGTGAGCTTGATTTAACTCATGTTTGAAGTTGGTGCTGATAAAGCTTTCTCCTGCTTGTAGTGGCTTCGGTTATTGCTTTCTGCAAAGGCTAAATTTAAAACTGGAGATAAAAGGCAGGCATATGCAATTGAACGACATGAACCTCTCTTACACTTTGCACTCTGTTCAGGAAACCATTCTGATCCTGCGGTACTATATCCTCTTTGATCTCTATTTTTTTTTTCCTTGCTACTGGCACTAATGACACAATGTTCTATTGTGATTCCAATTTGCCTTGATAAAGTTTTCCAATTTGGAAACTATAACCTTCTTATTATATTTTTTTTCTTTTCTTTAGGTCCGTGCCTACTCACCAAAGAGGGTATTTCAAGAGCTGGAAACTGCGAAAGACGAGTATATGCAGGCTACCTTTGGTGTCCGCAAAGACCAGAAAATTTTGTTACCAAAGATCGTAGAGTCCTTTGCCAAGGATTCAAGTTTGTGTCCAGCTGGTATCATCAAAATGATCGAACAATCTTTACCTGAATCACTTCGTCAGAGTATTAGAAAATGTCAGCTAGGAAACTCCCGCAAGAGCATTGAATGGATTCCTCACAATTTTACCTTTAGGTATCTAATATCTAAAGAATTAGTAAGATGATTGCCTTTATGCACAATGCATGGTGCTTTGTCATGATACATTTTGCAAGTATTTTCATTTCGAAAGATTTTCATATTTTTCCTTGCACAAAGTAGAAATGATAAAGGAAATGTTAGGATATAACAATGGGGCATCTTTTGCAATGTAATTGTTATCCTGAAGTGTCATGCAATTGGGAGAGAACCAATAGTAGTGCTTGCATGTTAGACTTAACAATCAAATCATGCTGCTAAAAGAGACAGACGAACGAACTGCTAATTACGAAGAATACACTCTAGTCTTGTCCAAAACAATATGAAGGATCTGTCAAATGGTAAGCTTCTGAATCATCAGAACCAAGTATTTGTTCAAACTGGTCTCTCAAGTACTTATAGCCACCTGCATCTGAACCTTTATGCAGCAAAATCCCGGCCCGGCTCCAGCCGAGACCATATGCATCATTTCCAGCAACCATTTCTCCTCCTTCCACACTTCCAGCCTTCAGTCAAAGCCTACCTTCTGTCCATTGCAACAAGTCACCCACCTTTATGTAAAGCCTGAATCGGGGACAGAGTACTAGGGATTTAAATTACGGTCACGGATACGTTTTTAGTTGTATTACGTTTATCATGGTTGTGGATATAATGGATATTATTACGGTCATTACAATTATCGCGGTTGTGATTTTTTTTCAAATTTGCACAACTTTTTATAAAACATAGTAATTATAATTATACTCATAAAATAATTTTAAAAGTAATTAATGACACCTTACCTTATTTTATTTATATAAAAAAATTATTTATAATTTTTTAATATTATAGTAAGATATTCACATTTAGAAAATTAATAACATACAAATATTAAAACAATAAAATCATTAATAAAATCCAAATAAAAATAGAAATAAAAAATCAAATTAATATATTAATCATTTAATATTTTATTTTTTTCATCTAAATTATAATATAATATATCGTTCAAATTTACATTAAATTTTTTCATCTCAAATTTCTTGATCAAACTTAATTCTCAAAATTTTTCAATTTTAACCAGTTATTTGTTCCCAAAATTTTGTCCCTAAATTTATATATAAAAAAAAAAAAAAAAAAACTTAATTTTGTTTGATCAAGCATTGACCAAACTTAATGCCCACCAAACTCCCCACTACACTCAAATATTTCTTTCAATTAAAAATGTAAAATTCTTCAAATCTTTCCACCTAAACTTTTTTCATTTTTTTCTTAACCCCTACTTTCTACCGTTCCCGCAAATCATCCACCAGCCATGGCAACCAACTAGCCTCTAAGCTTCCACCGTCATCCAACAACTAGCCTCTAAGCTTCCACCCTCATCCAACTTTTCACCCAATTAATGTCATGACTCATTTGATTTCTTCTTCGATTCAACTAGCATAGTCCCAAACTCATGCTCACAGAGTGCTCATATATGGGTTTTTGAGATTTTAAAATTTCAAGTAAAATCTTGGTATAAGATTTTTTAATTTTTATACAACACAAATTTGCAGACACTTAAATAGGAAAGAAAATGTAAGTTTAAGTGTTTTATTATTACTTGATTTCAATAAATTTTTCTTGATTTTTGATTGAATCTATTTTTTTATTGAATCAGAGAAATATGGTTTGTAAATCTACCCATATTTTTCTCATTTCCATGACTTTGCCAAGCAACTTGTTAAAAATCATTTCAATCTTGGAATCGGTTTCCTTATTGACAGGCACCCCATCGCGTTTATATAAAAGGCTATTATCTTGGACCTTATGAAGTGGAATAGAAAATTGCCTAGTCAAAACTCCAAGAGGATTGGCATGGATACCAGTGATTACACTGCCACCAAGATCCACAGCAGTAAGTTTATCCTTTTTACCATTCTATTGAGTATAAACTCCTCCCCTAGGTCGATTCCTCCCTTCCCTTTTAAAAAAATAGAAATAGCATCAATTGCGGCCCACTGTTGCCGCTATTAGCCACTATGATGTTTTTTTATAGCTGTAATGAACCGCTAAAAACATAAATTTTTTTTACACTCAATATCGATTGAATAGCGATAGTGGTGGGTGTCAATTCTGCTAAATAGCGGCACGATACCACTATTGCGCCGCTATTTGAATGCATATCCAGGACCATGTGAAGAATATTGCAGTCATTGAACTGGTGAATCCTGCTGTGCCGAGGGGAAGTTCAACGAGGAGCAAGGGAAGTTTTTGTGTTTTCTTGCAGGCAAAGCTTTTCTTTGCCACCATTTATGGGATAGATGATGGTGCCAGTGACTAGTGTTACAGCACTAGATTGACTGAATATTGAAGTGTTTTTTAAAAAACATGGCAGATAATTAGATATCTCGGCATTTATCTTTCTTGTTTCGTTGATCCCAAATGCATGTTTTTTAAGGTTCTTGAGCAATCGGTTTCCTGCACGTTATAGTTCCATTTCGGTTTGCATTCTAATTGGATTGAATCTAGCAATCCAAATAAGTAAGAATATTATGAATTATCCATCTCTCTCAATTATCTATTTTTTTTCGTAAGTAATTTCTGAAACCTACATTTTGCTATGCTTTAAGTATTGCTTTAATGACAGAGACACCTTAAATATAAAAATAAAATCCTAAACACAGACTTCCCTTTCTAACTTGGTATGATATCTTAAATTAGATCTACAAACACGAAACATGAGCTCTTGTGTATCCATGTTGTGTTTGTGTACAATATTTTAATGTTTTTGACAAATAAAAATATGCATGACAAACCTTTTCTGGTTAGTTTCATGATTAACCAAGCTTAACAAAGTCGTCACTCAGTCCCAAAATTGTAAAAGAAGGAAAAATATGTACAAGAGAGAACCTTTTCACAACAATTATTGTTTTTATTTAGGATCCAAATTATTGCTATTGGATGATTTAATATTGTTGTAAGTCCAGAACAAGAGACTAAATCAAGCTTGGCCCTCTCAAAGCTTTCAAGAATCAAGACATTGCCCAGTAACTCTCAGATCAGATCCTACAACCAGTTATATATATAGCTAATTTTCTAGTATGGCCTCTCTCCTTCATAATTTCCAGGAGGATTATAGAAACAAATAGTAAAAGTCATTCGGTCCTTGCATGTTGCTTGTGCGCACCCCAGCTCCGAAGAGTTCTTCCAAACCACTTGCGTGTAAAGTCCACACTTGTAATTTGGTGCACAAGAATTGCTGGCATAATCATAGTAACTCTTCTCTTTCACCCATGAAGCCACTACCATGCGCGGTGTCCGGGCTGCTCCACCCCAGAACTGGTTGGCTCCATACTTGTCACCTGTCAGGTTTGCAATCTGACACCCCATTTTGTTCCTTTGGTATCTCGCAAGGCGGCTTGTGGCATTGGCTAGTTGCTCACTCCACTTGAGAGGTCCAACCCTAACTTCAGCTCTTGCTTGGTTGTGTGCGTCCAGGAATTCCCTGGCTGCAGTACCAGGCATCACTGCTGGAGCCGTGATGCCATGGCTCGTTGCTGATGCTACCCCTTGGGCTGTGCTATGGCAAATAGCTAGAACTAGAACTGCAACGAAGGCGTTGGCCATTCTCTGTTGTCTATAATTTTGCAGTGGTGTTTACCAGTTCTGTTGATAGAAATAATTTATATAGGCATCCAAGGATGGTGACCGTTCCATTGGAAAAATTATTGCATCGCACTTCAACGAATTAAGACCTCTTATGTTGTGTTATAATTTATGCTAAATATGATTCTTTTTTTTTGTCTTGGGGTCACATTACTGTTTGCCCATTTTTTATTTTAGGAACTGAATTGATATTCAAAGGAAGATTGAAAAAGAGATCAAGCCAATCTGTAGGCAGAGAGCCAGAGACGTGTGGTATGGGAATTTGGAAATGGAACAATGCGCTCGGTGAGAAATACCTAAGGTCGGGTAATGCTACTGAAACGGGGTGGAATTTATGGGGTTCAGTGCATTTTACTATTTTTTAATTAAAATTTTTAAGATCTGGTATAACCCTTGATAAATCAGAGACTCCATATGTTCCATGGAGCATTGCACATGACCTTGTTTGTTTGACTTAGGTATGTAAGTTATGGTCTGCCCATGTGATGTGCATTTAATCATTCATAACTTCGGATGTAGCCACTTACCAGAACCAAAGGGCTAAAGCAAGTGTTGAATCAGTTGAGCCCGTCTCCTAAATGGCCCAATGGCTAAGTCTGCCATGGTCTTCGATGGGCTAGATACCACAGCTCATGACCACTAAGACAGGCTTGTTGTCATAAGGATTGCTTGAAAAATCTTTCACACTCTAATCCTTTCTGATGGAGTTAATTGGACTCGGCCTGAAAACTATGTCGGTATGGCGCTACCAATCCTCCAGAGTCCAGGCTTTTGCTTGGCAGAATGGCCAACTGCTGATTTCTGTCTAGTCAAGCCATTTAATTGCCGCTATCTTTCCGTTTAACATTTACAAGTTTATAATATTAACGACAATTCTCTATCCCAATCAAACTGTATAAATAACGACACTTCAACTAATGCGAATTCTTAAGCATGGTTGCTTGATTTGCCTCTCAATTGTTTTTCTATTCAAAAGTATGTTACATGCACGATTATTCATAACAATTTTTTCACGTACTGATTTTAAATTACATAATAACAAGACTATTTTTATGTTGAAATTTCAATTAGAGTATTTCTGCAAAAACATTATCCATAAAAATTTTCATGATATGACTTTGTAACTCTTTTCTTTCTTAGATGGATTATTTCATTTGTTTATTAAAAACATTTGATGAATAATTAGCTCATCTAGGTCAGTTTTAAATCCCCATCTCCCATGTAACTTGATGCTCAAACAACAAAATGGTGAATGAAAACGATTATCCGTTGCCCCACCATCCAATATGTTCATATTTTGTTTGACAAAAATTAGAAAAAGAAATTATAGAAGGCAAAAGGTGGTCCATTTATTTGTCTAAGAATATAATAAATTTTGACAACCATGGTCACTAGTTTTTGAGCTTGGATGAGTCCATGATCCAATGGCAATCTAATTAAATTGCGTCCTTTTCCAGAAACAATTGCTTCAAATGATTGTACTAATCTTCTCCAATATGCCGCCTTCTGTTTGTCTTCATCCTTCTTCTCACTTTCATGCTCGTTTAAAGCCCACCTTTCTGTCATATTATTATCACCCAATTTTGTTGTCTCTTCACGAAATTCAGGGTTTGGATGTGTGAGAACGGAACACATCGACAGTGCACCATTTTAGTAGCTTACAAATGGATGGGGCAGCCTTTGCAAAGTTGCCATTCACTGTTCTAATTATTAAGTTGGATTTAACCTAAGCAGATTACCGACCTGTTGCCCATAAAAACATATGAACTTGAGCATTTGATCTTGATTTAAGCTATGCTTGATTGAGTTAATGAATAATTGAATTTTGAGTCAACCAAATTCTTGATTCCACTATATTGAATTTTTAAGCTAATCCAAACTTCTGAGGTTTAAGAAAACTTGGGTTTGTTTGTTTGAGCATATCAACATTATCAACACCACCATCCAATATACAGGAGCGAAGCCAGCATCGAAGGTCAAGTGTCACGGGTCGAGATTTAAGCTTCTAATTCATGAGGCTCCGGGACAACCCTTTTAACATCTCAGATCAGTTTCCTGTCACGGTTCATATTCTTGTGAGGTATTATCTGCTCTGGCCTTCTGACCTCACGGTTTTATCTTACAAAAGGTGCTTCGTGACGCCCTCGTCACGGAGGTTGGTCACCCTGCCTACTTCCCTCGAGGTGCTTGGCGTGGATCGAACGGTTTAGGGCTGGCTCTAATACCACTTGTCACGGGTCAAAACTTAAGCTTTGAACCCGTGCGGCTCCGAGATCTGGGCATTCACCTTTCCGGCATCTCAGATCAGCCTTCCTGTAACGGTTCACACCCTTGTAAGGTATTATCCGCTCTGGTCCCCTGATATCACGATTTTGTCCTACAAAAGGTGTCTCACAAGACGAAGGTGATATGAACCCTTATATATCTCAATAACCCTCTTATTATGTTTAATGTGAGATTCAAGATTCTTCTTTAAATTTATGACACAAGCACTAAATCAATACTAAATTAAATTAGAAGAGGGACCAAGAACGAAAATAACCATGCTAAAACAGTATCAAAACAGTAATTTTAAGGCTATCAAAATTTTGAGGGGCCTTGACCCACGCTTGCCATTCGCCTCTGCGAATATACTTTTGATATTAAGTAGTTACAGATTGAAATAAACAATTGGCATACATCGAAAACGAGGCTCTCATAAATATGTAGCAGGGAAAGTTGGTTGTATGCACTTGAAATAATGATGGGATTTCTTTTGCGCTGTATAGGAGGAGCTTTTTGATGGATGCAAGAAAACTCAAGTCCATCAAAGGTGAAGAATCATGCTTTTGAAGATCCACATTATGGCTCATACTTTATATCATTGTATGTAGTCATGAACCAACATTCTAGTTGAACATTAAACTATATCATCAGGATTCAGGTGGGGACCTATCTACGATTTCATAGGTTAATAAAGTCCCTAGAGAACTGCCATAAACCAAAAGGATAAAGCGAAAATGCTCCTAATAGAAAAAAAAGAGTTTCGAGATAAAGCAACATTAGTAGTTAATCATTCTTGCATCTTCAAAATTTTATCTAACACTGAGATTCATCACATGTTTGAACTTTATCTCATAATTTGCTGGACAGATAGCCATCATTCTTTAGCCTTTAATTTGCATAATCCAGGGCTCGATTTGGTTAAAGTTGTAGTCAGGACTCGGGAATACTATTCTTAATAGAGAAGGATTAATATTGCCAGTATTGGCATATTTTGATATCTGTTGAATAATGAGAAAAGGAGAATTGAAGCATATTGATTAATGTGATCATTAATTCAGTAATCATTCTTTGAATAAATTCTCAAATCTAAAGTTGCAACCTATTAGCCAACAAATTGGTTAAGATATTAAGGTTTGAATATTTCATTTTTAAGATTTAAATTTGAATCTTACCATCATTAATCTCCTTTATAAATCTAATATAAATCTTTTTTGAAATTTATTATATATTTGTTTTAATCTTAAAATGAAAAAACCTCCTCTCACCCTAAATTAAAAAAAGAAAAGAAAAGGTTGTAAATCTATCGGGGAATGCTTTATTAAGCCTGCATGAAAGAAACCATGAAATACATTAAAAGGTTGTAACTCAAATTTAACCAATTCATGAAAAATGAAGAGAGGGCCGAAAGACAAGTTGGAATCTAAGAAACAGCTGGATCCAACTCCAATACGGGCTCTGCAATCAAGGTCGTTGAAGCGATGAAAATAATAGCACTAGCTATAGCACAGAAGGAAAAAATACTGGTGGGGGCCAACGCCTGAAGTTAAATATGGAGATTGGAGTTGATCTGCTAGTCAGTCCAATAAAAGCTGCAATCCAAAATTGAAAAGGCTCTGGCATTAAACTCTTTTACTTGAACTTTTTGCAATGAACTTTAGTTGTTCTCACTGAAAAAAGCACATAAAGGTAACAACAAAAACAGTGGTTAATAGCAAAAGTGTGTGGAGAACAGCAGAGGAGTTCAGCTGCTAACAAAGTTCTAAACTGGCATTTAATATTGTGTCCATTTCATATCAATGACTATAAAATACGAAAGTTATCGTGTATCCTTTGACCTCAATAATGTTTGCTTTCTTCTTTCTCGTTTAAAAGCTGAAATTTCCGAAAGAAATGAAACGGATTTGACTGCAACTGGATAGTATTATATGTGTATATATGAATTTCTATCTAGCCTAGTTGAAAATTTTAATATATACTATGCAATTCCACCAAATGGGACCAACTCACGAGAAGCTAAGGACCACCAACTTGTACGAAATGATGGCAGCTTTGGGTGTTTGTTGGCCATGGTCCCCCCCCCCCCCCCCCAATAAGAACAACCTGTTCTAATTTCAAAATCATGAACATTTTTTATCCCACCTTCTTATCATAAGCATGTTGACAAATTTCTACGCAATCACCATGATTTGCTAGGCATTGGATTCTACCGGGCTGTCTCTAATTATAGAAAGTTAGCTTGACATTCTAACCTTTGAATCCAAATGTGGGAAATCAATATTAATGAATTTTTGCAATTGGATTGGTTGCTTGAGGCTTTAAAGGCGCAGGTCAAGCCAGATTCAATCTTGGTTTAGTGTGGTTAGACCCATTGGCTCATATTCTTAAGCATTCAAGCCAATTGTTTGTAATAACTAATGATATCATCATTTTTCCTTTCCTAAATTTTAACTTGAGTGGAGATGGATTTGAGTTTAGTCCCCTGGTGGCCGAGTTGTTTTGGTGAGGACAGAATTTTAAAATCATAAAATGAGAGGTCAGTTAATGGTAAAGGCCCAAATTTTTTCGGT
This sequence comes from Durio zibethinus, assembly GCF_047325235.1. NCBI lineage: Eukaryota > Viridiplantae > Streptophyta > Magnoliopsida > Malvales > Malvaceae > Durio > Durio zibethinus. The sequence continues at coordinate 22,200,037 of NC_143179.1, read as the reverse complement.
ATTTAAATTTTAACGATCAAATCAATGTTCAGAAAAAGAGTAGGAATGAGGGAAAATCAAAAAATAAATATGAAATGTTAAAATGCTTATATTAAAGGGAGTGAGATTATTTATACTTATATGATGACAGTGTAAAGCTTAGGAGACCTGAGCTCCAAGTGATACGGTTAGAACTAATGTTGTTGACCCGAGCTAATTTGATAATCCAATTGATAAGTGATAAATTAATATTTTTCATACGACATTAGATGATTATACGAAGTAACCGAACTAATATCTATTTTACCCCTTAAGCCACAAAACGCCCTATAGTAAGGTAGAAGCTTGAATCTCATTAATTCAAAGGTACCCAACTAGCCAGGTAGCTGAAGCTTCTGATGATGATGATGAGGTTACAACTGCATAGAAATTGAAAGACTATGCCCCATTCCAACCAGGATATTGGCTTCCAGCTGTAAGTTCCAAAAGTTGAAAGAGAAGTTGGAACAACGACCCCAAAGAGAAATGCTTACTATCACGTTTTACCAAAACCACTGCTATCCTTTGTTGTTAGCTTTTTTGAATGTTCTAAATTTTGAAGTAGATTTTTTTTTTGGTAACATTATCAAGGGTATTCTCAATTTCATTTGAATCTGATTCATATTTTTCCATTGATTTTAAAGTACAATCATGCATACAAATATGTTATATTTTAAATTTTACTCTCAAAATATTTTTCACAATAATTAAACCCTAATTGACAAAAAAATTTATCCTGTTATTAACTCAATTTAATCTTTTCGAGTAATTTTGAGATAAAAACTATTCAACAGTCAGTAATTTTCAATATATAGATAGAAAGAGTGAAAGCCTTTATCAAAAAGATTCATTGACACTTTACATAAAGGATTCTTACAATGAGCAAAGCCTGATCATTTATAAAATATCCGTATTCGATACATATTTTGATTAATATAAATACAAAAATTTGACATTTTAAATAAAAAGTAAATGTGTTAGTATCGTCATCTGAATACACTTTTTTTTTTCTTTGAGTTGTGATTTCTTCTTCCCTATACAAAACCAACCAATGTGACCCAAGCTATAGCCAAATGGTGATAAGTTCCCACAGATAAAATTTTGGACAATCATGTGTCATTTTCACCACCATCATCATGATGAATCCGAAGATTTCAAACTTGTGGGACAAAATCTTACCCATCCCTCTTCAATTTTCATTATCAACATCACAATAGTTTCGAAGCTTTGCGCAATGCGACAAACTCAATAGAACATTTGGCAAAGCATACCTCAGTTTGAGCACAATGAATCTCAAGTTCTCTGTTCTGTTCCAACAAATGCTTAGAGGTTAGGTGATATATAATATCATCAGTATCTTTTTTGCTTTTTCACTGTTTTCTTCCCTCATTCTCATTTTAGAAACATATTAAATTTTTTTAAAAAAATATTTGCTATACGATTTTACAATATTAAAAATCATATTTTGTATTTGATTAAAAAAAAATTTAAACACGTAATATCAATGATTTTTAAATAAATTATTAAAATTAACATTTAAAAATTATAGATTCGAGAGAATTTAAATGCATAATATCTTTTTCAATCAAATATATAATAAAATAAAATATTTAAAAATACATTAAAAATTATATATATATATATAATACACAAGTAATAAGAAATATTATGAAAATACTAAGTTTAACAAAATCAAAAATAAAATTTACAAAAATAAACAAGATATTAAACATTAAAACGACTAAAATAATAAAATTTTCATCGTTATCTCTTTCCGATCTTTCTCATCAAACAAAGTATGTGTCAATTTCTTTCTATCAATAAAATCTTTGGCATAGAAAAATGAGATTTATTAAATAAGATTTACATTTTGACTCTACATGCAAAGAAAAGAAAAGAGGATGTTTTGTTTTTTTGGTTTAACCAAATTTTATTTTATTATTGTTGATAATTTCGTTTTTATTTTTAATTATTTTTAGGCAGAGAGTTTCGTACGTAACAATTCAAGGTTTAGTTTGCCAATCAACATTTAGAATTAAATAAAACAAAAGAGGAATAAGGATATGATTGAACATTGAATAATATTCATTCTTGACCCAAATAGGGGTAAAATTGTAACTCGACCCTCACATGGGCAAATGGGGCATGTAAAGAAAGACTAGAATTATAAACTTTAAGCTAATCAAATCAAGCGTGACGGTCAACCTCCTTCCATTTCTGCCAATGATTTGACTAACAAGTCCTCAACATCATTACATATTTACAAATATACCAGTCCTCCCTATTCAGGAATAGCCCTCAACATAGCCTTAAACTTTCTCCTCCCTCTCCCTCCTCTCCCTCTCTTCTCACCACCGTTCCCACGAACACCGCCGACGGAGGAAACTTTCCGGCTAGGAGGCTCCTCTGAAAACACACAAGGAGTAACAGTTTTACTTCTGCTCCTACATTTTTCACCCCCACTACTTTTCATTAAAGCAGAGCTAGCTTTGACAGCCAATGCAGCCATTTCTTCAGCTTGTAAAGGATGTTTAAGCCAACTCAATGGCAAAGCAAAGTAAAGTTGACCAGGTTGAAGCTCCTCGTCTTCCTGGATAGCTGATGCGACATCGCCGAAGTCCATTTCATCGGAGTTGCAGATAAAACACATGGGGTTCCTTTGTAAAACATAAGAAACCTTGACAGGGTAGGGAAACTCTTGTAACCTTCCATCTTGGAGAATCAGCTTGGCTGTCGCTACACGAGTTGACTCGCAAGAACTACAAATACCCATTTTCAGATTCGTGGATTTTAATGTTGTTTTTAATGGAACTCAACTCAGTTGTTTTGGATTTGGGAAATGGGAGGAGTTCAGCCTGCATTTGATAGTGAAGGGTAAAGGGCAAGGGGGGATTAGGGAGCTTATATAGAGGGCAGCCACGGGAACATGGAGAGAAAGAGGGGCCTCGGATGTTGGACCAAGCTGCCACATGGATTTTGTCGTGACGTGCTAATTAGCATTTTTATTTTATTATATATCATTTATTAATTAAATGATAAATATTTATTTTAATATATTTTACCTTTTTTTATTAATGTGATTATGTTACATATTATACTATTCATTTTAAACTATAGGAAGGGGTTACCGGCCTGTAAGTTGGGGGTGATATGATAGTCCTTCATTTCAAAGTATTTGTTAGGGAAATTTTTGTTTCTAATTCTTATGTGATAGTTAGATTTTTAAATTAAATGGTTTATTTATGGGGTTTATGTACAATACCACTTGATTTTATTTTACTTTGTAGTATAGATTATCTAGTATTAAAGTATTTTTAATCAAGTCAAGTCATACTTTGAATCTTGATTTCTTCTCTTTGATGAATTCACTGTTTGATTAATTGAGTTCTTTTTAATAATTTCAGCACTCTAATTAACCTGAACAAAAAAAAAAGTGAATTTCTTTTGTACTTTCAAGTTAAGTTTATCTTCATGTAATAATTCCTGTAAGGGATTATCTTTATGCAGCTATGCCGTTTATTGCTGATTTAAGGGGGTTGTTAAGACATGATGGAGATGAGATGATGTACATTGCTGCAACCTGACGAAGGCTTGAAGGTTTCATCACGTGGATTGTGGAAGTAGGAACAAACCCAAACGCCCCCTTAACGGAATGATACCTAATAGGTTAATGCCCACCCACTTTGAATGGTGCACCTTCCCATTTATGGCTACTTATTGCGGAGCAAGGAAAAAGACCTTACTATATACCATGGTTTTATTATTATTATTATTATATTTGTTATTACAAAATTCAAAAATAAATATTTTATTTAATCTTTAAATCAAGATAAAAATATATTATATTTAATAATTTAAAATATAATTATAAATTATACATTCGATATAATCTTAATAAATCATCATTAGTATAATTTAAATACAAAATTTTTACATAAAAAATAAATTTAAATTAATTAAATTAATCACTTGTTGATTACTATAAATCATAATAATTCAATGAAAAAACTTTTTTTTTTTTGTTGTTATATCTTCTTCTAATATCTCATTTTTTTATGATATTACAAATTTATTATTAAAATTTAATTTTAATTTAATTAATTTATATAATCACAATAACACCCAACAATCAAATTTCAATAATTCCATCTCTTTAAAAAAAAACTACCATCCAAGTTTGAATTCTTAGTTGTTAACGGGGACCGAACTAACATATATATAGTAGCTTTCATAGAGTTACCCTGGAGAAATACAGAGGCCAAGGTCAGAAAAATGGGCATTGATTTTAACAGTGTAGGGTGGTCTAGCCTCGTGGCGACTGGTGAGGCGACAGGAATGCAGTTACATTGAAAAGGAAGGGGGTACTTGGAGAAGTAAAAGAGAAGAGAAACATGGCGAAACAGAATTATCGCAACAGGGCTAGGGGATGCCACTGTGTAAGGCAAGATAAAAGACACCTGGAACAGAAGGGCCTCGGAAAGAGTAAACCCCAAAGAATCCGACAAGAGCTGTCATAAGCTCATCTGTGTCTGCCGATGCTGTTGTTGCTGCTGCTGCTGCTGGCGTTTAACCAGCCCTCATAACCCTGTCATGTTCCTGATCTTTCTTTGTTAAAACCAAGCGTGGCCAATGTCAGGATTTGTTTCTCTGCCATTTGTCTCTATTAGCTCTAGGCTGTAGCGTTTACATGTGCATGAGTGATGGGGCGAAATGAGATGGTTACGTTATGTTTGGATTGAGGGAGGGAAAGGGAAGGAGAGAAAAATAAAATAAAAGAAAGTAATGAAAATAGAAAAAAAATTGTTTTGTTTAGATAAATTTTTATTTTAAAAGAAAAAAAAAGGTGAAAATTCATCAATTTTTTTTAATACTTTAATTTGGAGAAAAGCTAAATAAATGAAAGATAAAAAAATTATATTCATAATTTTATTATGATATTAAATTTAATTATGTGATTGATACTTTTTATAAAGATAATTTATTTTTACGAATATTTTATATAATATCACAGTTTATAAATATTTTATGATTTTTCAAGTCTTAATAATAAAATAAATCAAATTATTATCAGAATAAATTAAAAAATTGAATTAAACATAAAATTAAGAATAAATTAATAATTAGTTTATATACCTTATCGTATTAAATATGCTTAATTTTGTTTAAAAAGATTTGTTTATATAAATTATGTAGTATAAAGATATATTTGTATATTATATATTATTTTACAAAAAAAATATTATAATGAATTTTTTTTTTCTTTTTCACTATTTATTCAAACAATGTTAAATTTTTTTTTCTTTATTAATTTTAACTATCCAAATAAGGGATATATGACTATTTTCTTTCATTTAAAAACCTTTCATTTCATTTCGTTTTCTTTTATTTCTTTTTTTTTATTAATATCTATCCAAACATTATATTTTTGCTTACCGTCTTTCTTTTTTTTAGAATTTATTAATGCTTTTAGATAAAAATTCCATGGTTTACAAGTTAAATGACTTATTTTTGTAAAAGACTTGAGTTCTATTGGTGGCAATATGTCAACATGCTATTGAGCTTAAATTCACAACTTCGAAAGTAGTCGATCATGAAATTTATGTTATTTAAAAATTATCAATTTTGTTAAGTATCCAATTTAAAATTAAAGAATAGTAAATGAAAGAATTCAATTTAAATATAAAATTATCATAAATTAAATATTTATTAAATATAAAATAATATTATTTTAATAGATCCCTATCACGTATAAAAGAAAATGAAAAAAACTTATTATATAATAAATTTGAAAAAAGTAACAGAAAAAAATCCCAACTCTAAACATCCAACTTTGAATTTCAAACTTTGAATTTAACCTTATTAAATTGTCCTTGATCTCACTCGGCCTAAAAGGGGATGAAAGCTTTCAAACTATGAATTTAACCTTATTAAAGAAAGGTATAAAAGTAATTAGATCAAATTTGACATTTCAGGTTAAGATTTTACCATATAAAAAATGATACAATGCATGGTTTCAAATATTGTCTACCAATGAAACTTTGTTTCTGAAAAAACACTTAATGTTAAAATCTTAAAAGTCTTATCTTGAAACTTTCAAGTTGAAATAATGAATTTACAGAATAAAAAATACCATTATGATATATATTTGGTCAATTTGATTAATTTTTAATTAAATTATTTTATTTTTATTAATAGAATCAAATTTATTAATTTTTGAATATCATGTATGCCAACAAAACATTTTGTTTTTCAACTCCATTGTTATCTATACTAAGGAAATTTTAGTGCCAACCATGATCATTGAATGATATTTGTAATCCAAGTTCAGGTTAGGAAGATCTCTTGTTGTTGTTGTTTTTTTTTTTTTCTATTTATTAAATCAAGGTGGAATATTGCAAATTATCGAGGAATGAAAACCCACGTCCCACTATCTGCAACTCTTTCTATGAAGCTTCGCGACTCCACCTACCGAAAACACTCACCCTAGCTAGTAGAAAAGAAGCCCAATCATGGAATGAAAGTCTCTCACAAAAGGGCCTCACACCAATGCTTTTCATTTCTTTAATCTTATTTCCATTAAACTACATTTGTTTCCCTGTTTAATTGGATGATCTTCACGTTCCCTCTTTTGACTTTGAATGTGAGATAGAAGAAATGATTATAGGCAGAGACGGATAAAATCTTGAAATTTAACTATTTTTATTAGAAAAAAATCTCAAATATAAATAATTATTGTATTTTGCCCCCCACTAAAATTTCAAAATAATAAGATTATTAGAAATAAACTTAATTTTTAATTTTTTGTTTTTTATCTCCACTAAATGTAAAAAAAAAAAGAAAAAAAGTGTGGATCTTTTATAATATTGAAATGTATATGAATGTATTAACAAAATAAAAAAATAATTGAATAAATTAATGATTCAAAATATAAATATACAATTTATCTCTTTATTATACTTATTGGTATTGGTAGATTGACCTTTTAATGGATTACAAAATATGTTAAGTCATATTGTATTTAATCCAACTTATTCAATAAACTTGTTGATCATGTAGTATTATATAATCCATTTAATAAATATATTTGTGTATATGTTTAAATTTTTAATTTGTTTATTCAGTTATTATATTTATGTTTAAGTGTATAATGTTAATATTATTTCATAATGTGACACAATTAAGACAAGCAAATGTGATTTTTTAAATCTAATTTTTATATAAAAATATTTTTTTTAATATTTTATTACTTTTTAAAAATACTTTTATTATTTTATATTTTTAAAAATATTTGATATTGTATTTTAATTGAAGTCATTTTAAGATACAATAGTTTATAAATAAATATTAATTAATAATTTGTCCCCACTAAATATAAATCTTGAATTCATCCTTAATTATAGATATTGAAATTTGAATTTTAGATATATTGAATGTTACTTTATGCATCGGATTCTTTCTTTTTTACTTAATAAGTATATTTTTTCACTTTTAACAAAGCTGATCATAACGAACATTAATCTCATTTATTTACTAGGGAAAAATTTGCATGCAACCAAACTTCATTAATCTCTGTACTATGAGTTAGGCTGACATTAAAATGGCCATTAACAATTTGGTTTGAAATCTTAAAATGATGAATTGCATTTAGATTTGAGATTAAATAGCTTGCCTAACATGGATAATTAAGTATAGGAGTTTGGACAAATCCTAATATCATTTCTACAATAAAGACAATGTCCCAAAAAAATATTCAATAATCGACAAGGATTTGGTCTGTGACATTCTGGTATACATGTTTTTGCTTAATCCATAGGATTAAGCAAAAACAGTTGGCAAAGATAAAATTAAGCTCCACCAACCGGCATAATCACATTACAGTCATAATAATGTTGTCTAAACACCCCCTAAAATCAATCTAATATAGTATCTTTGATTCAATCATGGGATCATAAAAAAGGTGACCATGCGCATTGCCATGAAAGTTCCTCCCATGACTGCAGCTTGAACTTTTTTTTTTGTTCATAATGTAAGGTTGTCATGCTCATTTGTTAGGCCCTTAACGGGGCTGATCTTCCTTGGTCACAATCTCAGATCATGAGCCACAAGCAAATCAAATTATTGGAAGGGATGCATAAGTCCATGAATGGATTCAGTGTATGCCCAAGGATCATTTTTTAAAAATTAATTATAAATGCATTTATATCATGCACCAATAAGGAACTTTTGTTTTATGTTATAGATTCATGTTTTGGTTGATATCCAATCTAATCCGTTCAAGGAGTGTTGCCAATAAGTAAATTTATTTGTTATGATTTCTAATTGTTATTTATTTGGTTTTTTTTTTATATTAAGATCGTTTATTATACGAATTTGAACTTGAAACAAATAAAGAATATAAAAATTATATTCGAATTATATCACAAATAATTTTTTTTTTTACATAAAAAGATTGTAATACGAGAATTAAAAAAAAAAATTACATATGTTAAAATTCAAGCCTTATATCTATTGAATACCATTTTTTAAGAATTTAAAATAAAGGCTTTTTATGTACAAGAAATGAATGAATCTTTGGCATATTCGACTTTCACATGATATTCTGGTATAAGAGAGGCCAAAGCTTAGGGATAATCGGGATTGAATTCTAATTTTTCATAACTTCGCCTCTTAAGAAGAGTGGATGTACCAATTAAGCTAATCATTTGAATTTTATGTGACATTTTGATAGACAAGTTTTCTCTTAATCCATTAGATTAGGAACAAAGAAAGTTGAACAAACATCAAATTTAGCCCCACCAACCAGCATAAACACATCTCATTCATAATTAAATGGTCTAAATCAAACACCTTAAACAATATCTTATTCGAGGAGTTAAAAAAAAAAAAAAAAGAAAACCTTTGAGAATCAAATCAAATCAAATCAGCCATCACATGCATCAGACATCTGCAACAAATCAAATCATTGGTATTAATTATCAAAATTATAAGCCGTTCGTGAATGGTTTCATTGAGTAACGTGGAAGAAAAAAAAAAAAAGACCAATCCCAAGAGCATTTATATCATTCTTATCCCAAAAAAAAAAAAAAAAAAAAAAACTTCTCACAATCATCCAAAAAGCAATAATATAAACTCTTGCATCCAAAGAGTCTACAATTTCTCATAATCATGTAAAAACAATAATATAAACTTTGCAATGAAGAAAAAATTGTTCTAAATTGGATTGCCTTGAATTAGTAAGGGTTTTGGTTTCTATCATATTTTCAGTGCGATACACTTGAATTTATTGTACCATCAATTAAATTCAAATATTAATTTTAATGAAATTTATTTTATCATAAATTTTTTTAATCATAATTTTAATAATTTTTATTATTATTTTCGATCAAACGAATCTCACAAAGGATCCAAATGGACCTTTGCAAGTTTTCATAGTCTATGTTTTTCCTCCTCTGATTCATGTTTTATGAGCTAATTTGTAATATGGGCTCAGTGGAAACTCAGCCCAAAAAGATAGAGATCATTAAAAGTACAGGCCGTAACCAATTTCGTTTCTTCCTACATAAAATGGATATTTATCGACCATTTTATACTTAAAAAAAGAATAAAAAAGGTTATAGTACATAAGTATAGATTTTAATATGATTTTAAATTGTCTTTGATATAGCAAAATAATTGACACAAGAATGTAATTATAAATCTATTTGAATAAACCAAGAAAATTAAAGGTCTTCAACAAAAAAATGTACACAAATTGTGTGATTTAAAAATGAAATTAACTTCATATTTTCTCATTAAATATGGACAGTATCAAAATTAAAATAAAACCAAAGATATTAATATATTTAATATCTCTATTGCATAAGTTGATTCCTAATTTTTGTACAGAGAATTGTTTGGTAGCTCATTTTTTTTCAATCTATCATTAATATAAACAACTGTGCAGTTGTTGTTCATGTAGGGTCGGATACATGATATATCAACAAGCTTATGTAAATCATCAATTCTAATTTCCGCTTGATGTGATGATTTGTACTGAATCAATCCTCAAGCTTTCCCCTCAAATTGAACAAGTGTACAAAATCTTATATATCAAGTTTGCTTATTTGATCAACTAGAATATGCAGTGGAGGACGCTTTTGAGCATGGGGTTGTTTAAAGTTTGTTCATTGATGGAGCAATTGTCTAGGAAATAATGGAGGGTTTGGTCTTTGGTGATTTGTGGGTGAGATTGGTGGATTTTGAAGGAAGAATGGTCAAGAAAATGAAAGGAGCTAAATTGGGCATTTGGATGATAGGAAGGGACCCTTGTTTGTTGTAACTGCTGTTTGAATTTTCTTTTTGGTACAAAGCAAAAGCTGAATCATTTCTTTTCCTTTCTGTCCTTCCTTGTCATTCATCACCCATGATTTCTTTGTCCATCCTCTTTTGATAAGAAAGAGTTTTAAGATAATGATAGGCCAATGAAACATGAATTGGCAAGTAAACTTTTATTCAAAATCGTTGAAATTCAATCGGATTGTTCAAGATTTTGTTGTTTGTATATAATACTGTCAATGTACAATTCTTCATTTAAGCATCGACGAAATAATTAAGATTGGTCGTATATGAAAATGGGATGGAAGTAGAGTAACGCTACACAGAAGGAAGGAGCCAAAGATTAAAGAGAGTTGAAGCAAAGGACAGGAACCAGGACAAGAAAGCCATAGCTGCAGACAACTGATACCTACCGCATAGCTTTGATGGGCAAAATGACGAGTCAGCATTGACCAAGAGACTTGTGACACTAGCAGTTGAGCAGGCTGCGGCTAGTGAGAGAAATGACAAGGTCTGCAATCAGATAAAACACAAATTTTCCATCAAGTTGCGAAAAAAGCGCAACATCTTGGTGATGATAACAAAGCAAAAACCTTGTTACATACCCAGTCTCCCACAATGACAATCAACAGTACCCTTGGTTGTCGTGGTAAGCATTTAATAAACACAGAATATGCATCAACCAGTGCTAATGACATACTCCATGGAGTTACCAAAGCCATGACCGTCACCAGGTAGCTGCAAGAAATTGAAAGAAAAGATTAAATGAATTAATTACCAAACAATGTCATAGCAGTATGTGCAGGTAACGTTCAACAATGGAAACACAAACATTATCTTCTCTATAATCACATCTAATTACCAAGCCAACATTGTAGTTTCAAGCTTGCCATTAATCAAAGCATACCATAAACCAGGCATGTTGAGACAGCAGGAAGCTATTCTCTATTATTCAGCTTTTACTAGTAGCGCTAAGGCTTTGAAGTTGCAAAGAACAGATAAGAGAACAAGCTATACTCCAGCATTGATCATATTGTAAAAAAAGAGTATGATGCGTTAGAACAATTGGTACTTTTAATCTTATCTCATAAAAACATGGCAAACCTAGCAAAACAAAACAGTAATTAGATACGAGAAACTTGAAGTAACAATCTTCATAACGTACGTAAATCTGAAATCTCCCCACAAAGTAGTTACATTCTCATCTTAAAACAGATCCACATGAGTTCTGCTCATCTACAAAATTTAGACGGCAGAAATGGACAGTGCCGTATTATCTCGTTTCATCTATCTAGAAACATGCAAAAACAGGGTCCCCAAATCAAGGAATAAACACTAAAACATACAATACAAGATTCATCATGGTTCCTGATAACTACTTTACAATCAAGCTTCTGAGAAATTCCTATTGAAATAGGAGAAAAAACAAACAATTCGCTCCTCTTTAAACTCAGTAACAATCATTAGCCCAGGCCTCCAGATAACAATATTCAAAATCAAAATTTTGATTGAGCTCAACAAATAGCAAAGACACAGGTACAATAATGGTTTTAATAACTCTAATTGTTGATTCTCCAAATTTTCATATAGTCTTAATAAACTATACTATAATCCTTACTGAAGCATCATAGTTAAGCAATTAAAAGCATTTGATATTTGCATATCCCTGCACCCAAAAGAAAAATAAAAATTGCATACAGTTCATTTGACTGTCCCACCCCTTTGCTTATGTTTGATCACTCCTCTCAGATAATTTTCCCCTTCCAACCATTATGTGCAGTCATCCATAAGCACCACTCTTCCCTGGTGAAGCATGTCTCACCATGGTACCCAAATTGCTAACAATATATGAATATAGAAAATAACCCAATACTTCTTTTTAACCTCAAATCCTTTTAGAGTCATCAAATTCTCATCTCATTCATTTTCTATCAAAACCTCCTAGAAAGGCTTCCTTTCAAACAATTTCCAAGTTATCACTAGGAATCAGAACTTTTGCTGTCGCCAACGATGGTAAAGCTGTTATTTTACATGGCAAAAAGACAGACTAAGATTTCCTAACCTCAATCCATTTCCTAAACAAAATAGTACTAGATTGAAGGCTTCTAAATGTACACCAGAAATCAGCTATCAAGTAAATATTAAAAGCAGAGGAAGGTATTAAAAGCTGTCAATAAATTAAATTCCAATAAAACAACAGATATAAAGACATGGGTATTGAAGATTAAAGGCTAAAGAGAAAGAAAAAACCAATTTTTGACCAAAAAAAGAAGAATTTAAGCTTTGGGAGTTACCTGAAAGAAGTGTAGCTAAAGAATCCAACATCCAAACACATGAAGAGAAGTGAAGCGGAGGAGAAAATTATTTGTCCCAAACGAAGAGCCAAGCTAGCGCTTGTTCCCAACGCCCCTGGCACTTGCTCCATCATCCTTCATGCCATCTTGTCTCTCTGTTCCTCCATCTTTAATTTCCCCAAAAAAAAGGTCCCAAGAAAATGAAAACAGGCTTAAAGAGAAGAATTGGACTCGAAAATTACAAAAATTATGTTATATATATATATAAAAAAAAAAACTCCGGCTTTGGTGGTTGTTTCCTATGACAAAGAAATTGGAACATAAAGAAGAAAAGACAGGAAAAAGACTGGATGGTTACGCTGGATCATTGAGAATGCGAAGTTTTTCTAACAGAGTTTTTGGGTCAATTTTTATTCTCTCTCTTCATTCTTACATTTGTAAAGACTTTGTCTTGTCTCCAAATGATTTCTCCATTCTGATTCTCGTACGTGGATTCCCGTGGCTTTCCGTTACCCACCCTTTGACATATTTTCATGTCCCATTCTTACTGACATTACTTTTCTTCTTTTTGGTGTAAAAATGCCCCGTCCAATTTGTTTTCTTGTAGTTTTTTTTCCAAAGATGACGCCATTAAACTCAAGCTATTTCATGGATAATGAAATAAGATTTAATTATCAACATTTCAGGCATATAACAGCCCATTTTTTCATCCACTATGAAATTTCATTTCCCAGTTTAATAGTTCCTCTTTGGGATTTTAGTTTTAATAAAATGGGATGAAAGTCAAAGTTTTATAAAGAGTAGAAATTTGAATAAATCGTTTAAAGATTAGTTTAATTTGACAAGTTGAGTTGATTAATTTGAACCATACAAAGTTGGTTGCCGGGCCAGACAATTTGAACCCACAAAAGGGTATTTTTAAGGCAGACCTAATTCCTTTTTTTTTTTATTTATTTATATTTTTTTTTATAAAAAATTACAATTGAAAGATAACAAATAAAATTATATATATTAAAATTTAAAATTTAAACTTGTTAAATACTACATTTTTAAGGTAATTAATGCAGATTAAATGAGTTAAATTCTAAATTGTTCGTATATTTAATTAATAATACTATTTATATATATCTTATTTTATAGAGTTGGTTGATCTGTACTTCATGTTGGAACAGCTAAAACAATGAAATGAAACTGTCCATTTCATGATTCAATGATTTCTTGCCAATGTTCAATGATTGAGTGTCTGCATTCTTTATCTTTTTTTTTTTTTTTCAAACTCAATTATTAAATAACATATCTTAGCATTACAGGCTAGAAACCTGAATGCTCCCTGCCATTACTCTTCAACGCTTCCCTCCTAACTATTGGGCCGAAAGCTATAAACTGAGGTCTGAGGTCACAGGTGGGATGATCCTAGGCTGAATGGCAGTAATATTTTATACTCCAATTAAGATTGCATTACTGAAATCAGGGCATTTTCTATAGAACAACGATTGGCACAAGAAAAAGGACAGCAAGATCGAGTCCAAAATATCATCAACCAATCACACTATGTTAATACATCCAAGTTTTACTATTTTATGTATTGCTTCTAGGGGAAACTAGTAAACTGATATGAATTGGCCATTTCATTCAGCCAAAAGCTTCGGAAGTTTTCAATGGCCTTAACTTTTGGTTTCCATTTTTGGGTATTTTCCTGGTGTTTACTTCTCCTGTTTCTCATTAGAAGGCTATTGATTTTGTATCAAAGAAAAATAAATGTGTCATTTACTTACTGCAGTTACCTTAATTTATCAGAACCAACATAGTGATATACAAAGAAGATAATAATTTCAATGCTTCTCATTGGGTTACAGCAAAGTTTAGCAACAGCTTCAAATTACAAAATCTGAACCAAGAATAAATACATTCATACAAAACCTCTCTATGATTCAAGCTGAGCATACCAGATACCAGTGATCTTCACTTCCTTAGGAGTTTTGGCACCCAAATCAGTGTCAGATGGCTGAAGGCTCTCAAACACACCAATTACTTCTCCGGTCTCAGGCTTGCTCTTGGTAACACTCAAGGTGATTTTGCCTGATGAAGATGCAGCATTCTTGTTGTTCTCCTTAGCTAGCTCTTCCTCATCTCCTCTTCCTCCAGCGGGCAAAGCAACTGCATTGTCATAACCGGTCGAACCACCCCTTCCCTTTGGGTCCAAGAAAGATGAACCACGGTAGGATGGTACGAGGAAGTCTCCTCCAAAGCTCTCAGGTTTGCCTGATGCCACCAATTGCTTGATGGTGAAAAGGAAGGGCACACGTTCACCTCCAGGAAGCTGAACTGTCACAGCAGCGTAATCAATTCCATCTTTCTCCTCAAATTTGACAGTGCCATCAGTAGATACTTCGAAAGGTCCCTCGATTTCATCAAGGGTGTAGGTTAAACGGGTCATGAGCTTGGTTTTTTGGAACTCCGGAGCGGCATTCTTGTTAACACCCTCAGCCTTGACAGTGAAGGAAGTGGGCTCTAAGCAGAACTTCTTGGTGTAGTATTTGCCAGGCTTGAAGGCAAATGAGTCAAGACCACCGTCGATGGTTGGGCACTGGTTAGCAGTTCCTGTTCCCTTTACTTCCATGTATGTCTTGCTCTGGATTTCATCAAAGGTTAGCCTCTTTGGAACTCCTTCAGCGCTTGCTCCCTTCAAAAGAAACGAGTTACAGTTACATAATGTTCAGATCATAGTATCATCAACTCTTTCTTAGCAAAACTAAAATGAAAATGGAAATTGTCCACCAAGGTGGACTTTTCTCTAAAAATCATAAGGGCATATTAAACAAACAAAAAGAGAATTGGAGCTTAGTCAGAGGAATAAAATGAAGCCAAAAGAACTATACCGAGACAACAAGAGCAGATGTAGCAAGAGCGAAACCAGCGACCTTGGTAGCATCAAGACACTTTTGAGCCAAGTCCTTAAGGTCAGTTTGCAAGGAGCAAGTCAGCCTAGCACCAACAGGCTCCAAACCAAACGAATTAGAAACGCTCTGGGAGGACCTGAGCTGCGTGCTGGTCCTAGATGGCACACCAACCTTGCTTGGTTGCATGAGGGTAGCGGCTGCTTGTAGTGAGGCTGCCATCGTTCAAACTCTGAAAAGAAAGAAACCCCTTTCTGTGTTTGTGTCAGGAAACGAGGAAACTCCAAAAAGGAGTGTTGTTTTAGTGAGAACGAGGGGGTGAATGGCAAATTTTTGTGGCCATTATTTTGGTGGCATTGGTGTGAGTAAGATAAGGGGATTGGATAAGGGATGTTCCTATTGATGGAATGAAGCTAATGTCCTTCGTTTCACGGTTTGCCATCTGGGGATTTTGTCTAACGGGATAAAGATACTGTTTACTTCAGAGTGGATGATGATGTGGAAGATGTTGAGATTTTAATGTTGCTTGGCTTTGGCCATACAAATTTTGCCTGGTTGTCCTTACTCCGCTGGGGATCACTGGTTAGACTCAGGCTGTCAGTTCAGGGTAGAGGTGAAAAAAAAAATCGATCTAAAATTTTTTATTTAATTTAAATCAAATTTAAATATTAAATAGATATATTAAATTTAAATTAAATATCGAATCTAAATATAAAAAATTGAATTATATATTTTTATTAATTTATATATACTTAAATTTTTATAAAATAAAAATAATAATTATATGTATTTATTTAAATATATTAAAATTTTTATTAAAATAATATAAAAAATAAAAACTTTAAAATTAAAAAATTAAAAAATTAAAAAATTATAAATCGAATTTATAAAAATCTATTGAAATCAAATCAATTTTTTAAAATTAAATTCTAAAAATTTATAATATTATATATTATTAAAAAAATAAAAAAAATCAAATTAAATTCAATCGAAACGATTATTACCGCTAGATCAGGCTAATGGGGCAAATCCAAATCAAAATCACTTTCATCAACTTCTTCCTTTTGGGTTGTGATTAACTATTATGGACCCTCAAGAGAAATCCCAAATGAAAAAAAGTTCAAAGCCCAAATACTGATAGATTCCAAACCCAATCCAAAATGAAGGATATAAAAAGTTATAACAGGCCTTTTTAATTTTATTTGTAGCAATTTAATTTACAATATTATGATTATCACCTTTTCATAAAACCGAACTTTCATCCCACAAAAGATTAAAAATCCCCAATTTTTATGGATTAATTTTTTTTTAATATTTCTTTAAACACAGTCCAAAACCTTGAGATAAAGAAAAAGAGAACAGTTCAGAAATGCTTGAAATTTAGTATTTCTTATTTTTATACGAAAAAATACTCAAAAATGCAAAAATAACCATTTCAAAAATCAAAATTTCATCCCCAATATAAATTTCAGCTCAAGCTAAAATCCTTTGAGATTAGAGCATATTTGCTCGGAGGTAGTTGAAAGGTTAATCACAGGTAATCCTCATTAACCCTAAACCAACCTCACCATTGCTTACAAAAATTTTTATAAAAATATTGAAAAAAGAAAAATCTCTCTTTCTTTATGGCATTCAGAATGAGTAGAAAGTGATTGATCATCACAAAACTCAGGCAGTTTTATAAATTCATCCTCATTATGCCTTGAAAACAAGAAAAAATCGATTTTTGATTATTTTGATATAAAAATATAATTAAAAAAAAGGATAGAATATGGGTTTCTCTCAGACAAATGCCTCGATTTGTCGTCATGATTTGAAAGAATGGAAAAGCTTCGGACTCGTCATCATATTCGATCGTCACCGAGATACCCCTTATAATCCACCATTTACTATCCTTCAATTTAATGATAAAAAAACCGCCATTGATGAAAACGAAACAATTATGCTCTAAAATGGAATCGAAAGAGGAACGGAAGGGGAAGCTTTTTTTTTTTGGGCACCTTTCTGAGATTTTAGAACGACTTGAGTGTGCAAAATCAATGGTGAAATGCCTCTGGCTTCCTTTTATAGGCGAAAAGTGATTTAGGGTTAGGGATTTTCTTTCTGTGGCTTCAATCCTCACCCTCCACATATGTCAAATTTACAAAATAGCCATCCGGCTCTTATCTGGCCCTGATGGGTTTCAGCTGTGACCCAAGGTCTATCACAGGTAGAGGTATGAAAAAAATAATAATAATAATAATTGTTTTGAGATTGTATTATTTGATTTGGTTCTTTTTTTTTTTTTAATTTTATTTGGATCAAATTTAAATATTAAACATATATATAATTCAGATTGAGATATAAAAAATTTTTAAAAAAAATAACTGAATCAAATTATATATTTTTATTAATTTTAATATATATAAATTGATTTATATATATATAAATACATAAATAAAATTTAAATATAAATAAACCGAATTTATTTGAATTGATAAAATTTAATTCGGATTAAATTAATTTCAAGATAAGTTCAATTCAAATTTTAAAAATTTATAATATTATACATTATCTAAAAAAAAACAATAATTCTAATTCAATTCAAACCGTTATTATATCAAATCTTTGAATATAACTTACTCTTTTCCTAATTATTTAGTTTTTCAATAAAAAAAGTTGAATAATGTTTATTTTCAAGAAATTGGAATTAGAATTGGTTTTTTTTTTTTTTTTGTGAAAATGTTTTTTTTACCAAACTTTTGTGAAAATATTTAGACAAGAAAAAATTATCCATTGGAAGATGATGGTATATCACAAAACTTAACAAACATTTACTTTGGAATTGCATATTGCAAAAACTTGTAATAGTGAAAATCACACTTATATCTTATAAATAAAATATTTAACTTTTACCAACTCAACAAATTCTTCTTCACAAAAAATTTAAATTTTAATACATCACGGGCAAGGATAACCATAAATAATTGAATTTAATATGCAATAATAAATAAATAAATAATATATAACAAATTTTCCAACTAAATATAGCAAAATAGAAATACAAATTATTTTCCTTCATAAGAAAATATACTTAACAAATTAAATTATTGGATATTTATGAAGGCTTTGACACATGGACAATGAACATTAGAAATCATGACATTAAAAAATACTAATAATAGTTTTTGTTCAAGTTTAGCAGAGCAGCAACAATTCAGCATTGTACCGAGTGTGTGCCTAGACGAAGTGAAGCACCAGCGACCAGACAGGGTAGACTATAAGAAGGATAATGCCGATGGTGTTTGATATTCCATGGCTCTGAGTGAAGGAATTCCGGAATCCACCCGATGCTCGGATGTGCTCTTGCAGTAGGTAACAGCCGATGAGGAGGCATATCAGAACTCCAACCCAGCTGCCCTTCAAGGTGACTGCAAAGAAGTTTGGAGCCACCACCAGAAGAAGGATCAACGATCCTGGCATCTCCAGCCAATCTGGAATCATCAACGAATGATTGTATCGGAAAAGGGGACTAAAACAGTACGCACTGCAGGCAGAAGTACCCTCTGGCACAATAACGCAGATGCTTTGCACTCAAGCACAAGCAGTGAGATGTTTTTGTTTGTATATAGTTATGGATTGGCATAAAACTATTCTGGTAAAAGGAAATGTTGAAATGCATGGAATCTCAGCCATGGCATCAATGGAACAAAGTAACACAAACAAGTGTGTGAGTTCTAATTGAGGAACATGCACTCTAGAAATAAGAGCAATGCAGTTAGACTTGTTTTGCGTGATATACATTTGAACAAAGTATATCTGAATCTCAAATACTAAATCATCAAAGTGACCAGTCACCATATTTGGTCGGGAATATGTATAGATAATTAAATTGGAAAACCAAAATAAAAATCAATGAAACTACCAAGGCAAAAACTCTATTTGCTATGACAAAATCACAATGACAAATAAAGCTTAGGAAGACATGTAAGGAGGGAGGTCAAACCCCACATTTCCCATCCAACCAACAACAAAAAACAATGACAGAAAATTAAAAAGAAAGATACATGTTGTGGCGAAATTTTTCCAAAATTACATGACTGGAAATAACATCTAATAAGTAGGGAATCAATAATAAGCAAGTTATTATAAGCACCAGTTAAAAAGCCAGAACATGTAACCATTGTCAAAGCCAGAGTTTTGATTCCATATGAGATCAATTTGTGTTTGTTATTGACTTATTTTCAATGTCTACATGAGAGAGAGAGAGAGAGAGAGAAGGAGATATGTGGAAAAGTTTCGCTTTCTTCAACAACATAACATGTCAGTTGCCACAGTTAGAAGAATAACAGAGCAAGATAAGTATTACAGCCTAAATAGTGTCGAACTTATACCTGGAAAGTGTCGGGGGAAGAACAGCCTTAGAACAACTGCAATGAATGCAATCCATTTTCCAACCTCTCCCCTGAATGTATTTAAATGGATACAGGAAATATACTTAAGCAGAAGAAAAAAGGGGGCAAAGAAAAAAGGTAGTAAAGATTCTCACCTTAGAAAGTCGAACAGTACTGAAGGAAGACTAAAGAAGATATAAGGTACCAGAAGAGAAGTTAACATGTTCGTTCTCCAGTTTGTTCGGTCCAGGATTAACAAATAACTGCAGAGAACATACAGAAATTTTAATTGCAACATTACCAGCTTGTTATAAACAATATGGCATTTATGAAGTTCAATTTAAATAGCAAAATGGAGATTCAACACTAGGTTAGAAATGAATCACAGTCATAGTATAAGAGAAAGTCCAGTTATTATAAGCACTGGGTCTGAGTTTAATAGTTAGATCAAAGATAGGATTAAAGAAAATACATGACCACCAATTTAGTATCTGTTGAGAGTAATCGCCAACTTTCTCTTTCTGTCCCATCTTAAAACCCAATAAAGTGGTAAAAATGAAGCAGAATAGGATCAGGTTTTTAATTTTTCGTATTTCACAAGTATCACAGTCCATCCTCTCTGCAAATTTGACAATGCATAGATGTTCTTATGAACATTACAAAGAAGTTAAGACAGAATGAGCTCAAAACCTTAACCAAATGGCTAAGGCCCTGAGTTCTGCTTAGCTGCTTTAATTAAGCCAATTTGAACAAGCAGCAAATAATGGCTCAAATAAATTGACAATCTGAACCACATATCCCGCAATTTGCACGCAAACAAAGTCATCAAATCATTAACTTCATTGGTATATAATACAGTAAATCTGTGTCTTTAAAGATTTTGTCAAGAAATCAGTTTCAACTTCCATTTTATTGATATTCTAGTAAAAGGTGAGATTTCCCATAGGCATATGGCCACATAGCATAATGTGTCAGCTGGTTGGATCCTTATACCATTTAAAAGCATTAATGGTTGCTAGCTTAGGCAATAGCCAGTAGTACTTGATCTCTTCATTCAAACTGATAATCTATTAGTTCAAAGCACCTTTTTAGACAAAGGTATTTGCCTTTTTTTTTTTCTTTTTAGCACCAAGTTTCCTGAACTCAAATTTCCTCCCCACAATGAAACATAACTTTAAGGAAATAAATCTGACAGGAAAGAGATAGATAAGTCCCCTGCTAAGGTGACATAATTTGGTTAAGTATAACAAAGCGATCCTAACAATGACTGATACCAAACCTTCAAAACTAACAATTTAGAAAATTACAGATACACATGTAAAAATAAGTTTAATATTCAAGAAAACCAAGCCGAATTAAAAACATGACTGATAAGCACTTTCCACATAGGACTCTTCTCCACCCATCAAGGATAACCATATATATTAATAGACCCAACTAATCCAAAACCACTAACAAATCTTAGGAAATTTAACAACCCATTAGAAAAAAACAAAACCCAGTTTTATATAAAGGTCAGAGAAGAAACTTACATAGCCGAAAATGAAGCAACCCATTTGAGAAAAGAAGTTCCAAAACCAAGACCTCCAAGCTTAGTTGCATCCTTGATTAGTTTCTTTGCAGCCAGCTTCAGGTCATGGATATCAGAACTGATCAATTCTTCAGCTACAGGATCAGTTTTCATAGCCAAATACTCCATTCTCCCCATTTCTCAGCTTTTTTTTGCAGATCTAACTAAAACAAATGAGGGTTCTTCAGAAATGAAAAATGTTATGATCTTTTCAAGTAAGAAGAAACTAGCACAATAATAAGCGACAGATAGAAAAGATCTAAGAAAAGAGTGACAGACAGGCAGTTTACCTTTGCTTTTGTTTTGGATCTTATCTGATTGCTTATTGATGCAAATTTACTTTGAGAGTTTAACAGTAAATGGGAGGGACCCCTTTGGTTTTTTTCAGGATTTCAGATTAGTTTAAAGTAAAAGGGAATGTGAAGAGGATTCCGAGTTTCGGATCATGACTGTATTCTCGGCTTTGAATGTGTTGGAGATGAGGGACAAAGCTTTTGCACGTGGCTTTTTCAGAACTGGAGATTTGTTAGGTTGGCCCATGGAAAGCTGCTGTTGTTAAAAGCTAAACCAACCATCGATAAGATCATGGGCCTTGTATAGTACCAATGGGCCTACCGTAGTTTTCAATTCCTAATCCATTGTTGCATAACCAAGTAAACACTGATAACAGGGCCGAGAGGAAAACCGAAAAAATAAAAAATTAATTTAAAATTATAGTGTTCAATTTAATACGGATTATTTTTTTATTCAATTCATACAAAGTTTGAATATTAAATTTATATATTATGTTTGAATCAAAAATTTTAAATTAGAATAAAATCGAATCGAATTAAATTATATATTTTAATTAGTTTTATATATTTTTAAAATTTTTATAAAATAAAACAATTATTTTATATTTATATTTATTTAAATATATTAAAAATCATATTAAAATAATATTTAAAAAACAAAAAAAATTAAATTTAAAAAGTTGTTGAATCAAAATAAATTTTAAATCAAATTAAATCAATAAAATTTGATTCAATTTAAATCAAAAATTAAATATTTATAATTTTATATATTATTTTAAAAAATCAAATCAAATACAATTCGATTATCACTCTTAACTAATAAGAAAATAATGTTGACCATAAAAGTGAACTGAATTACCCTGTTCAGCTAGTTGCTTAAGATCCCATTACTAGGACTAGTTTGGATTCTATCACATTTTCCATCTGATAAAATTCAGATTTTTTTTGGGACTAATTGTATCGCTAGATGCATTTAAACAACAACTTGTTGATGCAAATGTACCCTTAAAAAGGTTAGAGATGTTATCCACTTATCCTCTAAAGTCCAACCTAGAGAATGCTGGAGACCCCTCAACCAATTATCAGAAAACAAAAAGTCTCACGCCCCCAATTCCGGAACCTAATTATACTTTTGGAAGATAAAAAATATTCTCTGTCAAAGTCAGCAATTTAACACTACAATTTGCCGTTTTACTAATCATACAAACAAGGTACGCATCCATCCTATGTCCTGCTTTGAATTCTGATTATAGTCCTATTATACCCAGGACTCCTAGAATTATTGATCTTGGCAAAACACAACATTTTCTTTTATTGCATACCAAATTTGGGTGGGAATCTCGCCAAACAACTCTACCTCCCAACACCTTTGACCCCTACAGGCTACTACTACAACCATTTTCATTTTGTTTAAGAAGAACTTGTGAAAATGGTCCCAAAATGGGTGCCCTGAGAAGGAGGGTCGAAGGTCAGAAACTTCGAACTCATTAAAAGATGAAAAATAAACAAAACATAGAGCTGAAGGAAACATTTTCTTGTGATTTTAGTTTGACTCTTAGTTCATCTAACCCCCACCCAAAACAATCCAAAAAGTAATCATCATGGCCATGATGCTTCCAATTTCTAAAACTCCAAAAGCAAAACCAAAGAAAATGCCCCCACACTTCAAAAAGTGAGGCTTTCCCCATCTGCCTTCTCCACTAAACCCCCGTGAGTTGGCTATCACCACTGACCAGCCATTTTCATTTACTTCCACAATCCCGTTTGCCTCAAAAGATGCGTTCAATCAACCAATCCACAAAATTAATGATTTAAAAAAAAAAAAAAACAAACTTTCCTTATTTCCTTTTTTTTTTTTGGGCGTTTTTGTTTACGTTGCACGTTAAAACAATCATTTGACAGTTATGTTCCTGTGCGGGTAGCTCTACGGTAGATGCCTTCTTCTTCCCGCCTCCGCAACCGTTGATTCATGAGAATCACAAACTTGAGTCTTGAATTTACACCCGAACCTCCTATTCAACGACCCTCTCCAGCCACCGCCACGTGGACCTTCATTCTCAATCTTCTGGATCACTTTCTTCATCGTGGAACATTCCCTCTCCAGCTGATGCACCCGCGTCCTCATGCTGTCCATGTCCAGCCGCAGCACCTGATTCTCCCTCACGGCCGCTCTCCACGTGCTATTCCCTTCCTCCCCACGTGACACCGAAATCGCCACCATCGTTTCCTCCTCTTCTTCCTCGTCCTCTTCCTCCCTCCTAGCCTCCGACAACCTCCCCCCATTCATGGGCGACACTTCCGCCGCCAACAACGTCCCGGCGATCGCGTGACGTAGCTGCAATTGCTCGAAAAACAATACTTGCACGACCGCGCGTAATGGTAACCGCTCGTTTTGTGCCGCGTGTGTGCACGCTTCAAGCGTTAGCTTTTGACAATCTAACACTCCGCATATCTTTTCCCGCTCTGATGCCGCTATCCAAGGATGCGCCTGCAAAAAAAAAACCCTCAATCAACTAACTTCAATCATAATTTTTACAATTTAAGCCTTTTCTTTTTCTAATTTTACCTTGAGGTACAAATCAACAGCTCTGTAAAGTCCGTCGTCGAAGTTTCTAGCTTGGTCAGTAAGGGAAATTGCAAGATTATAAAACTTCTCCGGCTTCAAATTCACATCGGATGCGATCTCCGATAGGTAACCGTCGATTAATTTTCCTACGAGCAACAACGCAGGCGGTCTAACATTATTATTAATATTAATAATGTTATTGTTGTTACCTCCGGTTTCGGCTTCGATTCCAGCTGCTTTTCTCTCTTCTAATCCGTCCAAAAAATAACCTAAAATCCTCTCAATGCAATCAACGTCATAGAGCGTTTCGTTGAGATACGAATAGCTCGGAATTAACAGATCATCTAACGTAGCTTGCTCGAGCTGGAAGCCGATCTTCTTCTCTATCGCGGCTTTGCTGGATTCCGAAGTGTTTAAAATGTTAGCGGTTCGTAACAAACCGAATAAGAACCGCGTAGCGGTTGATGATCGGGAGGGGCTCTGTTCTAACGGAAGGTTCGAGATTATAGTTTCCAAGATCTCTCTCTGTTCATTCTCTGAAACAACTGAGGCCGACGACGACGACGGTTTCCGATTTGACCGCGACGTTCCGGGAATGTACTTCTTAGCGTAACACATAAGGCAGCTTTCGATGATCTCTGGACTCAGATCTCGCATTTTCAACGTTAAAATCAAGCGTTTAAACAACGGCAAACTCAGCAATGCCAGATCTTCAAACCAGGACTCTACATTGCTCGTTCGAGCCAGAGTTTTTCTTCTTAAACCGGTTTCAATTCCGTTCCATAAAGCTTGACTCGAAGCGCCTTTAGCTTCAATGATTCCATCATTCACTGGCCAGCCAAACAGAGTCGGATCTGTAGAAGAAGCTCTCGAAGCGATCGAATCAATCAATCTCTGAACAATGCCTAAAGATTCTGCTAAAGACATTACCGATTCGCAAGATTTTAACGCTTTGATCGACTCTTTAAGGCTTTTAAAAACGGATTGAGAAAGGAACCGTTCGGTTTTGGAAATAAGGTTATCTTCGGAGAACTCATCAGTCATTTCGAGAAACTCGGCGGCGCAACGGAGAGGAACGACGGTGGAGGAGGAGAGATCGATTTTAACGCCGTAACAGAATTTGGCGGCGGTTTCAAAAGTTTCCGAACCACCCGGAAAATCAGGAAGAGATATTTGGTATTGATCTTCTCCATCTTGTTGTTCTTCATGATATTCTTCTTCCTCTTCCTCTTCTTCTTCGATTTCGCTCTCGGTTTCACGTTGCTTTTGTTTGGTAACGGTTGCAGTAGATGATTTCCGACCTTGCTCTGCTATTAACTGATCAAGTTTCCGGCTTTTGGACATCAAAGGAAACTGAAATTTTTTTTTTAAAAGAATCATTGAACAGAATAAATGGTTGTTTTAGTTGAAAACTATGGAAAATTCAAAGCTTTTCGAACCTTATGGAGATGAAAAATCATGTAATCAACTTCTATTACAATGTCACTTGGTAATCCAGTGGCACAAAACCTGCAAAAAAAAATGACAAGAAAAAAGTTACATTTTTTTGTAAGTTTTTTGAGGCATAAGAAAAAAAAATTGAAATGAAAATCTAACCATGCTTGGCCTTTAGAGCTAGGTTTGTCAGCTGCCATTTCTTGTTGAAGTAAAAAATCTTCAGTTATTTGAAAATCTGTTATGAAAAACCTAGAGCAGATCCATTCATGGCTTCTGTTTTGTCAAGCTTTCAGTTTTAGAGGGTTCTGGGTGTGGGAAGAAGCAATTAGTAATATAAAAGCGAAGAAAGAGAAGATTGGGAATTGACAAATGAAGGTTGAACAAATTTCGATAAAGGAGGATCAAATTTTTATATAAATTTTTTTCTTCTTTCTCTGAATCACATCAGAATCTCAAGTCTCAACCACCCCAACTCTCTCTCTCTCCTAAAACGTCAAAGAGAGGGAAAATGGGACTGAAAAAATATAGCTTTTTGAAGAAAAGACCGTATAAAGGAAGAGCAATCAACTTCCCATTTGAGCAAGTAACTGTGCATTCTTTTATAATTACTAATACTTTTACCAACTCCATATAATAGAACAATTATCCCAATTGTGCCAAAACAATGAATCATGAAAGGATAAAACCTCATTTAGTCTTTAAATTAAGATTGTACTTTTTTTTAATGTAATACTTAAATAAAAAATTTTAATTAAGAATTTAAATTATATTTTTATGTATTAAATTATTTTAATTTTTAATAATATTTAAATATTAACATAAATGACACATCATTATAATGTGATTTAAATATGATTATTATATATTATTTTTAAAAAATAAAAAAACTTTAAAAAAATTTTATTTAAAAATTATAAATACAACTTATCATATGTTATTCACATTAACATTTAAATGTTATATCATCATTATTCTAATAGAGTTAAGTGATTGTGTTAATTTAATACACATAATTAAAGTTTTAAATATCTGATTAAATGTTTTTAATTTAAATATTATATTAAAAAATTATAGTAATTCGAGGACCAAATAAAAATATTATCTCAATCATGAAATTAGCAATAGCATCGAACATGAAATTCAATTGAGTTAGATCATATAATTAATTTTAAAAATATTATTTAATTATATAATTTTTATTTTTATTTTAATATATATAATTTAATTTTTATTTTTAAAACTGTAACTTTTTTTATTACAAAAATGATAATAACATTAGCTTATAAAAAAATAAAATTATTATAAAGTGATTCTGTCTCTATCCTTTCTTTTCCCTCTTTTGCTTGTTATTGAGGTTGGATATTTAAGGAGGAAATTTCTAGGCTAGTGGACTCAAAGTTAAGTATTCTTAATAAGGAATTATCAACATAATTGTAAACATAGTGAGTAGTCACTAATCTTTGCTTATTGGCCATTGCTTACAACTGTGATTTTGAAGCTTTTTTACATCATACCTAAGAGATCATACGATTTTACTAGCTTTTCTTATGTCAAGATGTTGGCTTGTCCATGATAGTTAACAGTCCAATGCTTTATAGGCTACAACCAAATTGTCGGGGAAATTGGTATTCCTTTCCTCAAAATTTTCCCTTCAAGGGGGAGGAAAAATTGAAATGTTGGATGCCCAATTCTACAAGTAATAGATTCATTGTTATTAATACAGTCATGTGAAAATAAATGGCCTTAGACCATATCTAGCACATGACCCACATAAAAGAAAGCCACACGGCTTAAAAATGGTTGTTTTTAAGTTATGTTTGAAGATTCAAACCCTTTTCCTCCTTCGCTTTCTCATTTTGAATTGTTTGAAAATTCAGGTCTGAAAACAAAGGTATGGTCTGACTTCATTTATGGCACCTTATCCGTCCTTGTAGCCCCTTCCTTGCTTTGCATTAATGACGTAACCACAAAGGAATGTTACTTAGTTAATCACCACCCATGAAAGTTGAAAGTTATGCCTTTGCAAAATATAGTACAATTTTCCATCCAGTATACAAGAGACAAGGCAAAAGATCTGGATTAGCATGAATTATAACTCCTTGATTCTTTCTTTCATTTCTTTGAACTGTGTTTCTTGTTCTTTGATTGTTTGAATGCTGGGATAAGAATTGAGTCATAGTCATTCAATTATTAAACTAAGATAATGATCTAATAATTGCTTTAAGATGACGGTGATGATGTCAAAAACAAGGGCTGTGGAAAAGGATAAAAGGAACCCTTGTTCAAAGCTGAATATTCTGATAATAATTGCCTTTGAATGAAATTTGGCAGATAGAGAAATCATTGGAAGCATTTTTTATTTCTTCATTTTCATGTGGTTAGGTGACTAATCATGAGACAAAATGCACAAAAGAAGGATGGGGTAGTAGTTTCATTGGGGCACACCTCATTTTGGGTGCATACTGAACTGGCTATTTTCAATCAAAAGACAACAAAAAAGTTGGACCATAAAAAGCCAAATATTTTTTAACAAGGTCTGAACAATTGCAACTTAATGTTTTGGTTTGATGAAATCAATAATTCTAATGTGTGTCACATGCTTGTTTATTTGAGGTGACAGATGCTCCCCACTAATAAGAGAAATCCAATGCCACCTTTAAATCGTAATCTAATCTCTTATAGGATTTCAAATCTCTCTCAATGCTTCTGCCTGGAGTTTGGAACTCATCAGAAAATTTAACGGATTTAGGGTTAAAAGCAAGAAAGCACAGAACCCATGACAGAACCATCCAAAAGAAAACCAAAACCCCATGGAGACTAGTGGGGGTTTAGTGCTAAGGGGAAAATTTTATGGCACCATGCACAAGATAGTAACACTCTTATTTTTAGTTCATTAATCCATACAGCTGGAAAGATATATTTCAGTCAACAAAAAATTGACAGCTATCAACCACAATTACATTATTAACATAATCACTCTTATAAAAATAACCCTTCTCTGTCTTTCTCTCTTTGCTTTATTAATTCATATATTAGCCTACCATTACTCCAAGGCAGACCCTCTGCCAAGCATTCAAAGCACTTAAGATGATTTCTGGTTGCCTGCAAAAGAAAACCAAGTAATTATTTACTAAAATAAAAGCTTGATATTTAGATAAATAATAAATACTTAAGATGCTCGGTTTGTTGTCCCTCGCTTTGCATCTTTCCTGGTTCAGTTTTTCAACCTCATCTTACCTGAAGCTGGAGTTGCAGTTGCAGTAGCTGGTTGTTGTTGCTTGTTGTTGTTTGTCACACTCTTTGTCGATGGGGTGGCAACGCCAGGCCATGATCGGCACATGCAGCGTTTTCCCTCATCTATGCTGGCATAGAGGGTGGCTAGGTGCTTGCCACAGCCACCCCACGAGTTTTTTCCACATTGCTTGCAATCCACCATATAACACATCCTTCAAAGAATTCTTCGATATGAATTGCTTCACATCTTTTTATCCTTTTCTTTTCCAGTTTTATAGTGGAACATTTGCTCTGATGTAATCGACCCATCTTATCACATTGCAGCTTAGTGTCGATTAATTGATTGTATCGTTTTGCTTAGTTATATTCTTGTCGCCTTCTCCTGTCTCCATCCCTTTGTCACAAAACTGCCGAATGATAATGGGATGAATTCTGGCTGTTTATACTTTAGCAGTGTCCTGGCAGCTAAGTGCCTATGCCGTTGAGGACACTTGACATTGTTCATTTTCTTGGGGCATGAAATCCTATGTCGACAAACTTGTCTAGGATATTCGTATTCTTATGCAGACGGAAAGGGGAAAAAAAAAAGGGTCTCCAATAACTCCACATATGTTTTGACAAACTAAAATTCCTAACAACCCCAAATCTTGGCAGACAAGAACTACATTCATATTTGACAGGAAAATATTTATACGAAATTTCATATGTAAAGTTTGTAAAATTCTTTATTAAAAAAAATTAAAATTAAAATTAAAAATTAAAATTAATAAATTAAAAGATCTCATTAAAAAAATTAAACGTAAGTATCGATCAAATTTGAATTATAAATAATATTTTTAATAATTTTTTTATATATTATTGATCTTCACATTTAACTTTATTAATCTATTAATTTACACTATTAATTGAAGTTTTTATTAAATCATTTTAAAAAATTCACAAATTTAACCTAATAACTTCACGTAAATTTTGTCTTGGTAGACAGATGCAACATAACTAAAGCATAAAAGGATTGCCAACTCAAAAAAAAACAAAACAATGAACTAAAACAAAACAAATGCTCTGGAAATTGGGATCTAAAATTTAATTTATTAATTCATATAGCTATTTTAAGAATTGATATCAAATTAATTTTAGATTCAAATTCTTGTAAAATTTTCCTAAAATACAACAAATGCTTTTGATAAAAAAAAAAAAAGAAAAACTTATTTACTATATATTTTTGGAAAAAATTTAGATAAAGTTCATTAAATGAAGTTTGTAAAGTTCTCTATTAGAAATGACTAAATTAAAACTAAAATCAAATAGATTAAGTGTGTAAATTTTTTTATAAAAAAAATTTAATAAATTATATATATTTTTACAAAAATGTTAATAAAATTTTTACCGTTAAATAAATATTTATCAATTTGAATTATAAATAATATTTTTAATAATTTTATATATATTATTGATCTTCATATTGAACTCTATTAATTTATTGGTTTGAATTTTTTATTAAAATTTTTATTAAATCATTTTTAAGAAACAACTTGACAAATTTCACCTAAAGAACTTCATGAAATTTACTCCACATTTTTTGACAAATGCAAATTTTCAATTAATCAATTTTTTAATTATTTGATTGGTTTGCCTAGATATTGACTAATCAGTTTACTAATTGCTTTTAAACACTTTCCAGTTCAACATACTAGTAAGTTTTTTTGTGAAAAGAATAAAAAATAGTATATAAAATTATGGATAATATAGAACAATAATTATCATATATCATATTTGATTTGTATATAACAAAAAAAAAAAGATAAAATTATAAAGAAGATTAACCATTCTCTTGATATTAATAATTTAAATTATATAAACTTTGAGAAAGAATAATTTTAATAAATAAATAAAATTATCTTATCATAATCCTTACATACATCAAACACAAGAACCGATAATATTATTTAATTTAATGCTATTCATAATATCATCTTATCCTATTTTATCATAATTTTGTGTACTAAACGTATCCTTTTAACATATAAAATTTTACAACGTGGGGCAAGAGTATTCACAAAAAATGATAAAATGCAAACACCAAACAGGAACAGTTCTTGCGAGGTCTCATGCTCGTTGAGATGCACTACCCAACAAGCTGTTTGTTGAAGGTCATGAGCTTTGTTCACTTAACCAATGATCTTGGACTGAAACAGGAGAACTATTTTTGACTTCATCCAATGAAGTTAAACAATCTCCTTTCACAGTGAATCTCCGGCTTCCAACAACCGACTTCTTGACTGTCTTAGTATTTAGAGATTTCTCACTTTCATCATCCGAAGATGGACAATATGAAGCCGTTGGTGATGGTGATTGGATGCACATGCCTGGAACCCAAGCGCTGAGCCTGATTTGTTCTAGCTCTTCCATGACTTCGGTCATGGTAGGCCTCATGTCCCGATGAAAAGCAAGGCATCTAAATGCTAGCTCAGCCACATTATGAATTGATGACAGTGTCCAAGCATCTCTATGGGGGTCAAGATATGGATCGATTATCTCGTCGACACAGCCTCTTCCTATCCTTTCATTAGCGAATGCAGCCAAGTTTACATCACTATGAGGACGTGAGAAGTCGACCACTTTCAATGCAGTTATTATCTCCACAAGAACAACCCCAAAACTGTAGACATCGCTTTTATCTGAAAGATGGAAGTACTGATGGTATTGAGGATCAAGATACCCAGGTGTTCCTTGGGGGGCAGTTGAGATGTGGGATGATTCAGTCATCCCAAGCCTGGAAAGACCAAAATCAGCTACCTTGGATCTATAGTTGTAGTCCAAGAGTATGTTGCTAGACTTTATATCTCGGTGAAAAATAGGTGGGTTCACAGAGTGAAGATAGGCAATGGCCTTGGCAGTTTCAGTGGCAATGGTGAGCCTTACTGTCCATGGAAGTCCTTCACTCCTCTCCCTTTGTAGATGCTGGGATAAGGTTCCGTTAGGCATGAATTCATAGACCAGGATAGGTTCACCCTCCTCTATGCAGCAACCTAAGAGGCGGACAAGGTTTGGGTGACTGACAGAGGAAAGGAGCTTTATCTCATTCATTACTTGGTCAATACTATCAGGGTCTCTATATCTGAACCTTTTTATGGCAACCCAATCATCATTGTGGAGTTTTCCTGCATAAACTGTACCATAGGCTCCAGTCCCCAGCCTATGCTTTTCAGAGAAGCCATTAGTAGCTCTTTCAATTTCTCTATAGGTATAGAAAGGAACACTTGAATTGCCTGCAGCTTCACACAGAAGGCGCTTTGCACTCATCTGTTTGTTGACGGAATTACGACGCCGCCGAACGTAGCAACATAAAAGAGCCACACCACCCATTAGCAAAGCCCCAGCAACAAGCCCTAAGAACAAAACAACGTGGTTCATCGGTCACTTCAAGAAGACAATACAGAAACTATAAGAAGAATGATGAAAACAATACTCTAATACAATTATTGTGACTTGTCGCCTAATTACCTCCAACAAGAGCACCAATTCTTGTACGTCCCCCGCATTCGCCAGACATGTACTTTATAGCATTGCAATTAGAAACTGCTGAATATAGCATTCAGAAAAAATGAGGAAAAGAGGAGTTAGTGAATCTATCCAATTACATGCAAGCTATAATATTCAATATCATCAGAGCAAAAGACTGTGCATTTAAGACATATTTCACATGTTAGCAGCAAATTCATATTCTACTGTTGTGACAGTCATTGGATAACATTCTGGCTTTCACTGCATCCAGGATTTTCACAGCTTAAATACAATGTCATACACTATAGGCGTGGAACTGATAAAATATGTAAATTTAAACTTTGCAGCAGGCTAGCGGGTTTCTTTTTCCATTCAGCAGAAAACTGTTCCTACCAGAATCATGCTAGTTTCAATGAATGCTATAGAAAAATGTCACCCTTTACGTTCTGTATATTTAAAGCTAAAATATTTACATAATCAGATCATTTCACGTTTACATAATGCATTTTCTTCCTGATAGGAAGATCATTCTAACAAATTTGTTTGACTAAATGAGATGTTAAATTCCAGCCATACTTTCTAAACCATTAATCTCTAGATTTTACGAGAATGAATTGTAATATCCCAATCTATCTGCAACATTTTTAGTGCATTCTACTTTTATGCATGCCTTAGCTTCCACCAGGGAGAAAAGTCAGACATCAGACAAGATATGTGATACAAAGCAGTATACTACTATATTGTGCCCAAGCATGGGAAAACTCCTTCAGTTTGCCAAGTAAACAACACTGTTCTTTATTGACCATGCAACTTCCTTCTTGCCTTTTTGAAGAGGGAACCTTTATAAAAGAGAGATGCATAGCATTTTGGACTATGAGGAAAATTAACTTAAAGAGAAGCACGAAGTTGAGCAATCGGTTCAATTCAATGACTCTCACACATAATTTTAATCATTGCTGTTGAAATTTGTGAAGTGTGGGGAATCTGTTATTGTGTTCTAGAATGTATAACTTGGAAATGAATGTTTAAACATTGCCCAACCAAGACCAAAGCTTTGCATGCAAGATATATACATTGCTAAAAGCTCCACTGTCGGTGTATTTGATAATTTCTCTATATACATTGCCGAAACTACACTGTCTAAGTAAGAAGCTATAAAGTTCAGGGACACGCTTAACTTTAAAACCGAATGAACAAGTTTACCGGCTAGTGAGGCTAAATTCATGGCAAACATTGTTCATTAGTAAACTTTACCTGCAAAAACTACTGCTTTAGATACAATTCAACCACTAAATAAGGAAAGCACAAACAAAAATCACTATAACTTCAAAACAAATTCCCCCTTTCCCACTTCGATGAAGCATCTTTCATTCAGTAGTACTAAAACTTGATAAGCTAAAGTGCTGAACATCAAATTCCATATGATTCCTATAAGAGATCAACTTGTAACTTCAATGCAGTTTAACATCCTCTGGCCCATTCTTTCAATATAGTTTAACTTTTAAAACTACCATTTCTAGATAGTACTCAAGAATCCCATAGTTTCCCTCCACAAGAATCTAAATTCCAAGTCAAAAAAAAAAAAAAAAAGCGACTAATCCAAACAAGTCATAAAAATGAGGCGTCACCCTGCCGAAGCCATAACCCAAAAACATCAACTTTCCCACTTCCCTCGGTCAAAGGTCAGCCATTATACCCACAAAAAACCAAACCTAAACAAAAATAAACGAAACAAAGAAAAAAAATAAATAAGTAGAACAAAAATATTGGCCCGGAAGAGTTGACTCACCTCTCCGGCAACCACCGCCATCTTTGAACCCATCTCCTTCAAACCCTTCCTTGCAGAGGCACGTAAACCCCACCGTACTGTTACTTCTCGTAACATTCCTACAATTAGCATTTTCATCACAATTACAGTCCCCTTTTATCCACCATTTCAAGTAAACTCGTCCCAGCTCCAAGGAAACCACTGAGTTCGTCGCCGAGTCAAATGTAATCCAAGTCGACGAAACCAAGAAACGGCACTGAGTATTATTAACTTCCTCGAAACTCAACAACTGCCCACCGTCAGCGCCAGCAAAACAACTTATATTATCACTCTTAGCAGTGCAATTTGTAAGTGCGAATGATCTTTCCATAAATATTGGCCTTATTTCACAAGGAGCTGGTAAGGGCTTCGAACAGTTTTGGAGCAGAAGACTATTAGAAGTCGAAGGCGCGTAGTTTTCACCGAACAGAACGGAGAGTGAAGCCAGCCGTCGGTTGCAGTTGGCGGGAAGGTCAATGATGATGTCTGTGGAAGTTATATTGAAAACATGGAATTCTCCAATTCTTACCCCTGTTGAGCTGCAGCTGAGTTGGATGGGCCGACCCGGTGAGAATCCGAATGGAAACGGCAAGGTTCTTGTGAAATTGCTGGTTGCACAGAAGCTGTGGTACTTGTTCTCTGAGTTAACTGATGTTGCTTGGGAGATAACAAAAAAAAGCGTTATTGTTATTGAGAGGGATAATTTTGCTTGGTACGATATCATTTTGGATTCTCCAAGAAGAAAACAGAGCAATCATCAGCTTCCTGAAAAAACAGAGCTTGACTAAGAGAAACAGAGTAAAAAGTAAATATTGGGTACTTGAAAAAGGTTGAGAAAAGGGAGGAGTGATTGAGGGGAGTTAAAGCAGGACAATTCATGGCGTTGGAGAGGCCATTTAATCTCAATAAATGCTAATACAAAGAAATGTCAATGCACGGTGAATTGGGGAAATTTTTATAAAATTTCTTTCTTTTATGTGGCAAAAGAAAAAAGAGAAAATTTTGAATTAATGGGGTTGGTTTAGTTGAGTATATTTATGAGCTTACCTCTGAACTTCTTTTGTTCTTGTTGTTCTTCAACGGCTGCAGCAATGGGCTCTGTTTTTTTCCAAAGAACTGAGCTTCAAATCAGAAACTGTATCACTTTAACGCTTCGTTTGAAGTTCTTTGATTTCGGTCTTTGGTTTTCATATCAAATCAAACAAAAAAAACGCAAAAAAAATGAGATTATTGAGAAGAGGAAATGAGAATTGAGAAAGAGAAAGTTTGGTACACAAAGTTGTTTACCTGAAACTCCATGCCAAGTAGAAGTATGGTACAGAATATTTTATTTATGTTGAAATGACTGATCTGTCCTTTATGTTCGGGAACATGGAGAACTGATTAGACGAAAATTTCCCTGAACAAGTGGTTAAATTACGGGAATGGGACCCAGGAATAATGTTGTGGTCAGCCTTCAATTAACAACGAATTAACATATAATTAGATAAATTAATCATAAATTTTGGTCAAATTCACGTGTAATTATATTCGAATTTATAACTTTAAGATTTTAAAATCTATTATTATTAATAAAATAAATTTTCATTGATTTGGAATTTAATTCTTTAAACAAAACAATATATTATAAATGATCTTTTGCTTTTTTTTGCTTGATAAAGGCTGCAAAACAATAGTTAGCTTGAATAAATTATAATATGTATGTACAGTTGTTACCCATATAACCCATAATTGTTAATATAAATTTTTAATTTCACAAACAAAATTAATAAATTAATATATTTTTTATTTTTTTAAATATTTGTTAAAAGATATATATTTCTCTTTAATTTAATTTGTATAATTTAAAAATTTTAATATCAATGTATTTAATAATATTTTTTCATATATATTTGTGGACATGCATATATGATTAGAAAGGGCATTTAAGTAAATGAAGCTAAACCACAAAAGAAGAATGATCCCAACTTGCAATAAAATATTTTCCCTGATAAAGCCTGAAGCTAAAATAATTTAATTGTTGCGCCCTGTTTTCTTGCCTTTTAAGACTTAACGATTGCAATGCTCAAAATCTATATTGGAGCTGACATAATCTGAAATATTAATAAATCAGTGACTTGCGGATTATGGTAAAAGGGTAATACTGACAATTTGCTGATCCTAAGTGCGGTCCTTTTCTCCTTGTAACACGCTGTGGTTTCTTTTATTGCCGTATAGAATCAGGTGACATAGGGATTGGACAATATTGCCCCATGCAGCCAAAATAGTTGACCTAGATAGTCCTTTGCTTGCAGTTCGTTGACTTTAATAATGAAAGGGACAATAATGTTATTTTTAATTTTCTTGACAGCTCCGCTGATTAGGGGCTTCGTTGCGGTGGCTGTAACACATGAGAAAGGGGTAATCACAGCAGTGTCATGATGGAAATTAGATTTTTACATTCATGCGTATGTACTGTAAAAAATATTAAAATTCATATATTTATATAATATTTTATATAAAAATTATGTGTTATAATTTATTTTAATATAAAAGTATATAATATTTTTATTTTATTAAATTTATATATAATTATTATTAAAATTTTAAATTATATTATTTATATATTTTATTTTTATATCGTATTTATATTATATTATTATATCATATTTTAAAATATTATATCTAATCCAAATACTCAAATAGTAGAAAGATGAAAGAAGTATTAATCTAAATTTAATTTTATGGTAAAGGTTTATTTAAATTTTAATAAAATATTGTTGAAATGTTTTCAAAATATAAAGATAGAATGAATATTAATTGATTAAATATGATATAAAAAAATTAGTAATTAATAAACTATATGATAATTTTGGAGAATTTTTAAATTAAGAAAATTGATTTAAGATATGAAAAATTGATTAAAAATGTTTTTAATATAGGCATTTGAATGTTAACACATGGAGATTAAAATTTTATATGAAAAATAACTTGATTTCAATTTTACATTATAACATCTCAATGCTCGACAAACGTTTGAATATCTACATAAAAATGAGGTACATATTTGAATGCTAGATTATTAATATTCAAATTTTATACCTAAAAATGAGTTTAAAAATATATATAAAGAGGAATTTGAATGCCATCTTAGGACATACCATAGTATAAATTTCTAATGTCATTGTTGTAACGGTTAATTTCATTTCAAATTTTTTAATAAAGAGTTGTTTTGACTAATTGTAAAAATTGTAAATGACAACTATTGAATTTTAAAATATGTAAAATCAATAAAAAAATAAATTCATTGAATCAGTCAACATAATTAAAATATTACAACTCTTGAATTACCTTTAAAATTAATATTTTAAAGTGTTTACAAAGATATAATAAAGAGATTAACTTGTTAGTAGGTTTGAACAAGTCAAAGCTACTCATGAATTATCCTGATTTTGACTTGATTACTATTGTTCATCTGTAATTTGAGAATTTTAATATTTTGTTCAACTAATTCAAGAGAGTATTCAACTTTTTTTTTTTATTTTAAAATATTATAATACTCTAAAAAAATAAGAGTTTATATTGAATATATTGTTAGTGTTTAAATTTTATATATTGTTAATGAATTATATTATGACAACTCATTAATAAAGTGAATCTAATGATAATATCTCATTAATGAATAAATTATTTTAATTTATATAAATTTATTTTAAGAGTTGATATTTACTTATTAATGAGTTGTTATCATATGATTCATTGATAGTGTATAAAATTTATACACTAACAATGTATTAAATAAAAACTCAAAAAAAAATTATACATAATCATAAACAAATCATATATATTATATTACAATATACATAAATACTTTATAAGATTTACTACATGAACGTGTATATATATATATATATATATAACTCTTTTGAATAACACATAAAATAGATTTTTTAAAAAGTAAAATAATTTTTTAATTACATTTTTTTTTCAAATTAAAAAATCTTTTAGTAAACCTCAAAATGCACAATATTTCATAATCGAGCGAGTATAATTTAATAATATTTTTTTCTTAAAAAAAAGTTGTGATTTCACCTAAAATAAAACATGTGTTGTTTTTTGGGGTATTTTTCATCAATTAAACTAATTAAGTAATAAATAATAGCCTTTTACTTCTAAGAAAAAATCATTTAACAAAAATCATTATGTTAGGATAATTGCAATGATAAGTCCTTTTCTGTCTTTCTCTCTATATATTCTACTAAAGAAAATACTATTAGTCTTACAAATAATCGTGTGTATGGGTTCAAAAAGACTTCAAGACCATCAAACACAAAATAATTTGAATTTCCATAATAATAAATGAACCCATCTTCTCCATTTGCACAATTTTTGCTAACATTAAAACAATTTTTTTGGGTAATTTTTTTTTATTATTTGATTTACTAATAGTATATACATTTTATAAAACTCATTAACTTATTCTCATTTCGTAAATCTTATCCGTTCTTTTTTAAATTTTAAATTTAAGATTTTTAAATTATAATTTCAAATTCTAACCATTAAGGTGTCCAAGGTAGTAACATAATGATAATTACATGAATATGACCTGGATTTTTAGATTATGGTATGACAACCCAATGGGCATGGAAAATGGCTTAAGAAAAACCCAAGGTTAATGGAACTTTGAAATTACCTCAGTTACTTATATAATCATTTTTAGAAGTGACATATAATAGATCTGAGGTTCAAATCTAAATATTTACAACCTCTTTTTCTTTTTTTAGGATGTAACCTTCAATGCAAAAAAAAAAAAAAAAGGTTAATTATTTTTGTTGAAGGTATTTTTTATGGTGATGAGATAGATTTCAGCTAAATGGTGAGGTGGAAGAGAGTTAGACCTATAACAAGAAAAGCACAATCAAGAGGTGTCAAAGTTTAATATCTGGGGCACACTCTAACTCTTAAATCATTAAAATGAAGGAGGTTGAAATAAAGGAAAGAGATTAAAGTAACAAAGAGAAATAAGAAAGCTTATAAAAGGCTTAAAATAGTGTACTTGGATTTCTTTTTACGTTATATATGACACATAGCTAGTGATGGGATTTGAACAGTTGAAAGTTAAAAGAAAATCCAAGTAGATGTGGGTTGTGAATTGTTAGCTTTTAATGATCCCTAGCTAAGTTGTCTATTGTGAAATGATTCGTTGATGAGACATTAGTGGAAATAGTTAAATGAGCAGCTTTTGGTGGGCGAGCTACTCATACAGGTGAGTAGCTATGATAGGCGAGTAACCCAGGTGTCGACTACCATAAACAAGTAACATGACGAATAATTATTATAGACACCCATTTTGTCTCGGATAATCCAACCATGATTGATTATAGAGTTGATTTGGGTATGAATTGGGTCGATTTGAAAATCGAGACTAGATTCATTTACAATCTCAAAATATTTTACGTGGGCATAAGTTTAGTCCAATTTCATTACTGGGATAATTGTTAAAGCCCAAATTTCGTATTAAAACCCAAATTTTGCATTAAAAGCCTAGATTTGATTTTGATTAATTAAGGACTAAAATAAAATAAAATAAGACAATTAGCACAAATAAATACAATAATTAAAAAAATAATACAATTAAACAATTAAAATTGTTAAAATTATTAAAATTAAAAATAAAAAAGAACTAAGGGTTGGCTACCATGATAACAGCCTTCCTTCACTTTTTTTTCCCTCAAACCTTAATCTTACTCTCCTCAATTTGCTTTACCAATTTTAGCTCTTAACATTTACCTATTTGGTTTTACCTAATTTAGTTATAACACTAATTGGTAAAAGAACAATAATGCAAAATACAGCAAACCAATGTTGCAAGAAGACTATAAAATTGTTAATCACCATTTTTAGAGGAATTAAATTCCTAAATAGAGGCATGGGAAAAGGGGAAAGATCTGGGATTTTCAATAAAATCCTAGATGAATTCATGTGAAAGGGACATTAATCTTAAAAAAAAAAAAAACAGAAGCTAAAATCAATCCCTAGCCAACAACCAATACCCATAAAAATCCCACCGTCACCAATCCCAACTCTAGCCCCAGCACGTATTCAATACCATAACCAAACCAATCTCATTATGAGCCCAACAATACTTGGCATTTATACCCTAGCACCATAATTGCACAAATTTGCATCCTCACCCGACTTTAGCCCCTGTACCAACCTTTACGCACCTAACACCACATTTGCACCATCGTCGACACATACATTCAGCCTCCACACACTTAACACCACACTTGTACGCTTGTTGAAACACATACTTAATCTTCACCTATGCCCCCACACCATATAGCCTTGACCCTTGAAGCCACCACAGCTCCTCTATGATCCACCCTCATTTTTCACAACCTATAACCCCAAGCAGATCCTTAAACCGTTAGCTTCCACTACCCAACTATCTCAACTAGAAACCAACCACAACATTATTTTCACCCACCTAAAATACCCACAAAAAAAAATATACTTGAAACCCACCTAAGTAGGAATCTAACACAATAAAAAAATCATAAAAAACCTTATCAGTTGTCCATTGCCACTGTTATTATCATAAAAAAAAAAAAACAAAGCTACTCCCGCCTAAACTACCCAAAAAAGAAAAAAATTCTATCTCATCATCAAATACACACAAAAAACCAAACACCAAAAAAAAAAAAAAAAACAAAACAAAACAAGAATCACAACCCCTTAAGTGGAGACTTAGTGCCAAAGAACAAAAAAAAAAAGAACTTTGGCTGAATACTTTGAAAGTTGATCTATGAAGTTTGAATGAGTTTTGGAAGAAAAGAAGATTGGATTTGGAATTAGGGGGCCAATGGGGTCTTCTATGTGTTTTTTAAGAGTTTTTTGGACCGACCACAGTGGTCAATGGTGAGAGTAGCAATAGCCACTGAGGCGCTAGATTTCGAGCTTGGCAGAGGCTTTGAGAGTTTTTTTCTTGAGATTCTCTGATTTTTTTTTAAGAAAAGATTAAAATGAATTGAAAAAAAAACTCAGTTTTTTATAGCAAAAAAAAAAAAAAAAGCCAAAACAACATCATATAGGAACCTCCAACATCCACTCGAGACCTGGCGATTTGACCCAGGGTCCACACCTCCGACCCGATGACCCGTTTCCCTTTCAAGCTTTCAACATATCCATCTGAACCGAAACTGAACTAGTCCAAACAAGATTGAGTTGGTCAGAACCGTTTGAACCTTAAAAAACCTATTAGACCGCTCCTAAATAGGCTAGATTGCCTGCAGACCGTTGACCAACATTGACTAGTCGATTTTTGGTTTTTTTTTTTTTAATTATTTAAATTATTTATTAATGCATATTTATATTTTAAATACCTAGAATAAATGTATATATTTTAGAAAATAGAAAAATTAATGTTTAAAAAATAACAAATTAAGGAATATGTGAATGGAAAAAGTATAAAAAAATGTAAAAAAATAATAAAAATGACAAATGACAAGCAAATATATAAAAATATAATAATAAAAAATAAAAATCTCCAAAGATGATGTGTTAAGAAAGTTCGAGTAGTGATTTCTTAAAATCTCTAAGTGAGAATATTTTTCTTAAAAGTACCAAAGTATTTAAAAAAGTATTCAATATAAAAGATTTTTCATTTATTTAATTCTCCTAAAATATATATGACTTAATAATGATAAAAAAAGAAAATAAATGATTAAATAAAAAATGAGATGATAAAAAGTAAAAACAACCTTTTGTTTTTTAGTATCAAGGTTAATATAATTACACATGAATTTTATTTGTGATGATTAATCATTTTTATTTTTAAATAAATATTAATAAGAATAATAATAAATTTTTTTAAAAATTAAAGTTAGTACAAAATAATAATAATAATAATAATAATAATAATAATAATAATAATAATAATGGAGGAAACAAAATGAAAATCTCCAATGATGGAATTTTAAGAAAGTCTGAGTAGAGATTTTTAAAAAATCCTTAAGTGAGAAACTTCTTTTAAAATACTATCAAAGTATTTGGATACTTAGAAAAATCTTTGATAAAAAAATTTTCTTTACTTTGTTCCCTTAAAAAATAATAATAATAATAATAAATCAATTAAACGAGTAAAATAAAACAAGTAATCAAGAAAATATAACATAAGAAAAAATAAATGAGATGATTAAAAATTTTTACACGCATACCATACACTGTCATCTGCATTTTATACAATAATCTTAAAATTAACTTGAATTTTTTATGATGGGATTTTAGAGGAGTCCAAATAGTGAATTTCAAAAAAACCTTAAGTAAGAAAATTTTTCTAAATTATTGTAAAGTATTAAGATATTTAGGACAATTTAAAAAAAAAATCTCTCTTACTATTCCTCATAAAAAAATAAAACTTTTATACAATGCAATAATGTTATAAATAAAATCCATGTGCAAAATATTCTATTCATACACACCAATTCTAAAAATAAACGAAATCTTCGAGTATGAGATTCTCAAAAAGTTCGAGTAGTAATTATTTAAGAATCTTTATGTGAGAAAATTTATCTAAAATACTGTCAATGTATTGGAGCATAACTTTCAATAAAGATTTCTCGTTTTTCCAATAAATAGAATAAGAAATAATTTTTTTAAATTAAATAATAGGTATCATAACTTATTACATGCATTATAAATTATTGATTTTGAAGGTAAATATGAATCACCGATGACAAGATTTTTTATAAATTCAAGTAATGATTTTTAAGAAATTCTTAGGTGAGAAAATTCTTCTTAATATTGTTAGAGTATTGGAATACTTTTAGGGATTTTTCAATATGCAAGGTTCTTATTTATCTTTCAAGCAAATAATTAAAAATAAAAATATGTTTTTTTATTATAGTAAAAGAAATTAAGAAAATTAATTTTAAACACCAAAGGTAAAATCACTTTTGTCAAGATTAAATAATAACATATAGTTAATCGATAAGATTTTTTAAATGGATACTGTGAGGATGCTAATATTTTTCTACGCATAACCGTACTTCTAAGTCCAAATTATTTTCACAAATCCAAAAATTATCTTTTTAATAAATTTTAATTAATTTTAAGATTTTATTAAAAAGATAAATTTTAATAGGTGTTCAATTATACTTAATCAAAAAGGATTAATGATGACTCCATATGTTTTCCAATCAATCTAGCGAATCCAAGACCGTTACAACAATTATGTATTAACTTGACGAACATGATAATCAACCCTATTGACTTAATGATTAGAGCATAACAATTTCACGCATTTTAGAAAGAAAATTAATTAAATTTTGAAGGTAGGAGAAGGATTGGAAACCCATCTAAACTAGGACAGT
Source organism: Durio zibethinus (assembly GCF_047325235.1). Taxonomy (NCBI): domain Eukaryota; kingdom Viridiplantae; phylum Streptophyta; class Magnoliopsida; order Malvales; family Malvaceae; genus Durio; species Durio zibethinus. Next base: position 22,156,377 of record NC_143179.1, on the reverse strand, counting down.
GGAACTGGTACAACGACTTGTTGGGGATGGACTGGGTCGTTGCTTCATTCTTTTGTAAACTCTAAAAGTCGTCATCTCTTTTGGGTATGGCTCATTCTGCATTATCTGATCCCAAAACATAAATATATGCTCATAATCATCACCAATCTGAGCTAAATTGTCCATTCGAATGTTGGTTCATAGTAATAAACCTAACACACTAACATATTAATCCCTCGAGATTTACCTAAACAACTTTTTTCAACAAGAATATCGTCCCTCAATTTTTTAAAGCACTTTACCTTCATTTAATGTCGTTTAAGAGTTCATATCATGCATTTGAATCTGATATTCAAGATTTAGTATAGGCTAAACAAGTTCGTACTAATCAGAACATGTTAATTTATGTGTATATATATATGGACCAATTAATGGAAAGTAAATTATGACGTTTTGAATTTGATCTCAACGTAAATACGAAGAGTAATTGATAGCCACAAAGAGAAGTGATGACGAAGTTGCACTGAAACCATGAACCGCAAAGAAAGTGTCTTTCCCATCAACTTCGTTAAAGCAAAGCTGAAAAGAGCAGCAATTTCTGACCAGTGAAGGCAAGTGGGGAAGCCCAACTCCTGAAAATGACTTTGTCACAATTAAAACCAGCTTTTCATACACAAAAACTTGCATGACGAGTATTGTTATGCAGGTCTCGTATATATATGTTTCTGATGGCTTTTTTTTATATTGCTTTTTTGGATAAACGCGAAAGACTTTCTTGTTCGGTTATCTACTTTTGTTGAATTTTCAACAACAATTTTTAAAGTTTTGGCAAATTGCAGTAGATTCTCTATGCTTTTAACATCAACTTTTCAAACTTTTCGACCATTTTTTTTCATAATTGGGCGAGTAGCTGGGGAAAAGTTGTATGGAAAGTGACCTAACTGCATGACCACCATACGAGTTAAATCTGTTCCAAAACTTTATAATTTTTTCATTTTAATTGCAAGGAAACAAGATCTCCCTACTTTCCATTTTAAAGATATATAACCATTAGATCAAGTTATATATGGCTTTTGTTAGGAGCATTTTTAGGTTTGAAAGATAATTTTTTTTTTTTTTGTTGAAGACTATCAACGAATAATTAAAAATATTTTTTACTTTTGAGTTAAACTAATATACCAAATCAATCTAATTTTACAATATTACATTAACTCAATCATCTCATCAATCTATTCAATAAATTCTCATAAATGCTAATTTATTATTTATAAAATAAATTATTAATATTTAAATCAATTCGATCTATAAGTCATCTAGGTCCTAAAGCTAATCTCAGACAACCTAAAATGCCCATGCCTCCTCCCTCTGAACTATCCAAATGTCATTTCACCATTTTACTTTATCTTTTTTTTTTTTTTTTACTTTCCTTAGATTCTCTTTTTATTATTTTCTTTTGTCGATATTTGATTTTAGCGTTAAAACATAAATGTTAAGATTTTATCTTTAATCATTATTTTTCTCTTTCTTCTTAATTTTAGAATTTTACCCCTCCAAGACAGCTCCGCACCAACAGTTTTCAAAAGCACTATTATTGGATCCATATTTATCACATATTATTTGATTGTTTTTGTCTTTAAAATATCAAATAAATTGATTTATACTGTTATTTTTAAAAAATAATATCTAATAAATTTAAGATTTAAATTCTAACATTTATAATTTTTATTTTATCTTCAAGCTATGATTTTTTAAAAGTTATTATACCATCATCTCTTAATATATAAGAGTCCATGTGATAGCTGGATGAGAGTACATTTTCATGGCGTTGGAGTTGTGCTTTGATATTGATTCAACGGGGAGAAAATTTAGGAACTTCCACATGGATCTTCCAACACGCTAGGAAACGCAATCTATGGTGAGGAATGTCTGTGAAAGTTAGGCAGTAAGAAAATAAAGGCAACTGGTCAAACTACTTGTCATTGACTTGATACAAAGATGGATCATCGCCCAATAATTAGACGTAATTAAAGACTAGGTAATTTCCAATATGCTTCGAAAATCAACTTTCTCAAACCAAATCCAGGGCAAGCAGGGATTGACATTTATATAACAAATAGTTTTGTAGATAATAAAGAACAAATCCAGCTAGGTGAAACTATCAGATTCAGCTATCAGTCCCCACACGCAATAGAAACCATTTCTGTTTCGCATGCAATTCCTTTCTGGCAAAAGAAAATTCTTCCAATACTGTGGAACTTTGCGGTCTGACGACGATGGTTCCACCTCTATATATGTTATATAATTTTTTATTTTATTGACTAAGTCATGCCAACGTCTACTTTGTGGAAAAAAACATTGATTTTTTTAATGGTGTGGAAATTAAAGAGGATATGAGAAAAAGTGGAAAAAATTAGATTTGATAATTTAAATATAATATAATAATACAATATAAATTAAAATTTTAAAATTTTAGTAATAATTATATATGAGTTTAATATAATTAAAAATATATATTTTATATTTTTATATCGACATGAATTATAATATAAATTATGACATGTAATTTTTATGTAAAATACGATAAAATTATACGAATTTTAATATTTTACACAATATGAATATATAAATTACATGATCTAAAAAAAATGAGACTTCAATTCAGTCCACCTATTGTAGTCAAGGGGATGGCACATGGCCAGTTGTAACTTTTAAGCCTTTGATTTGTAGGAGAAGATTAGTGCAAAGATTGGTTTATTAGGGGTCCAAAAATTGATATAAGAAAGTGATGTATAAGACGAGTGTTGATTTTTCCTTATCCAAAACCCAAATACAATTTATAAAATAGACTAATATCTATTCTAGAAACAAACCTCACTTACTTTTTACCCATGTTACACGCAACACATTGATGTAATCTAGAAAGTCAAGTTATATGCACAACATGCTGCATTTTTCTTTAGTATAGAAATATCATACACTATTAATTAATCATATAATGATATTTAATTAATAAATAAAATAAAAAATAATCAGATTTTAAAATTAAATATTAATAAATTACATTATAGCCTCACTTATATATATATATTTTTTATTCAAAAGAAGGCATAGCCTTTATAAAGGGAAAAGAAAAAAATGATCTTAATTCGAAATCAGAACCTTTATATTCTCGTAAAACTTCTTTAATCATTAAACTAAAAGGTGAAGGACCATTTATAATTAATTTTGTGTGTATATATATATATATATATATATATATATAAAACTACATTTTGAAGAAAATATTTAAGCCAAGTGATAGGAGATCAACCTAGAAGAAGCATAATTGTGGCCAAAAAATACAATGTATAAAAATTTAGCAAGTAGAAAGAAGTGTTTTGTTATCAATTCTCAATTTAATGTAAAGGTTCTCAATTCTCAAAACCCTATATTACTAGGATAAAACATCACATGTGGCAAAGAAATTTAATTAACTCAAAAAAAAAAAAAACCACAAACATATTTACATGATCTTAATATTTATATACAAAAATGAAGATAATTAAACAAAACCTTTAACATATACCAAGACCATGATGCATTTATTTGGTAATAAATAATAAGAGTAATAGCTTGTTAAGTAAAATGATAGGAAAAATAAAGTGATGCAATTGACAGAAATGGTAACATTACTCATATTTAGAAGGATGAGTCTATTATACAAAATGAGGAAAAATAATTTAAATGTTTATGGACAATTTGATTTGATGCGATAAAAAATTATAATTGAAATTAAAGTTAAAATATATTTACTAAAACACAATATAATTGAAAGTAAATTTTATAATCTAAAATATGATATAGTGATATTATATAAACACGATAAAAATAGAATAGATAAAAAAAAACATAATTTAAAATTTTAGTAAATATGGGTTTAACAAAATAATAAAAAAAAATATTTTATATTTTTGTATAGACATAAATTATAATATATAATTTTTGAATAAAATATAATATAAATATATAAATTTTATTATTTTAAATTATATAAAATACACGAATAAAAAGGTTGAAGAAAAAAAAACTTAACTTTTTTTAAAGGAGAGTCCATTATGAAAAAAGGAAACAGGAGAACAAAGCCCACCTGCTACAAGCCCATTTTGTCTATTAATGTTATAAAACTTGGGCTTTTTTTTTTGTCTCTTTGGGTCCAAATAGCTTCAAATTTTCTGTTTTAATGGCATTATTACCCTAAACCCTAAAGAGACAGCAGTCTCAAAAGTCCCCGAATCGAAAAACAGGACACTGCAAAACGACATGTCGGGAAGAGAAGAAGATTACGACTCTGATGCACCCGAAGAATTTACAAACGAACAGGTTTTCATGAAAATCTCAGTTTTTTCTGTATATCTTTTGTTTTTTTAATTGAAAATTTACAAAAGAAAGTTAATTTTTTTTTTTTTTAATTTGCTTTGAATTGCAGGGAAAAAAGCAAGATGAAGAGATAAGAAAAATCCAGAAAGAAAACATGGCCAGGTAAATAATTAATTTATATACAATTCTCTCTTTTTTTTATAAATATATATTTATATTGCTTTTTTAGAAGATTGTTACGATAAAAAAAAGATCTTTTTTTAATTTTTTATTAAATCAAGTTGGCAATGAGTTTTTTTTTTTTTGCCCTATTGATTGGCTAAAGCAAAAAGGGGAAGAATTTGTAGCTCTGGGTAGGTTTAGGCTGCTTAAGATTTAGTGTATTTGCGGCATAAGACATTGATACCTTATTACCTCTTTTAAGCAAATACTTGGTTAAATGTAACAGTTTTATTGATGTGATCATTTGATGTTTCTTGAGTCCATATTGAACTTAATGAGCATGGCGAGGTTGATTACTTGGCTGGTTTTATGGTAATGTGATGATGTTAAAGTTAATTCTTTTAACAACAGCAATATTTTGATGCTAAACACAAGTAATTTAAAGGCCAATTTTGAGTTACCTGTGATTTATGATTTTACCAGGTTTCCCGTGGTTCATGGGACGGTCTTGAAAGTGCAGTATGCTATGATTTGTGCGTTGGGTGTTAGCATATTTGAGAGATGTTTATTACTGTCATCTTGGGAAGGGAAAGAGTAGAAAGTAACAGCAAGACAGTGAGTGTTATTTTCATATATCGCAAGAAAAATTATTAGATATTTACTTTACAACTAGTTTGAGAAATAGTTCTATTTTTTGACCAAATAGAAGAACATAGTCAACATACATATACAACAAAGTCAGAGTACAGCTTGGTTGAATTGAGTGTCTATGCTGCTTCCTGCTCTGTAATTGTCATGTTGAACTTTTGATTGCATCAAATTCACTTATATTAAATGCAAAATTTTTAGTCTTATTGAGCTTAATGTGATCTCTTCTATACAGGGTTGTTCGTGAGGGAAAGGAACGTCGCAGACTTTGGGCTCAGAGGAAAACACCACGTCAATCTGTGACAGTTCAAAATGGCATAGAAGACGTAGAAACTGAAACTGATGAAGAGTCTCGGGCCAAGAAGGGGATGCTTCCTGCTAACATTGTTGAAATGCTTGCATTTCGTGAAAAGTATGACATATCCATCTACGCATCTATCTAATCTATATATCTTTATATATGTGTATGTAGTTATGGTCTTTGGATGTAAATAGTTTAAGGAAGAAACAAATCATGTTCTTTTTGCAGACAAGTTTTCGTATCCGACTCTGAGGATGAGAAGGTTGAGGTAAAGCCCATTTCAAGAAAGAAGAAGAAGAAAAGCTCAGGGTGAGGGATTGCTTTTCTCATAAACGGAAAAAGCACTCTTTTTTTTTTTTTTTGAGATAACAGAAGAAGCATTCGAATCAAAGCTTTGAAACATAATAATTATGCTTGTGCATTGTTGTCTGCAGGTTAGAACCTGTTATTTTGAAGGACATACCACCTGCTCCATGCTTACAGAATTCCTTGGAGTTCTTGAAGAAAAGGAAAATGCAAGTTCCAAGGTCATTGTCGGTTTTAAAGAACTCTAACCAAGCACTTCGCCTTAATTGTGTCCTTTCTACTTCTGGGTTACGTGAAAGCTGTAAAAGATTGTAATAAAACTCTCTGGGGTCCTTCCAATCTTGAGATCATTCCCAATCCTTCTAAGGAGGTGGGAATTTGAAAAGATCTTTGAGCATTAGAAGTAGTCTATGCCTACTGCGGTGACTAAGGAAATGAAGACAATAATGAGTTGCCTCCTATAATACAGCTTCCTCTTGATGAATTGCATGAAGTTTTTCCGGAAGAAATGATCTTCCACTTGAACTTCTAGGTTGTTAATTTGGCCATGGCATGACCAACTTTTGGAAGGCCCTCATTGTTGAATTTATTAGCAAATGGTTTTTTCTATCACAAGAGAAAGGCTCTCCATTTCATTGGTAACAGCCACCAGGTCCACTCACAACTCCCACCAAATCTAAATCCTGAGTTAAAAGTAATCTACAATTATTTTTACCTATTCTCATATTGCCATTTTTTTACTAAAAAACATCTTGACTGTGGCACTTTTAGAGGTGTAAACGAGTCCGAGTCGAATAGTGAGAAGTTCGAGTTCAAGTTCGACTCACAACTTAGGGTTCGATATTCGATTCGAGTTCGATCGAATTTTATTTTTCAAGCTCGAGTTTAATTCGTGATCGAATTCGAGCTACTCGAGTTTGTTCAATTAAGTTCGATTAATATGTAAAAATAAGTTCAATTCGTATATTCGACAAGAGTTCGATTATTCATGCTCGAATTCGAACTCGGATTCGAAATATTTTATTAATTAAAATAATAAAAATGTATTTAAATATAAAAGTTCGATTAGGCTCGCGAACTATTCGAGTCAGATATAAGAATATTCGAATTCAACTCGATCGATAAGTAGAGTTACTCGAGCTTGAGTTTGACTCGACAATAATCGAATCGAATTCGAATTTTTTTCGAATCGAACCCGAATAATTTACGAGTACTAATATATCATTTACAACTCTAGGCACTCCCATCAATCTTCAACATCATTGAGCAAATTTCCGCTCATATTATGATTTAAAAATGTTTCAAGTCATGGTCAGAAGTGCGCTAATGCCAAATTCGTTGGTTTCAATTTTTATGGAAATTTTTCTATCATTAAAAAAGGGAGGCAAGAAAGCAGCCCGTAAGTTAAAAAAAAGGAAAGATCTCTCGGGAATAGAAAAAGCTCCATAGAAAAAGCGGTGAAACTCTCTTGTATCAACCACTTAACAGCATATAAATAAGCAATTCATTTAGATATAAAGTTGAGAGTGGAAATTCATTTTTGTTTCCTGTCTGAAGAAATTCAGGGTAGTTAAAATATTATGTTCCACATGTCAAGCAAGATGTATTTTAGATTAACATCAATAAAAATCATTTATAGGATTCAAATTCAAAATCATTTATCTTAGGTAATATTTTGATAAATATTTATAAAGGAAAGAAAAATAAAGGAAAATAAAATTTTTTAAAGAAAATAATATATGTATTTTTTATTTGAATAATTAAAATTAATAAAAAAAAAAATGAAAGAATTATAACATCCACTATTTGGATAACGAGTAAAAAATAAAGGAAACAATTTATTATAATAATTTTTTTCAATTATAAACTTTTATTACCTATAATTTTAGAAAAACTCTTAAACCATGATATGTTTGTTATCTTATATGGTCTCACAATTGCTGTTATATCAGTAGCTTTTTAATTAAATGAAACAGAAATATATTTTACAAATATGCATTAATGGATTTTTTTACCATTATCAAAATTTCAATATACTATCACTTTGACGATATATTCATATTAAAGGTATTAAATATAAAAAAATGCAATCACATAAAAATGTTACATCTCCTACATCCAAAAAATGTTTATTTATATTCAATCATTCATCAAAATTAAATCACCAAAAAAATTATAAAAAATTTTTATATTAAAAGAAATATGTGAAACTTATTTGAAAAAAGAGATGGTTTTAAAAAAATTACAAGTAGATTGTGATGTAGTTAGGTTTTTTTTATTAAGTTTTTAATATTAATAAAATGATGGGTATAATAATCTTTTTATAAAAATAAAATTTTTTCAACTTTTTTTTTCTTAACTTTTCTCTCAAATTGGAGTATTAAAAAATATGTCTATTCATATTTAATTCAATCATTTATCAAAATCAAATCACCAAAAAAATTATAAAAAATTTTTATATTAAAAGAAACATGTGAAATTTACTTGAAAAAAGATATGATTTTAAAAAAATTACAAGAAGATTGTGATGTAGTTAAGTTTTTTTTACTAAATTTTTAATATTAATAAAATGATGGATATAATAATATTTTTATAAAAATAAAAAATTTTCAACTTTTTTTTTCTTAACTTTGCTCTCAAATTGGAGTATTAAAAAAATAAATATTACAAAAAAAACAAAAAGTTATTAAATTTTCATTTCCTTTTTTTTAATTAGAAATTTATTTAAACAAAATTTTTTTTTTAACTTTTCTTTATTTTCTTTTCCTTTCCTTCCACTTCCCTTCCCTCAATCCAAATATAGTATTAGATGAATGAATTAATTTACAGGTTTAGCCAGTTTTCATTGGTTGAAAGTGTATTTTGAGTATAGATATTCAGCCCAAAAGAGATGGATTGGCTGGCCAGGGATGTGCATGTGTTATCTTATGTTGGAAACTAGCTTGAAACAATTTGTAATTTGCATAGTTCAATTTGTTTTTACTAAAGATTTATTATATCTTCAATCGGGCTTGCTTGTGTTACAAAATCGTACAAAGCTGTACAAGCTACAAGATGAGATCAAAATCATGATCACAAAAAGAAACACAATTATTGTACTAGAAATCTACAACACATGATAGAATTCCGAACTCAAATTTCAATACAATACTACCCACTATTAAGTCCTCACTTCCCATTGAGCCATAAACAGTTATTCTTGGAAGATAAACCTCTTCGAACAAGAGAGTTTTAAACTCTTCGTCATCGTCAAATATATCATTCAAGGCATTTATAATCCCATGGTGATTTATGGGTTTTTAGCTTCCTTTCAGGGGCAGGTGAAAGCATCACCCAGTTCCATCCACTTTTCTTGTGGTTGTCCTGAGCTACCAACCAAAGCCTGAAAAGCACTTTTGATTTTGTTTTTGCTCTTGTGATGACGGAGACGCCTAAGGACAACTTCTTTGTCCAGGGCTTCGGGGGAAGACCGAGCTGAGGGTTTTATCTTAAGCTGGCTGGTGACATGGTAGGTTGTATGAGCATCTTCTTCTTCTGGGTTATTCACATTTGTCACCTTCTGATCAGCACCTGAGAAATATCGCTGAGGTTTGGGTATCATGAAATCCATTTTTCCTGCGAGGAGAAAAGCTGAAAAAAAGTATTGTATGGAGGAAAGGAGAAATGCCAGAGGGGGACTGTATTTATAGACAGGGAAGGCTTCATCTTTATGGGCAATGTCATTTTCTGCTTTTTGTTTCATTGTTTTGTTTCTATTCATGTGGTTTTTTGGATGTCATTTTCAACGTTCTAATTCCAAACCAGTGGCGAGAGGGCTATTTTTAAATATTGTGGATTTTGCTATGAGTGAAGGGAAAGTTACAGTAGTAGACGAGAAGAGATTGTCACCTGTTTGGCCGACTCAAAACGAGCCAGGAGTCAATATGGGTTGTGAAACCTGTGTGCTATGGCGGCTATCTGCTGCTGTATAAGGTTGGCGAGGCAAAGTTGATTGGTTGACAACCGACAGAGTTAGCTTTTTTTTTTTTTTTTTGAGTAAAATTTGTGGGATTAGGGACTTTCTAACTGTCATTTGGATGGTATTAGGGCATCAAATGCACGTTTGAAGTACATAAAGAAAAAAAAAAGAACAGGAAAACAAGTAAGTGTTCATGCTTTGCCCACGGCCAAATGGCGGCAGACATGAAATTGCAACCATCCAAAAGATAGTTTCATGATCCTTAATTTGCAGGGAATGTTTAAAATAAAAATAAATCTTTGGCACATCGAAAAATGAATCAGTGGACAAGATTCATTGCCTCGTGTCGTGTATCTTAGATTTCTTTTTGACAAGAAAAATTGTTTTTGTTTGGTACATTAGTGAAATTGAACTGAAAGGATAAACTATCTTCAAAATTCAAAACCCCAACTCAAATTGGAGTTGGAGTTTGTGTGTATTAACTAAACTTCACTTCTTCCTATCAAGCAAATTATAAAAAGGATACTCAAAAATAGTAGTGATTGCTTTCACTTTGATGTAATGTATTTCCAGACAACGAAATTAGATTTCAATAAAAAGGCTAAAGCATTGGATAAGGAGAAATCGTTATGTTTATGACTCCATTTCAATGGTTGGAGTTTATTTTACAAAGCTTTTGTATTTAGTTAATGTAATTATATAACCATTTATTTAACATCTATCAAGATGATAATCTGCTAATATTTTTTCTATTTTTTTTAACAAGAAAGCAACTAATGAGTGATAAATTTCGAAATTTAGATGATAGTTAAAGTGATAAAAATACGAAAAATATGTAAATAATAAAAGAAATTACATTACTACTTTGTTGTTAGATAAAGTAACAAAAAAGATGTAATTTGATTATAAATAAATATAAAAATAATAAAATTAGCAATACTACCTTTTTTAACAAATGTAATAAAATTCACATAATTTAGTATTAACAATATAACAGTAACAATAATTGTAATTCTATTGATAAATTTAAAATTTGTAATTAAATAATAAAACAAGCAATGATAACATGAGCAACATTACAACCTTTTTATTTAATTTACTACATTCTATTATCGATCATAAATAGAATGAGTGATCTGATAAGAAATATATATAATAGTTAACTTATATCTACTATGAAAGTATAAATCCATTTAAATATTAATTTAATTATTATTATATATTTGACAATAACGGTATAAGATATTATTATATATTTTATGATTGATTATCATTATTTGTTTTTATTATATTCTTATAAATCTAATACCGTAGGAACATAATTTTATAGCGTGATTTGATTGCTTAAAAATCATACTTAAAACTAATTTTCAGGATAGTCAAATTTTGTTTAACCATTTCTGGAAGCCTGTGATGTGGTATGATGAAATCAGGCGAGGCCACATGAGAAAACTTACTGTAAGCACACATTTAACGAGCTTCCCGCAGAACTTCCCATAATTGATGCTTGCTTGAAGTAGTGGGGGACCAGAAATGACATTATCTTATCGAATTTGCCAATAGAAACTATGGGCAAATTCAGTAGTTTCTCGCACAAACTGGGGGCGTCATAAATCTTGATGGTGAAATATGTTTGTTTCAACCCTCACCCAGAAAACAGATAAAACAATAAACAAGTCCACATCATTTGTACAAAAGACCAAATATAATCAGGGGTATAGAAACCAATTCTTAAGGGCGACAACTTTTTCGATTTTTGTTTTCGTTTTTAATTTTTTTTTAAACATTAAAAACAAAAATATGTTTGATAAATTATTTTTATTTTGTATTTTAGAAAATTAAAATCAAAATTTTGCAAAATCTTAGAAATTGTTGGAAATAAGTGTTCTTAATTTTTAAAAAATAATTTAATATTGTTATCACACGCACTATTCATAAAATTATAATTAAATCGCTACAGTAATAATAAAATTATTATATTGATAAAACAATATTTTTTATTATATAAATATTATATTAATAAATATTATTATATTTATTACATAAAATAATATTATATTTATATTATTATATTATTAATAACAAATGGAGTTGAAAAGGCCCTTTCTCTATAACATAGGGGTAGACTGCAGAAAGCTCAGCAAATAGGGAAGACAAGACCTTGTATCGTTTAAAGTTGAAAAGGTCGTAATGTCAATGAATAACACTATTTAAAGACAGCATTAAGGTTGGATTCAGCTACTCCGAAATGCAAACTAGAAATTATATACTACCGCTTCAGAGTCCAGGACATGCAAATATGTCCAGAGAGTTTCCTTATCAAGTGGAGGAAGAGAAGCACAATTGTGATTATACAAAAATTTGTGTGTTCTTATTGATGTAAATGTTCATGCATGCATGTGTATGTGCGGGTTAGAGACTCGAATAAATAAATGATATTAAAAAGAACTAGAGCTACACAAAAAGAAATAAAGGATTATCAGCCTAACTATGCAAAAAGGTTCTTCAGCCCTTATTCTGGTCGAGAAAGCTCAACAGAAAGCCACTCACAATTCGGCGTACAACAGGGTTAGGGATACTTCGACATAACCTTCCATCAATATACGCAAGGATACCTGAAAGCACAAATTTGCCAATGCCCCATTTCCAAATAAACCTTACCTTTTGCATTTCCCCCGTGTTCGCAGGGATAATTGCTTTGAGATCGTCACTCTCCGACTCTTTCTTCCATTTGAGGCTTTTGATATATTTATCCGCTTGCTTTCTTAACTTACGGATCGCAAAACTCACAAAGAGGTGTTCACACAATGTTATGATGGTTGGTCCAATACTCCATTCCTGGAATAAGATTTATCTCTGATCAATACTTTCAATAGGATACGAGCAAAATAGTGTAGCTATAAACAGCAGTGCTGAGTACAATCCAATTATGGACAAACATGTTTGCTAAGTAGAGGCATTTGTTGCTGCGGCATCAAAACCTTAAGCCTGAAAGAGATTTCTAGCCTATGCTTGTCATTTTACTACTAAATCTTGTGCTCATTAATTTCTTTAAGCACTAGAAAGAAGAATAGCAAAGAGTGGAAATGGCAATGCAGATCAAGGCAGTGGATTGCATATGTACCATGCACAGCTGTGATTCTGATCATACAACTATAGGTAAGTAATATTAACGGAATGCATATGACCAAATTATCACCAACTTTTATTGTCCATTAAATCTCAACTCTAACGTCCGGTCATGATGTTCCATATGTATAAAAACTGGGCAAAGACTGATAACGTTATTATTCTCATAGCAACATTGGTTAAAGCACCTTCAAAGCAGGAAAAGAAAATAGAGAGGTGAATTAGATTGATGGATGCACTTACTTTGTCTCCTTGAACATTGCGCATGGGGCGAGTAGCTGCTGAAGGATCCCCTTTTAACAACGCTTTGCTTATAAGAAACCCCTTTACACGATCCATGATTTCATCTATGATGGAACTGTTAGGAGGTAGGTTTTTAAGGAAAACCTAAAAACAAAATACATTAGTTAGAGCATAGTCAAAACTCGTTTATCAAGTCAATAAGGTGAAGCAAGATTCTAAAAATGTGGGTGGGTGGGAAGACGGGTGCAGCCACAGTTTGTCCTTGCAAGCGAGGTAAACTCAGAGGAGCACTTTGCTAGAAGTGATAGTATAATTCTGAAAGACCACGTAAACATGTGCCATCCACTGCTCTCTCAGTCTCAAAAAAAAAAAAAAAATTTTGTTACAGTACTGATGTTTCTGTTTTCTCAATTAACCAGTTACCTGATCATCAATTACTCTGACTCTAAGATATTCTTGCCTATACATTGAGTCCAACATAGCTTGTAGGTATCCTTCAATGTACAACTGCAGAAGTCCAAAATTTATCACTGACTATTAAAGCAAAAGAAAAACAAATAGAAAAAGATGTTGGATAAGTACAGCAGAATCAGCAGCCCTTCAACAGCGAGGCAAAGCATTAACAATGTGAATTCCCACAGAACTAATCACATAAAGATACTTCTTAACATCATATGCAATAAAACACTGGTTTTTATGTGTCTTTTTAAGATTTTCTAGTCGTGGACTCAGTGGTCTGACATTCTTTAGTAGGTATCTATATCTTTAGTATTATTTCTCAATTCACGGAGGAAATAAATGAACTGCTTTCATTACGGTAAAAAGTAGGTGACTCAAACAGAACAAGGTGATATGGAATTAGAGTACAAAAATACAGGTGTTACCTCATCAACCCCAGGACTCTGATCAAGCTTGATTTTTCTGTCTGGCCCACCCCCCATCAAAGCCGTACCCAAGACTGATGGCTCCATAGCCAATTTTAATATTCCTTGGTGAAAACCACCCACCTTGAGAATAATATTAACAGTCAACTGTCAGTTTCAACAGTTGAAGTTATACTATAATTCACATATCCCTAAGTAAACAGCTAGAAAATAAACCAGAAAAGTTATGATATGCAAAAATATTCAAAATGACAGATTGACTGGTACCATCCCATCAAAACCGCTTGTTTCTGCCCCCTTAAGAACAGAGTCAGATATTTCAGTAACAGCAGCAAAGATTACATTAGACCCCGCTGTTCTCAGCTGCAGAGTTAGCATAGAAATAGCTTAGGAAAGTGCAGAGAAAAATGGAAAAAATCATATTCCTAACTTGTCTTATATAAAACTTACAGTTTTACCCAGATCACCGAAGTAGCGCTTTGTTCCCGAGAACCCTTTACCACTAATACATTTACTAATGAATTTGAAGGTACCTGTGCATGATGGCCAAAGCAGAAATAAAATATCTCAACTTACAAACAACCATAATAACAGGCTTATGGTTTAACAAGATGATAGGTAAGGTTGGGTTCGTGGGGCTAACTCTTTCATAATATATGACTAGCATAAATAAATCTGAAACTAGAACCTGAACTTAATCACAGAGTATGCCCAGTATACACATTATCAGTGCCTTATGGAAAGTACCCTGAACTAAACTATGAATTTCATATTTCTCTTCCTCGCAGTACAAAAATTGAAAATGAAATTCCCATCTCCAGTTTCAGTGTAATTCATGAGCCTACAAACTGGTGATCATGACCCTCTTGTACACCCAAACAAATCATCCATGCAGAACATTAAAAAAAATATTACAGATGCCATTAATTAACTCCCAAGGTGGGGTGAACCCATACAGGAAAGGAACACTTGAGTGAACAAACCACATAGAAAACATACCCAATTTGAAACCTGGAAGAGTCGTCAATCCTTGAGAAGGATCAAAAAAGATATCTAGAGAAGATGAAGCTAAGTCATCAAAAACCGATGCAAAAGCTGGAGGCAGTAATTGGCTACCTTTAGCAATGGAGATGAACCTCATGGCATACCTGGTTAATTAAATCATTCTGAAAGTGAGGATTCCATATAATCACAAAACAAGCAAAACGTTAATGAAGATCTTACCATGAATAATGTTGTGCGCATCTTATTAACAATTCACGAATTGTTACCAGAGCATGCGTAACCAAGACCCCATTTAGCTCCACGACCATCTTTTTTATAGGAGGAACCTATAGAAGCAAAAGAAAGAAGTAAGAACAAGAAATGACCCTACTCAACATGATACACTAGAACACATGTTTCACTATCTAAGAATGAGCAAAATCAGTCAAGTATATATTAAAAGAGAGCAGAGCACACTGGTCAAACCTTCACAATACTATGCAGCAACGATCTCAGAGCTTCCTGGGCTGAATTATAACTTGAATAGGACTCCCCAGGAACAAAGCTAGCAATAATCTGTAAGTACGTGATAGATTTTTCAATTAATTTAGTAGTTAAGTCTGTCAAGATATAATAGAAGCAAAAGCATAGTACCTTTATTGGGTGGATCTCAAAATGATCAAAATAGAACTGCTGACTCGGAGCATTTGAGTCACTAAGAGATGTCCTCCAAAATGAGACGATTTTCATCAAAGTATCCTCATCAAGATTCAAATCAATTGGCTGTGTAGGAGAGCAACAAAATTAGAGCTGCTGTACACATTACATGGATGTAAATAGCTCCATCAAAACTAAGCTACCATCAATTATCCACGGTTCTCACCACCAATTGTTTCTAAAGCAAAGGGAAACAAAAGGAAACAATAGTTTGAACCCCACCATCCCCATCCCCTGTCAAGTCGATCAAAAAGATGGGAAAGAAAAGGAAAAAAGGCTACATAGGTTCAGGAAGGAGTAAAAAAGCCAGATATGGACTGCCTCATTATACCTGCAGAATGACAGATGAATATTCAACTTGTTTAACATCAGAGCCCGCAGAAAGTAGGACAAACACAATTTTGAGTATGCTATCATTTGCATCACTGTAGCCTAACTGATGTCTACGAAGCATTGATACAAAAGGAGCTCCACTCCACTTCACATCAACATTCAATGACTACATTGGTGGTTAAATAAGGATCTATTAGTATTCCACAACTGTGAAAGAGAATATTCATTCAAATCATGAACACATATTAAGACATCAAACGCATGGAAATATTTTTACCTGTACAACAATCTGGTTATATTTCTTCTGGTCAGTGAACACAGAATCCAGACTTATATTCTGAAGCCTTGCAACTACAATTGGTGTATACAAGAGTGTTGCACTCCAATTTAAATCCTAGACAAAATTATAACATCAAATAAAGACAATTAGTTGAACAAACAGGTATCATCAAGATTCACTTCACCAAACATATGGCAAATATACACTATAATCAAATAATCAAAGTCCAATTTTTACTTTTTAATACTATCATGTAGACTTCTGCAATAGTTCTGTTGCACTGAAGGCTATTTACGACATTAATCATCCTAGGATAAAAATGTATTATCCAGCCATGAAAGAACAAGTTTTCCACACCCTGCAGTTTTATTTTGGGGATATCAATTCAGAAGCAAAATAATAATTTTGGGCAATTTAGTCAATCCATGGTTTATATAAGTTTCTAAGAGTTCCCTTTGGGTGTAATAAAGTTCCCTTTGGCCATAATAAAGTTTTTTTGCATCAACTAGTTAATTCCCTACTTGGCATCTTAATCTTGGTGGTCACAATTCGACAAAGCCTCACAATTGAGCAACTTGACGTCAAAGTAAAAGAATATTTAGTAATGAAGGCCTGGAAAAGGAATTGTCTAGTTTGAGAAAAATAGATCAATAAGCAGATAAACATGATCCTTCTACATGTAAAACCATAAGCATAACACCTGTAAACTAGAATGATATTGTCTTTTACTAGTTTTATGAGTTTCAAATTTTGAAGGAATGAAATTATCTCCCAATGAGAGAGAGGGAGGAGATACCTCTTTCCCTTGTTCAAGCAATTGGATTGCAAACTGGGAAACTCTCATCCGGATCTTTGCACATGAGTGAAAAGCTTTGTCTTGCTTATGCCAATTTGAAAACTCACAAATCCGTAAAACCCGCGTGGGACCATCAGTATATACTTCATAACCCACCTTTACAGCATTCATGTCCTTAAGTTTACCAAATCCACTTCTCTTGTCCTTGGATTTTTTCTCCAAAAGCATATTAGATGCTAACCTTTCTTGTGCAAGTTTATAAAAGGGCTTCCATGTCCGCACTTTGTCTAAGTTGATTTCACGTGGCAGATTCATATCTACAAGAAAAATCAGAACAGCCAGTAATTTCATAAGCACTTTGCTCAACATGTTAGCTATTTCCAGCTCATATATTTGTGTAACAGGTACTCTTAGATAGTTCTTCAAGTAGGCATAGTTCAATTCTACAGAACACTGTAGAAAAATATAATTTCATGCAGCATGCTAAATTGGATAATTCTCCAAGCAAATTTGCTACAGTACATAAAAGCTTACATTCTAACCAAAGACAAACAAGAAAAAAAAAATTCAAGCACTTTCTAAGTTTGATAACTGGAGCATTGGAGACATCCTAAATTATCCTCATTAAAGTCGTATGACCACATTAGTAGAACAAAGTTAAGGCATACAACAAAGAGATCATCGAGACAAAAGATCCAAATAAAATAAGAATACACACTCATGAAATGCAAGAAAAGAACAACACATTTGGACACATAATTCTCTATCAATCCCTTTTAATTGTTTTATTATCAAAATCAAACAACAGCAAACATGCATGCATTTAAGAGAACCACATTGCAAAACAAAGAGCAACTACACAATAAAGAATGAAAACATGAAATTTATCAATAGCTAGCACGACCTTAAAAGGTATGCCAATTATCTGAATGAGTAGAACAACTGGTTAAGCATCCGGGTGGCCTATAAAATTGGTTTCCAAGAAAGTAGAAACTGATTTAACATGGCCTTGTATGCTAATAATTTTTTTTAAAACATCATCCTACATCTCCTGTCCTCCCAAATTCTGTCAATAACTGCTGTAATGGTGAATTGACAACAAGCAACATAAGTTCATATTAAACAAGTTAAAAAAGGTATCAAATGCAAAGTGTAACACCCGTTCTTCTTTTCTCTATCACTCCTTGAACTGGAGGATACTTCTGCTTTCCAGGAAACTTTTATCCCACAAAGTGCTCGGTTTATAAATAATACATTGCATTTTCATAAGTCGGAACGTCTATTCAGATTCACTAAGCAACTATAACATTCAATGCCTTATTGAAGGAACACTTCTCCAGTTATTTCTATGTTGCTCTAACTCTAATTTTTGAGCCTGCTAGATCATATGACATGCAGGCTTGCAACGTCTTGATGAGAGTCCAAAGAACAAACAAAAAGTAAACAAAATATATTGCATATCAATCAGAAAAAAAAAAAAAAAAAGGAGAGTAAAGAAGCGAAGCCCATTGTTGATACTCCTCATTCAAGCAAATTATAAAATTCAAACATGAAAGAAGAAACAGCACATATGATAAATCCAAACATATTCCAAAAGGAAGTTTGGCTGTTCCATTCTTCAAAGTTCAAATGTCAACTATGTTGATTACAGCATAAATTATTATAAAAATACATGCAAGAGAGGAGCAATAAGAGGTAAGTGATTACCATTTATCATAACAAGAAGTTTATGAGGAAGTGTAACATCATCCCAGGCATAATCAACACTGCATTCAGATCCAAGAAACTCCAGCACTGATGAATTCTGGGAAATTCTCCAATAATAAATAATAGTGACAAATCAATACATATAGAATACCTCAACCACGCATCCATCAATTACAGAGAAAATAGGTAAAATTGAATAAAAGCACAACCTTTTGACAGTAAGTGAGGGATACACCATGCAGACGATTCTCAATCCGATATGGCAGCTTGCCTTTTGGTGGTTTTTGGAAGCGCACTACAATAGTAGAACCCTCTTCTGCTACATTAGCTTCTGCAAATTCTGCAATCTTTTCGTCTTCTATTGCCAACTGATTTGATTGTTTTCTAAATTTTAGGAAAAAACGTCCTAATGAAGTGATGCATAATGGTCCTGACCAGTCCAATTGAGACTCATTCAACCGAAACTGAATATAAATTAAAGAACTATCACAATCATTTCTATGCTTTTTGATGAAATTCTCAAATAAACTGTATTCTGTCCTTTTGCTAATTTCATTCTGGAGCAAAAGTGATGTTCTCTGCCTACTGTTGATGGAAATCATGCCATCCATGTCAACCTTCACATCCACACACCAGAAAGGGGAAGAACACAAGAAGTAAGAACTTGAAAAACATAAAAGGACAACTACATCCTATATTGGTGGATACAAACCTCCAAATTACATTGACGAACAGTGATGCTTTCCTCTGACTCATTCAGCACAACATGCCTTGGAGCCATTGTTATTATTTGTGAAGGCACAATTCTACTCGAGGAAGGCCCCATAGATACCCCAAATTTTGCAATATATTTCACTCCGGATATTTCCTCCATCTCTAGGCTTATCTCTGTGGGGCCTGATAGAGCATCCAAGTCGAATTGTGCCTCAGATGCATGTTTTTCAAATAATCTGAGATGCATCTTATGCGATCTGGCAACAAATGGTGCATAAAAAGTTTATAACCAATGAAGAAACCCCTAATATCAAAAGTTTCTCTAGTCATAAAGGTAGATAATGAACTTCATACACTAATATAATAGTTCCAAATAAAATTTCTTACTTCAGAAACCATGACCCTGTTGACTTTGGGGGCAAAAATAAACCATATTCAGGAGGAATGCTCCCCATTTCATTTCTGCAGATATTTATGGCCGTCAATTACATAAGAACAAGCATAAACCTGAGTTCAAAGAATTTGCTAACAATTTTCAGAGAAAGAAACTACCTAAATGAAGGCTTCTGACTAGAAGCAAAGAACAGAGAAAAATCAGTATCATTTTTCAGGGTATACGGTGTATAGACAGTAGCCTGCAATAGATACATAATTCAGCTAACAGACATGCATGGGAACTTCTACAGCAAACAAACCAAACATAATTGAAAACAAAACTCATGGGGTATGATCCTTAGATAATAAACACGTCAAGAAAAATTTAGAAGATATCACATTTGCTTACAACCTCTAATATGCCTTTGTACCCACGGGATAATCTCAAGGATGCAAAGTATTTTCCACCATTGAAATCCAGGTCAATGTCCAAGCAACGAACACCATTCTTATGCTTCAGTAACTTTTTGATCCATTCACCACTGTTTACTGGTTTACACGTTGAACTAAAAGCAGTTAAAGTAACAAAAAAGTACATTACAGCAGGATTTGCATAAAAATCGACAGTTGATCTGCAAGGTAGAGTTGCCTCCTTCCCAATGTTTTCATAGCCACTAGGGGCAAATAAATCTGCAACAAGATGGAAGTTCAAAGAGTAAAATAACAGCAATACTTTATTGTTTAAAAAAATTGCATGTCTTACTTGTCTCAGTCAAAAGCACGTGTATTTCCGAGTGCAGAAGATTGGACACACGAACAGTGGGGAGAATAAAAATTTCTTTCTGCTCTTGTAGTGAAATTGGTGCATTTCTGTTTTCAAGCCCATCCATAGACTTATCAGGTTTTATGATAGGCACTTCTCTTCCAATGCTTTGAATTAAAAAGTGCATGTCAGAAACATGTGCAGCTGCAGATTTGACCTTGCAGTATGTTGTGCTAAAGGAACATTTCACTGATCCAACAGATAAAGCCTTTCGCACTTCATAGCTTAATTTATCAAAAATTCCAGAAAGACGAATTGCCTTTCCACCTTTAATCTCATCTGACCACTGAACTGAGAGTGGGATATCAGATTGTATCAAGTCATTTGACATTTCAGGTCTAAAAGAAAATAAGAAGTTACCTGCATATTATCACCAACCACACAAACCACAGAAGATTTTAAAATGAATTCAAAGAATCACACGAGAGGAAAATAAAGGAAAAACAAGCATATTAATTGCTTCAACCCCCCTCCCCTCTTCTTTTGTCTTACTTTTCCTCCTTTTTTCTAAAGCGCTGACAACGACCATCTTCGCTATACTAGCAAATAAACAATAAGGCACTAAGGAGAAAAATAAAAAATCTTCAGTACATAAATTGTCATCTACTTTAGAAGTAACTTAATTCTGAAGAACACAAAGAAATCAGGAATATGGACAACTACTGCTTTAAGTATTTACGGTCACAGGTTTGCTCTGGTTGAGCAGCCCCCTAATTAATCCATTTCGGCAAGTCAAAATTTCGAATTTGTTGCAAAGGCTAGTTATCTAGATACATAGATCACAAAAGATTGTCAATATCCAATTGCCTTGAATGTGAGCTCTTTTATATCCACAAATTATAAAATTCAACTTGTTATATATTCCTCATAAAAACCTTTTAATTTATAAATTAAAGGAACAAAACTCACGCGCAACTTTTGATTTTTGCCTCAAATTTCTTCCACTATAATGTCACATGGTACATAAAACATGGCATAATATCACATGGTAGATAGAAAAATTTTTAGTCCATAAAAATCTCATATACCATTTAAAGGTCCCAAACCCATTTTCAAACAAGATAATTGCTCTAATTCTAATCTGCACATTCTGCATTAAACTTTGTATAAGAACACGTCATACCAAGTCCATGTTTACATCAGGAAGTAAATCTCAACACTGAATCTTACCTTAATCCATCAACAGAGAGGAATTTAGCTCAATTTCCAGCCTCTTTTTCTTTTCTAAGGTTCCCTCAATTATTTCCCAATTTGTTTCACCCGCCAAAACCAAAATTGTTGAGCAATATTTTCTTTTGTTTCTTTTCTTTTTTTTTTTTTAACTCCAAATATAATCTTAAGGGCTTTAACCAAATATCCATCTTATTTATTAATCTTGGGCCATGTTGGACCGAATATTACATAGCCCCCCCACTTGAGAGAATTTGTTCTCCAAATTCCAAATTTCATGAACTCAAAATTTATCCATCTCTCAAACAAATGTAACATACAATTCTCCTCTTAGAAGAGATCATCTTGTGCTGTCTAAAAGCATCTATGAAACTCCTCACAATCATTTATCTAATAATCAAATCAAAATGAATTTCAATCCAAATCCTATACAACAGTGTTAAATTTTAAGATGGGCATCCAACCTAAAACTATTTGGCAATAGGTGGGGAGGTCCTCGTAATATTTATGTGCCCAAGTTACCTCACTTTAACAGATTCGGGATTCATTTTATCTCCACTCTAATAGACAGACATTCCCAATCTTCAATCTCAATTCTTGTCTCATAACAAGATGCAGTAATCAAAATTACAAACTCTCTGACATTTCAGTCCCGAAAAATATGCAAAATACATACATCTCAATCATGCCAGAGCAAATATACTTCAATGCAATTCAGGTTTCATACAAACGATTCTGCTAACAAGATCAAACATAACAAACGTGAAACAATTTCACAATTTTTATAAGTTCTCCAAGTCCCAAGTATCAAAATCCATAATCTTTAATCGATTAATATACATACAAATTTGTTAGTCGCCTTTTGTTAAAAATGTCCAAAAACTCATAACTTAAACTAATTGTGCTTCCCTTATGCACTCTAATATTTCATTCAAATATAACCTCAAAAACAACAAAATTGAATTTTTAATCTTATCTTACACCAAACATAATAACACGTACATAAAATCTCTTGGGAAAGAACTTTCAATTTGTAAGGTAATTATAGCCATACAAAACTTTAAATCTGAATAACAATGTCAATAAATCATCTAGTTACCTCAAAAATCGCATACTAACATCATTTTCTTTTTCACTAACTGTAGAAATATTTCTTATCAATTTAACCAGTATAAAACTGTGATAAGGGCCAAACTTATACAATAAATCATAAGTTTTACAACATCCAAATTCAAACATAATTTGCTGAGTGCCCAAATCATCTTCAAATTCAAATATTATTTGCTTTTAAATTCATAAATCAATCATTAAATAAAAGTTGCGCAACAAAGCTTACAAACATCATAATATCCCAAATTTTCCTTTAACCAATATATTATTATCAACTCCAAATCAAAGTCAAAATCTATGTACATTAAGGAAAATCCTCTAGTAAAAAGTCTCAACCAATAAGAACTCCAAATAATTGAACTCATATCAAAAGTAAAGCTACAAACAAATTACCAAATGCATCACATAATATCATAGAATTTCTTAAATTCCTCAAAATTGAATGCATGCTCAATACAACAAAATATATAAACTTATCATTAAGAATTGGTCTTAGTACCACAATAACAATCATCCTCTTTACTTACAGCATATCAAATTTTCTTAGCAAAACACATCTTTGTAACTCAAATTACTCATTCAAAACCATCTTCTTTAGTAAAACCTTTCAATAACCATAACATTACCTTTATACACAAAATTGTAACATATGCCTTATACCATTAAACAATATTCGAACAAATTTCATATTGTGCATTAATTTGAAACTATAATCACCATCTAAACGCTTTTACCATTTAGAAATTCATAGAACTCCAAAATAGACATCTAATGATTGAACATCAACAAATGGCCAGATTATCAATTCTTATCAACAAGTTAAGATATTTATTTGCTGAAACCAAAACCACACTAAAATAAGAAAATATTAGCTTTATGCATCATAACATTAATTCATCACAAGTGTAAGATTGAGAACAAAATCCATCATGGCAACTCACAAACATTAATAAAAATAAATATCTAAAGGTTTCAAAATATTATGTCATGACAACTTCGATATTTCATACTTTTACTCCAAGGAAGTACAATTAAAACCATGATCAAAGATTGACTAAATATCCTTAAAAAAAGACTCCAAAAATGACCTCAATCCTAAAAGATCTTCAAAAGTCAAAATCATTCCCATAACAATTTTAGAGCTTAAAATGCCTATCTCAAAAAAATCACACAAAAATCACTTCACTTACAAACATATTGTGGAAAAACTAAGAAATAAATAAGTGTGGAAACTCAATGTATATTGAAAAACTGCTTCTTAAGAAGTATACAAGAATCTTAAGTTTATATACAACTAACTAGGGGTTAAACTAGGAAACTAAATCTTCCTAAAAAACTAATGCTATAATTGAGGGATTGTCTATCCTAATTTTAGGGATACAAATACTTAATTCTAGAGATACAAATATAAATATGCAGATTACAAGATTACAACCAGCTGTAAATAAGTGTTTTCCCACACTCCCCCTCAAGCTGGTGAATAGGTGTTTTCCATTCCCAGCTTGGAAATAATTTCTTGAAATGTTGCACTGCTGAGACCTTTAGTCAACACATCTACAAGTTGACCCTTGGTTGATACATAAGGTGTACAAATCAACCCACTGTCTAATTTCTCCTTTATGAAATGCCGGTCTACTTCGATGTGTTTTGATCTGTCATGTTGCACAGGATTGTGTGCAATGCTTATTGCAGACTTGTTATCACAGTAAAGTCTCATTGGTCCATCCCACTTGATCTTCAAGTCTTCTAGGATAATCTTTAACCATAGTAGTTCACAAATTCCTTGAACCATTGCTCTGAACTTTGCTTCAGCACTTGATCTTGCCACCACATTCTGTTTTTTACTCCTCCAAGTCACAAGATTACCACCTAAAAAAGTGCAGTAGCCTGAGGTGGATCTTCTATCAATTACTGAACCTGCATAATCAGCATCTGTATATGCTTCTAAAACTAACCCTGAATTTCTTTTGAATAAGATACCTCTCCCAGGATTGGCCTTCAAATAGTGCAATATACAATAGATAGCCTATAGGTGCACTTCTTTAGGACAATGCATAAATTAACTTACCACACTCACAGCCCATGCTATATCAGGTCTAGTATGTGAGAGATAAATGAGTCTTCCAACTAATCTTTGGTATATCTCTCTATTTACAGTAGCATCTTCATTAGCTTCTCCAATTTTATGATTAGGATCTATAGGGGTATTTGCAGGTTTACATGCAAGCTTCCCAATTTCCTTTAGAAGATCCATCACATATTTCTATTGTGAAATGAAAATACCATGCCGTGAGTGAGCTACTTCAATTCCTAGGAAGTACTTCAATCTCCTTAGCTCTTTTATCTCAAATTCTCTAGCCAAACACTGTTTTAGAGATTCTCTCTCTTTTTCATCGTCTCCAGTTACAATTATATCAACATACACTAATAGAACTGTGACTCTCCCTGAATCAAAGTGCTTGATAAACAATGTGTGATCTCTTTGACTATGTTTATATTCCATTGCTAGCATCACTTTGCAAATCTCCCGAACCAAGCTCTAGGAGACTGTTTAAGACCATATAAAGCTTTTTTCAGCCTGCATACTTTGTTTGCTTCTAGATGACCTCCAAATCTGGGTGGAACCTTCATATATATTTCTTCTTCCAAATCACCATGTAGAAAAGCATTCTTTACATCAAATTGTTGAAGCTGCCAATTGTAATTTGCAGCCAATGATAACAAAATCCTAACTGTATTCATCTTGGCAACTAGAGCAAAGGTTTCATGGTAATCCACTTCATAGGTTTGAGTGTAGCCCTTAGCCACTAACCTGGCTTTATACCTTTCAACAGTACCATCTGCCTTGTATTTTACACTGAAAACTCATTTACACCCCACTGGATTTTTTCCTTTAGGCAACTCTACCAGTTCTCATATTTGATTTTTCTCTAAGGCCTCCATTTCTATTGTCATGGCTTACCTCCACTTCTCACTGGATAATGCCTCGAATAATGTAGTTGAAACAAAAATAGTGTTTAGGCTCACAAGAAAATTTTTGTAAAATTTTTCAAATGACACAAAATTAGAGATTGGGTATAGTGGTTGCTTGGTACATTCTCTGGTTCCTTTCCTAATGGCAATAGGCAGATCATAATCACTAGTTATAATTTTAGAAGATTCATGCTCATTTTAAGAAACAGAGTCAAAAACTGTAGTTACCTCATTTCCAGAGTTAGGATCAGGTTCTTGGACTGGCACTGGTTCAGGATCTAGAACTTTCCTTCTTGAGTACACCTGTAATTCCTTCATAGAATCAAGAACAATATTATCCTTTGTCACATCTTCCGCATTTGGAATGGGTTCAGACTCAAATTCAGTGTTCAACTTGGGCTCAGTAGAAATAAGTTTCGACTCGGAAGAATTAATGGGTGTAAATGTTGAAGAATGGGGCAAATCAAGCAAAAGAAGTTTTTATCCTTATCTTTCATGAATGAAGTCTCCCCCTGAAGATAAGGTTGAGTAAAAAATGGTTTATTTTCTTCAAAAGTGACATCTGTAGACACAGAATTTTTTGGTAAGAGGATGATAGCACTTATATCCTTTTTGAGTTGAAGAATACCCCACAAAAATACACTTAATTGCTCTTGGATCCAACTTTCCCCTGTTATGACTATAAACATGAACAAATGAAGTACAACCAAATATCCTAGGTGTGAGATTGTTTGTGGTATCGAGGTTGGGATAAAATTGTGAGAGTAGTTCCATAGGAGTTTTAAATCCCAAAACCCTTGAAGGTAACCTATTTATAATGTGTGTGACAATGAGAACAGCTTCCCCCCAATAAGATTTAGGTACATTTACTTGAAAAAGAAAGGCTCAGGTTGTGGCTAGTAAATAGCTGTTTTTCCTCTCTGCCACTCCATTCTGCTGTGCAGTATTAACACAAGATGACTCATGGATAATCCCCTATTTTTGGAAATAGGTGGATAGACTCTGGTTAAAGTAGTCTCTTGCATTATCAAACCTAAATCTCTTGATTCTCACTCCAAATTGATTTTAGATCATGTTTTGGAAGCTTTAAAAAATACTATTCACATCTGCTTTGGATTTAAGTAAAAAAACCCAAGAGACCCTGGTACAATCATCTATGAATAAAACAAACTATCTCGCACCAGAAATATTAGGAATTGTAGAGAGACCCCAAATGTCACTACGAATCAAGTAAAAGGGAGTAGAACTTCTTTTGTTACTGATTGGAAAAGACACGTCTATACTTTGCAAGTTCGCAAATATCACAATAAAAATCTTCGACATTTAATCCTTTAAACAAAGAAGAAAACATGTTTCTCAAAGCTCTAAAAAAAGGATGTCCAAGACGAAAATAATAAAGCCAGATTTTGTCTTTATTGGAAGATTTTTCAGAAAGAAATGACAAAGATAAAATATTCTTGATATTACTTGTGTTATTTGATGTCTCAAGATAGTATAGTCCATCCTTCTCCTCAGCAAGTCCAATCATCTTCCCCGAACTCTGGTCCTGAAATTCAAAATAAGATGGATAAAATGTTACTTTGCAATTCATATCTCTGGTAAGTTTTTGTATAGATATCAGATTAGTAGACAATCCAGGAACATGAAGAACATTTTTGAGAACAAAAGAGGGAACATCTTCTAATCCTGCCACTGTAGTAAGTGAACCATCTGCAACAACAATTTTCTTATTACTAGGACACAGGTTATATGTACTAAACTTTTGTGAGGAATGTGTCATATGGTCTGTGGCTCCTGAGTCAATGATCCAAGAACTCGTAATAGGCTTAGCCGAGACATTTAATCCATGAGAGCCGAAAACTTTACCTGAACTAGAAACCTTACCCAAAAAACATACCACAGTGGACTTTTCAAGGATTTTCAATAAGTTTTTCAGTTTTTCAATCTCTTCCCTATTGAACTCTCCTTGTTTCTGAGACATCTATAGTACTCCAGTAATTTTCCCAGTTGACATTTTCTCAAATTGGGTGGTAGTGATATTTTTCTTTGAAAGGGTTCGGCAATGAAGGCCTAAACAGGATTCGACAATAAAGGCCTAAAATAGAAGTTAGCAATGAAAGCTGAAAATTTTGCTTCCCAAGAAGAGCCTAAAGCTTTGATACCATGCGGAAAAACTAAGAAATAAATCAGTGTGAAAACTGAATGTATATTAAAAAACTGCTTCTTAAGAAATATACAAGAATCTTAGGTTTATATACAACTAACTAGGGGTTAAACTAGGAAACTAAATCTTCCTAAAAAACTAATCCTATAATTGAGGGATTGTCTATCCTAATTTTAGAGATACAAATATAAATATACAGATTACAAGATTACAACCAGCTGTAAGTAAGTGTTTTCCCACACATATAATTACTCTTTATCAAAGAATTGAACTTTCTCCTCATTTGGAATTCTAAAGCTAATATATAATATCAATCGAACTACGTACTCCAAAATCCACGGAATCACAAACTTAGGCTTTGATACTTTTAATTGTGGAGATCCACACTTAACTTATGAGGTATTATCTATTTTGACCGAAGGTCTCATGGTTTTGTCCACAAAAAGATCCTCACAAATACGAGTTCAAGTCTTTACATATATATCATAGCATATCCTATATCCTCACAAATCTTCGACATGGAGGATTGGGGGCGTTACAAGAACCCAAATAGCCTAGTCATCTAACTCCTCTTAATCCAAAAAAGAAAATCTTGTACTAAAGCCTCACTTTTTCGAACAAAAGGGAAAACACATATACCAGCACGATAGGCCAAAAGGAAAATAGAGAGGATAAATCAACGTAAGGCCCATAAAGGGGCAACATGGCAGTAGAACGCAACATGGATTAACACTTTCTATTTTAAAATTATGCCTAAATAAAAATGTTTAATTCATTTAAAGCTTCAACCAAACTAGTGACATGTAATCCCAAATGCATGTGCAAGAAAAAATCTGTTATTGAACAACTTTTGCAGACACATGGCTAGCTCTGGCAGAAACATACTCACTCACCAAATCCGAATCCTTCCAAGATGATAATACACACTGTAAGAGCAAAAACATGGATACTAATACAAAAGATAAGGATGGTAGATTACACCAAGCAAAGGAAAAGTACAGGATAGTGAGAATTTAAATTTAAGCAGCAATATTAGCAACACATACCAACATTTAATGACATCAATGCTTTTTTATATCCACCAGACAAATTTATAGCGTCAAATGATGCCATTGAGTCATCAATTGTATCACCGGCCTTCAATGACACGGATACAAACTCATCTTCAAACTCATCTTCCATTTTTTCTCGTCTAATACGTAGCTCAATAGAGAATTTAGTTTCATTGCGTATTCTGATTAAAGGCGAAACTGCTACTGACAAACCATCCTACAATTTTATCATCAATATCAAGAAAGAACAAGAAAGAACATTATAATGAAAGCATTTATGTGCACTGTTTGTGCATATGTAACAGTGGGAAACTAATCTTGGAAAATACCTCTGATTTCCTTGAAATGTCAACCACTACAAATGGCCCAGGGTAAGATTTTGCTTCTGTTCAAAGATGGGAGCAGGGGAAGAAACAAAGATAAAGTCTAGGTAAGACCCATGGAGAAGGAAAATCAATTTAATTTTTGAAATCATCTTTGTTAGCAAGCAGGATGTTGTCAAAGAACAAGCAAAAATTTACCGATGAAAAGACCAAAGATCCTACCTCTAAATAATCACTTCAACCTAACATAATTTAACCTATTTCATCATACCAGCCTTGCACAGCTTGACTCAGTTTCTGTCTGAGAGATGTATCTGTTAATAGACTATTTTTTCAATTTTAACTAAAATTACAAGCTTATGGATACTTTAGAGATGAGCATGCCAAGGCTGCTTGAAACTTCTGCTTTCAAATGTATTACAGGCCTATTTGGAACAGAAATCAAAATAAATCATCTTTATGTTTTTTAGAATGTTTAGAACTCCAAGAACCTTGAAAGCATATTTCATGTCACTTTTCTATAAAAATATAATTATCCTAGAAATTTCAGCCCTTTTTTACCCCATATATAACAATATAAAATTATAAGCAGTGGTCTGAAGAGGAATCTGTGGCCAACCATAGTTCACTTTGGTGTGAGATCAATCCTATATGGCATGCCATTAATTACAAAATGGTTCAGCAATAAACCACTGAATTCCATGGATTCTTCATCAACAACAAAAGCAGCATAAGTGTCAAACTCCACATATCAAAAAGCCTACTCTATAGAAACAATGTCTTCCAAAGATTTTCAAGTCCTACATAAGCTCTATAAAAGACACATAAAACCTGGAAACAATTCCCTCTGTATTTAAATTAAGAATGGGCTGTTACAAATAGAAAATAGTCCTCTGCATGTTCCTCCGATTCTTCCATGCAAACAGACACATAATCTCCATTTAAATTTAAAAAAAATGACAACAGGAAAACTTACACGATATTTCCCTCTCTATAGAGTATATATATAATACAAGAAACAAAATCTGCCTCCCTGACTTTCTTTTGTCCAAACTAAGAAGGGCAAAATACTCTCTCGCATATATAACAAATTAGTCATAATATAATTCAGAGTTAGATGAAAAAAGAATGTGGTATGCATAGTTGAACAAAGACTGATATTGGTAACTCACACTCCATAAGCATCCTCGCCTAAATCCATAAAATTCCATGCATAGATGCACAGATGAAGTTAGCTTTCATAGCCAAACATTGTTATCAAGAAATGTAAGATACTACCGGAAATCAGGAATTCCTTTCTTCATTTTCCTTTTTCTTCTCCTACACACACTTTGAGATCTAACCAATCACCTCAAACAATGGCATGAATGGGTCAGTAGTTAGATGATTCCACATCGTATCCTGAGCAAATTTAGGCTGACAATAGCATGTTTCATTTTATTCTAATGGAAGTTATAAACACATATTACATTTAAATCCTCACCAGTATAGTGGATAATATGATGCTACTTCTAGAGTCTTTTGGCTCAAGTTTCTCAAAACAAGAGAAACCACTCAGTAAAACTCCTCAATGATGTTGCATAGTGAAGATAGCAGATTCCATACCTTGAAGTGACACTATACGTGTTCTCCAAGCAAGTGCTTGAGCTCCTAAGAGAGAAAGGTGAACTGGTGAAGTTGTAAATGAACCAGGAATGGAAAGCTGGATTGAAACAACTGCTACGGTTTCCGGTGGTTGATTTGCAAAAGCTGAGAGCCTTACAAACATGAATAAAGCAAGGTCAACTAATAAATAAAGAAAATTGACCTCAAATCCTTAATAGACATAAATATGCATAAATTACTTGAACAGGCACACATACACTATACATAAATATATAAGCTTTCTATTGAAAAACCTATAAAAAGGTTAGAAGTACCAAGAAAAAATTAAGTTCTGAGTACTTGCATCTTTCAATACAATTTTGTTTCTGACAAGTCATGCAAGAATGCAACTATCAATTTACAACAAAGCAGGAATCAAGCTTTGGGCAAAGAGACCCATAAGCAGAAAAACTATGGCCTATGCATTTCAAGGATGTACCTTAGAAAAAAGGAAGCAGACTGTTTCCTGCCCACTGTCACACTTTGTTTACCATAGAAGTGACAAAGAAGGTTCAAACTTGTTTGGTTTTCCACCTGCCATAATAGAAATGGTTAAATTGAGTAAGCAAAAGATCCAGTGGTAGAACAATCTTGCAAGAACGACAGGAAGCAGCAGGGGGAAGGATGAATTGGTGGGTCGTTATCCGCCTGCCATAATAGAAATGGTTAAATTTGAGTAAGCAAAAGAGCCAGCGGTAGAACAATCTTCGATGAATGACAGGAAGCAGCAGGAGGAAGGATGAATTGGTGGGTCGGTATCACCATATACCCTATCCAATCTGTGTTTGAATTTAACCCATGAAAAATATTTACAATTATGAGTCTAGTGATCCAAGAAATGGAAATCGCAGAAATTCTGTGCAGTATCATTCTTTGATATGGCTTGAAATAAATTTATATCAGATACAAGATCAGATTGAGACATCAGACATATCAATCCCCATGTGATTAGTTCTGCTGGTTAAGTCAGTTAAATAAAGGAGAGAAAAATATGGGAATGACAAGCCGACCTTGCAGCAGTTGGCTAGAATCACGGAGCTTCTCACTGAAAATGGACCAGCCAAATTTAATTTCCCAATCACAAAAAGTAGTATGTCCAAGGAAAGCTCAGTTAGAGATATCTCCAACTGCCAACAAAGCCCAATCATTATTGTTAAAAATGTCATAAATAGTAAAAGGAACCATAAAAGAAATATTATATGGCATACAAAACTCCGGACCTCTTTGGTCCTACAATAGACATGGACAGGCACACCGTGTGGGTTTTGGAAACTAGAACGATAGAAAATACATATTTCAACAGGGTGAAGAAAATCTCTCCTGCAACCAAAAGGAGGAGGCGAATAATTAGATACATTTACATGGAAAACTAATTTCAGAGAAAGGCAAATGCTATAAAAATTAGCTATTCCTTGTGTTCTGAGTAAAATACTCACCAGAAGTTTGTCTGAGCATCAAAGTATTGAAGCAAAGCCTTTGAGGTGCTTATAACTCTAGCTTTAGTGGAGAGAATTTGTAAAGTAAGTTGAGTATCATCAATGCAAGCATGAAGGAGAGGAAACCTGTCATTTGTATCTGAAAGTTCATGGACAATGGTCAAAGCAACTTTGTCAATAGTAATACCAATGCAAGAAAGATTTCCACTTTGCCAATAACTTCCCTCTCCATCTTCATGTGCACTATGACCCATCTTGGTTCCAGAAGACTCAATAGGGTACATACTATATGTCACAACATCTTGAGAAACTGACATATCACTTAACACTTTGAACTTGAATGGATTTCCAGGCCTCCTGACAAACACTGGAACCCTATCACTGAAAGCAACAGCACAGTCATTCTTCTTGTTCACCAGGTGCCAATTATTTCTAAGAACTTGATTGTACGGCTCCCAGTCAATGTCACCCTCACAACTCTCTGGTTCATAAGAAAGAACTCTCCAAAGTGCCCAAGCATTATCAGTGGTGCTGGAGAGCTCAACAAAACCTGATCCCGGATAAGAGTTTAATCGCAATGGCTCCCCTGAGTTGCTCTTAGCATGCATTGATATTAAGGAGAACCACAAAATTGATGAGTTCCATTTCCTTTGTTTGTGGTACTTGACCTGTACATATTGCGGCAATATTATATACAATCATAAAGGCATTTGAAAGGCTTGAAACTAACAATTAATAAATCTATTTAAATGAGGACGGTGAATGAATTGTTAGCCCACATTTCCTATAATAATTCATAAGGCATCTTCTTCTAAACATATGCTAAATAGCAGTAACCAGTTTTCCCATTCACATATATGAACAAAATAACCAGTAATAACAGAGGCATCAAATAAACAAAATAAAAACACAAATATTAGTAAAATTGAAGTGGCACCACATCTACCAACATAAAAGCATTACAATTTAAGAGAATTAGAAAATTTTAAGATATTAATTTCTTAAAATTAAAGAATAGGGTGCAAAGCAACCTTAATTTTGCATCAGCATGTATAAAGATAGGTCTTTTCATATATAATATATGCAAACAAACTATTTTTTCTTTTAAGAAGGTGGCATTAACAAGGCCAGTTTATGGCAAATATGTAGTGGGAGGAATATACCCTAAAAAGAGCCCTTTCTCTGACAAGGGAATAATGAACTGCACCTCCTATAGCATACTTATTTTCTGCACCTTCAACCATGAAGTACATATGTTGGTGCACATCTTGAATAGCAACAATTGCCCCTGGGCATATCATGAGTAATGTTTAGTACAAATTCATCAATATTTGCAAGCAACAGACAAAAGTTGTTGGAAAATAAAATACCATCAGGAACCCTCGCCTCAAAATTATTGTCATCTTGTTGGCTATAAGACCAGTTCCTTTGCACAGCTTCACCAATCGAGCCTTTGACAGATAACCCAGAGAAGGATGAGACCATGGAGAGAATCATCTGAGGTTGAAAAGTAGGTTAGATGCAGCAACATGAGCCTTAACAGTTTTATTCAGAAACAAGGTGTGCATACTCTATAATGATGGTACCTGACAAAGTCATCAGGTGTGTGGAAAATTATGATAGAAACAGGAAAGATAAAGAACTTCTTACCTGTAGTTCTGACAACGAAATTGACATATCAAAACCTGAAACAGAACCACTGCCTACCCAAACCTGTTCTGGGTCCAAAGGACTAACTTCGGCCTTCTCAACTGATAAAGAAGAAGTTAGATGTTTCAAGATATAGTTCTGATGACGCAAGCAAAATATCCCCTCAGAAACAGGAGCTCTTGAGCAACCATCTTCATGCTGAAATGCTACAGAAGATTCTCCAGCTAAAAAATGAGATGATAATTCATTTGATTCGGCAGAAGAGAAATGAAGAATTTGGATTTCATCTTCTGCACTTTGTTGAATGACCTGGGAAAAGATTGATAACCGAGAAAGCTTAAAAATAAACTTCCTTTGCATATTTTTCAAATCAAGGTTCAGAATAAGATCAAGCTCCAATACAAACTCCTGAATATGACCTGCATAAGGGGACTAATTATTGAAAGAAATACAGATAATCAAAACATCCAACTAAAGAAGGGATGTACTTACTTGATTCACTTTCGACAACAAGAACAAGAGAAAATTGAGAGACATCTAAGTTGAAAGCTTCTGGCAGTTCCCGTTTGACTTGCTGAGATGCAAGGAGTATCTCATGCCCACCAACAAAATGATCACCATCATGTTCAGCTCTTTGCACGTTCTTGGAAGTCGATTGCACAATAGATAATACATTTTTAATGTGATGTACATAGGAAGCAGAGCACTGGACCAACATTGCCAAAGCTTTTGTTTCAAGGCAAAGAAAACCTCCCTGCCCATCATGTGTCATTCATCACAAGTTAAGATTATAAAATGGATGATAACAATAGTTTGATAACTTGATTGAACCAAATAAAATTTTTGATGGCATAAATGTACAGTAAATGTTGAGTGGCTAATCATGCCTTATCCCCATACTCAGTTATTCCAAAAGCACAGAGCAAAAAAAAATAGTTCTAACATATATTGCATGAGCAAGTGAAAACATAAAAGAAACATAAATAATCTACAATATTCGCACCTGGATCCCCCAAACAATTGTCTGCAATTTTGCCTCAATATGAAGTGATGACAGAAGCTTATTCAATTTTTGTGCACCAATCACAATATTTTTCACTGAACACCTTGTCACGAAAACCTCAGTCACTACCACATTTATGAATATCCCATGGCTAGAGGCTGGCACTTGGATATTCAAAGTAAAGCCCAACTTTTGAAGAAAATCAGGAGACTGGACACTTGGCTTTGGTTCACTGCTAAAAGATCTATCTTCCACCGCATATGATGCATTAGCGTCAGAAGAAGAAACATCTAGCATCTCATTCACAATAGTTGAAGATGATGAATTCTGAGGCAGACTCAATGACAAAGTAAATATGCAACGAGAAAGAGATGCCTCATATAAGCAATTGTGTGAACTAAGCATAAACTCTCTAAATTCAGAGCGATTAAAACTTTTTCTTATGTACCCCTGGTATCTGATGATCACAGATTGAATTTGTGATAAATCAATGAGTAATTCCAATTTCCTTTCCTCATATAATACGTCAAAACACATTCGATGGAATGAAAACCAAATACTGCAATCAGACAAGTTATCTGCAGTTGAATTTGTGCTACTAGCAGCATCAAAAACCATCTTAGAACTCCTTGCTTTATTGCTTTTCCTAGAATTACAGAGAAAGATATCCACTGACTTGAGTTTAAAGATGCCATTAATTAAAAACAGTGTGTTATTACATATGAAGGGTGTTGCCATTGAAAGCTCTTCAGCTTCAGTAACCCCAAAAACCATATCTTGTCTCTTAAACATTTGGAAGGATTCATTACCAGGAGAGCCAAAATTGTGAAAAGGATGTGATAAATCAGAAAATAAACCAGTAAGAACCTGGAACAAATAACATTTAATTGTCATTAATTTGTACAAGGTTAAGTAAGTATGTAAATGAATCAAAAGGAATCAGAAGTTATTTAACTTGAATACTAAGGAAAAGAGAAAATGAAAGCAGGTAAAAGCAACTATAATACTATTTCAAGTGCATATAATGAGTAGGTTTTTTTTTGGCCACACATCTAATGAGTGGTTAAGACTTAAGATAACTAATACTGCAATAATTATAATTACAGTAGTAATAAGTATCCAGTATTTTGTATTAAAAAAATAAAACTATCATAATCACTGAAGAAATTAATGCATGTTCAAAAATAAATAGACGGTCAGAGCCAATGGGACAACAAAAGTTGAAAAGAAATCACCTGAATGCGAGCATACAACTCATCCATAAACAATAATAGAGTACATCCAATGGCCAGCCCATAAAAAGCTGTTGAAAAAGCAATAGAGGTTGTGCTAAATGAATGAACACACTCCCTGTGACAGATACATAATTCTTAGTCATCAAAAAGTTTTATTTAAGCTAAGTGAGGACCATGTTTGATAATAGAATTAAAGAATTGCATAACATACAAATAATTGAATTAATGGTGTAAGAGAGGGATATCAGAAGGGATACAAGATACATGATTCACAAATATTATAGGGAGAGAGAGAGAGAGAGTGTGTGTGTGTGTGTGTGAGAGAGAGAGAGAGAGAGAAAGACCGGCTGAAATAAATCATTGTAAAGCAAATGACATGTCAGTTAAGAATCACAAGGCTTTCAAGAATTTTTTGTGTTTCAAGCAAGAGATAATGACTGGTCAATACTCCATAAATACATATAATTTTGAAAGGAACCATATTTTGCTAACTTTTCAGAGTTCAAAAAATTAAATGCCCTTCATACTTTATATACATCTCAGCATATACAACGTTATTCCAGTAATTAAAATTTTTATGGTAAAGAAATTATCAAGCATTCAGTAGATCAATAGAATAAGCATCATTGAGTCATTTACTTAAAAAGTTGAACAACAAAACAGTATCTTATGATATTCATTAAAAACATTTCATAAAAGACTAGCAAAATGTTGCATAATAATCAAGGTCAGGCGGTCAGCTGAATATGCACTCTACTAAAAGTAATGATAACTTCAAAATGTACATGATAGTTTATTAACTTCTAACAATTAACAAATGTTATTGAAAGCTCAATAAGAACCAAATCAAAAATTATGTTCAATAAAGAAATGAAATGGACATTCCTCTAACCAAACATTAAACTTTACTGAGTTTAGGCTAAGCAACCAGCAAACAATTTGAATTTGATAGGAACAGACACGGGTGAAAATTAAGGAAGTCACCATAAATTTTCAATATTTGTATAAGAAAATGCAAGGCTCAAATCCCTACCTGAAGGATGAAAATTGAAATGTTATGGGATCCAATACAAATATTTGATTTTTCTGTCTTTCTACCATGTCCTCAAAGTAAGCCTGCAAACCATTAAGTCTCAGATAGAATCGAAGAGAATTCTCATCTTTAGATGTATACTTTTTAGTTCCCAGTTTTGGAATATCAAGTATCTTAGGCTCCGGCAACCTGAGGCACTCAGGATCTTCGGCATCCTGTTCTCTGCAGGCATGTATTGGTGCCAAACCAGACTCTGAAGTTGGCCAAACAACAACTTCAATATCATGGATATCAAATCCGAGGTGAAAACCATCCCCACTAACTACATGGCTGTTCACACCTTCGTTTACATTCCTTGTTCCAGTCTTCCTTGATGAGAATAGGATCTGAGGGCCAGCTATGAGCACTCCCATTTGAATGTCTTTCCCAGGAAGCATTCTAAGAAAGAACATCTTTATTTTACTAGAATAGCACTCAAAACTTCTTTCCCAACTAACCTCTGGTTGGTGCTCAGTATTTTGAGAAGACAATGAAAGATCCCTGGCCCTCCCATTTCCCTGAGTCCAGTGTAAAGTATATTGTATCTGCCTAAGAAGCTTAACAACTGATAGCATTGATAAATATCCCAAATGTATGTTGAACTTTCCCACTGTCAAATTACATTTCCAAAGCCCAGAACCCAGTTTTTTTAGATCTGGATTTCTCAGAAAGCTTTTCACCTCAAAAATAAGGCGTGGACTTTGAGGACACTTGATGTCACTTTCTTCAAATTGCTTACAAGCTCTTCTCCAATTCAAGCACATTTTTCCAATAAAATTTTCTAGGCATGGGTCACAACCACCTCCAGCATGACTGACTGCACTGGTTTTATTACTATCTGAGAGGAGAAAGATTTTTGCGGGCTCAACATGCAGAATAATTTTCAAATTCTTAACTCTCTCCTTTTCTTCTCCAACAGAACTGATGAAATACTTGACTTTCACTTTTCCACAGGAAAAAGATAACGTCTGTTCAAAGATGTCTTCTATGTACATTAGGAAAAACACTTTAACAGAGAAACGGAATGAAAAAACATCTGAATGTGAGGTCCCAATATGTGATTCCACTTTTTCATTAACAGGCTGAAATGCACTCATTGAGGAAAGGGTGATGTAAATTTTTCCGAGACTTAAAATGAAGCGGAAGCATGAATATGAACTCTCAGAAACATTTCCCAGGTGTCCAACAAAATGTTCATCTTGAGTTGAAGATTTCCTCCCAAAGAAAAGGTGTGCTGTTGACTGGATTCTTTGCATAAGTTTTCGAACAAAGGTTTTGAAACAGGCATTAACAAAGAGTTCTCTGTAATTATCTTCAGAATGTTGACCGCTTGACAAAGCTTTATACCGAGCTATTCTCCGAGCCTGTGCAATAGCTTCAGCAGGCAGCTCTTTCTCAATGTCAAGAATCACCTCCCAATAGTGCTTGGCAGAAGTCAAAATTACCTTGTCTCTTGGCAGCTTAATATCAGATCTTTCCAACAAGTGATCAGGAGAATATTGCATTAGAGACAACAAATACTCATAACGATTCACATAATTTAGCCAAAAACTAGTAAAACCAACTAGTTTGTACCATGATAATTTGGGAGCTGAAATCACATGGCCTATTTTAATTGCTGCTAGTCTCCATAGATGCCGACCATTTCTCACCCGCTTGGATTCTTTAGAGGACAAATTACTAAGTGCAATGAAAACAGGAAAATCAACAGGCGAAAATAAGAAACTTAATTCTGGAACACGAAGATTGAACTCTACAAGTTTGAGATTGTTTAATTTGATGCAGGTAGCCAGTGCACTGGAGGAACAAACATCGTTAATTTGATTGCTTTTCTTATACCCCATCTTAAAGCAACTACCACTGATAACGAAAGATCCCTCCTTCAGAGGTATAAAGAACACATTAACAAGCCCTCTGCAAAGACAACCATGAACAAAATGTAGAGATTCTGCATTAAGCTCCTCTAAATCCAACAGATATGCAAAGGAATCATTTAACATGGTGAATTGTACTTGCAAATTAATGCTAAGTATCTGTAGACGGCAATGTTGGAGAATGAGATTAAAAAAGGAAGAATTAACCCGATTACTCCAACAAGTGGTAGTCAAGATGGCTTCCAGAATATCATGTAGAGCACTACCCTGGCAAGGAAGAAAGCCTATGTTATTTTGGCCAAGTTTTACACATCAAGTAGTGAAAAAGTCTTGGGCCTCTCGGCACACCTAAATGAAGGAAAAAAATCTCTTAATTGCAATCCTAATTGAGCACAAAGAGGCATAGAGATGATAAATTATTACTTTAAAAGTAATTATGCGGCAAGTAACAAATTTCAAGAAACCATATACAATTGAAACAAAGGCATGTAACAATCAGAAGTTAATTCTTACATATATTCAATACTAACAAGACATGAACAATGCTACTTACTCCACCACTCTTGTCCTAACTATAACACTCCCCCAGAAGGAATATATAGTTATTAACAATTCGTTTGATGAGTTTAGTAATTCATAGTAAAACGCCGGCGCTTCACCAGTTATTATTGTCAAGTCAGGTGCAACTTAGGAACATGATTTAAATCCATGAAATTAAAATTTATAAAAAAAGGCAAAAATAAAAGAGAAAAAAACCTCCGGATCCATCATGGACAAATCCTTCTTCAAACTCTTCAACGCCGCATTACTCAACTTCCGTGCCTTTCCGTTACCTTCCTCTTTAATTTCCCTTCAAAAGAAGAAATTAAGTAATTAAAAAATCGAATAAAGAAAAAAAAATGCAAAGTAGCGATGTGGCTTACTCATACGACAGAATAACCTTGACTCCACGAGCTTCGAAA
Source organism: Durio zibethinus (assembly GCF_047325235.1). Classification (NCBI taxonomy): domain Eukaryota; kingdom Viridiplantae; phylum Streptophyta; class Magnoliopsida; order Malvales; family Malvaceae; genus Durio; species Durio zibethinus. The sequence goes on along the minus strand of NC_143179.1, from coordinate 22,116,014 downwards.
GTGAAGGCAGAAGACGACCAATTAGAGAATCGAAAAACGAACTCTTCGATAACGAATTCTTTGAAAAAGAACCGCGAAGAAGATGAACCGTCGATGAGCTGGTGGTTGAGAGCTGACGTGTCAAGACGGAGATTTTTGGCGATTGCGATGGAATTGATGAATCCTAACTGGAGGTCTAGCTCGATATCTTGTTCCAGCCATGGACGGAGCAGAGACGAGAGTCTCCGTTTAATAAAGTTGCTCAAGAACATTTCTTTGCGGATTTCGATTACTTGAAGCGGATTAAGGTAATCTCCGTTCCTTCCATCAAACAAATAAGAGAATTTTCGCGAGAAACGAACGGAAAATTCATTTTACGATGCGCCGAGAGAGCGGGAAAGTTCGATTGGATCAACAGAGTGTGTAAATATGCGCACCGAGCTTTTTCCTTTTTTTTTTTTTTTTTTCGCAAATCGAAGTTTTGGTGCTATCGTTTCTTGCGTTTGGAATTGGACATTTTGTCATCCGAAGTTGTTTGTCTTTTTTGTTATAGATATTTTTTAAATGAATTAGAGAATAGCCCGTCCAAATAATTCTGCCGGGCCTGACCAGCCGAAATCTAAGGAAAGCCCAAAGATAGGACAAACTCCAATCAACCCAAAAAGTCATACCAAAAGCAAACCGGAATCCAGTTCTTCACCAAGTAGGAGACCAAAAAACCGTGTTTTATTGAATGACTTGATTGTCAATTTTAGAATCGTATTTGCCAAATTAATGGAATAAATCAAATTTAATTTTAATCAAATTAATCAATTAAATTGATTTAATTTGATTAATCAAATGATCATTGAATTAATTTTAGTTAGTCATCGAAAATGATCTTACAAAAATTTTAATTTTTTATTAATTTGATTTGAAAATCGAATTAATCGAATTAATTGAAATCTTAATCAAAATATTATAAAATTTATACATAAAATTAAAAATATATGAAATTATTCATTTTATTTCAAGTTATTAGAGTTTTTAATCTAATATTTTAGTGTTTGAATATTTTTGTTAGATAATTTTATTTAATTTGTTTTTTATATGAGAAAATTAAATTTTTAAAATATAATATAATTTAATATATTTTATTATTCTATTAACTAAAAAAATTAACTGAATTAATCAAATTAATTTCAGTAGATTAATTTTTAAAATTAAAAATTTTGATTTGATTAACAAAAATAATATAATATAATTCGATTCGAAATTAATCGAACCAACCAAATAAATTTCCTAAATCATATATATACATAATTTGGAAGGAGTTTATTTTAATTAAATTTAACTTTAATAATTAAACATAGGTAGTTTAAGTATTTTATTATTTGATTGGAACACTTTCAATTGTTAATCAAGTTTTTTAATTATATTTTTAATGTTATATTTTAGTATAAAGTGTATAATTTTATTAAATTTTAAGATTAACTATAAATAATTTTAAACTTAATAGAGTCATCATTGAATATAAATCAATTTTTTTATTATCATAAAAAAAAAGAAATCTCTTTTTTTTTTTATGTTCAAGTAAAAAAAATGGAGTGTAATGGAATTCAAATCAAATTTGCGAGGAAATTAATTAGTAGTGATCCATCCTTTAACATTCATTTCTATATGAAATTTTAAAAATCAATTCATGTAAAAAGTGATCAATAATTTAAGTTTCATTTAAGAATTTGATTGAAAATTGATTCATAAAACCCATCATTTAATACGATGAGAGCTTTTGAATTGAAACAAAACTCAAATAAAAATTTTTAAATAAAGTTTGTAAAATTTTTTCTTAAAAATAATTTAATAAAAAATTAAAATTAATAAATTAATAAAGTTTGATGTGAAAATAAAAAATATATAATAAAAATTATTAAAAATATTATTTATAATTCAAAATTGATCAATACTTATTCAAAATCAATATTTTTACAAACAATGTTTATCTAAAAATATATATATCAAAATTTATTAAACTTTTTTCAAATTTTGTACACTTTATTTATATAACGAAATTTTTTAATTTATCAAATTGATTTTTCATTTTTATTTTTATTTAATCATTTTTAGAAAAAAATTATACAAATTTCCTTTAAAAAACTTATTCTAAATCTTTTCCTTTCGAACGAACTCTTAAATTCAGCTAAAGCTTTATCTAAATTTTACTAAAAAAAAAAGAAAAACAAACTTTTTTTAAACTATCCATTTAAAAAAAACATTCATCCTAATTTCTGGGAAATTGTTTGCTTCAGTAGATGCACCATTCTTTGCCACGATCTCAAACCTTAGCATAGAATACATAGGAAAATTATGAAGGTTTGACTTGGTCTATACAGCCCAAAACAGATCAATGGCAGCCCTCCAAAACCGGGATGTTTGTCATTCTGTCCTCTTCAAGTCAACGTGGCATAATCCAACTGGATATACGATCTGAAATGGAAACAATCCCAACAAAACATCCAACAAAGCTTTCCCGGCAAAAAAAGAAAAACGAAATTCTTCCTTCTTGTTTCATTTTTCTTTATTTTTCCTTAACCCTTCCCTCGGTTCTTTGTTCTCCTTAATCATCTCTTATTTGGTTTATCTTATTTGTATACGAAATCCATAAGGGTTACAAAAAGGGTGGTGGCATAATCAGCCAAGAGTATTGTTCTATGGCAATCGACGGTGGCTCTCCCTACAATGACTCATCGTCATCTCCATTCAAAAAATCCCCATGGTCATCTCACAGGGCGAGTAGTTTGAATTCTTCTGCAGTTGAAGACACCAATTTCTCTCCTAATGTGCTGATGGGTTCATTGGTACGTGAAGAAGGGCATATATATTCCTTGGCGGCCTCTGGGGATTTGTTGTATACTGGTTCTGATAGCAAGAACATCAGAGTTTGGAGGAACCAGAAAGAGTTTTCAGGGTTTAAATCGAATAGTGGATTGGTGAAAGCTATAGTCATTGCCGGAGAGAAGATCTTTACGGGTCATCAAGATGGGAAGATTCGAGTTTGGAAGATTTCTAACAAAAATTCAAGTGTTCATAAACGAGTTGGGACGTTACCAACTTTCAAAGATTATTTTAAAAACTCCATCAAGCCCAGTAGTTATGTTGAAGTGAAGAGCAATCGTAGCGCCATATGGCTCAAACATTTGGATGCTATATCTTGCCTTGGTTTGAATGAAGATAAAACGTTGCTCTACTCGGCTTCTTGGGATAAAACGGTTAAAGTTTGGAGAGTTTCGGATTCAAAATGTTTAGAATCGATTCAAGCTCATGATGATGCAGTTAATTCTGTTGTTGCAGGATTCGATGGGTTAGTGTTTACAGGTTCAGCTGATGGAACAGTCAAGGTCTGGAGAAGAGAGTTACAAGGAAAAGGAACCAAGCATTTCTTTTCACAGTCATTGTTGAAACAAGAATGTGCTATTACAGCATTAGCCGTGAATCCTGATGCTACAGTTGTTTACTGTGGCTCATCGGATGGGCTGGTTAACTTTTGGGAACGTGAAAATCATCTCTCTCATGGTGGCGTTTTGAGATGCCATAAACTCGCTGTTCTCTGTTTGGTAGTAGCTGGGAATCTTGTAATCAGTGGATCAGCTGACATGGGAATTTCTGTATGGAAAAGATCAGGGAACGAGCATTTGTGCTTGTCAATGTTAAGAGGCCATAGCGGTCCTGTCAAGTGCTTGGCAATAGAAAGAGATCATGAATCAGCATCTGGTGAAAAACGGTGGATTCTTTACAGTGGTAGCCTAGATAAGTCCGTGAAGATGTGGCGCATATCGGAGAAAGCGCCGCCAATGATGCAAAGCCAGCAGCAACCTTATTCATCAGACAGCAATCGTGTGCCAACTACTTTGTCAGTGGCTCCTACTTTCTCTTCTCAGGGCAGAACTAGCCAGAACAAGTAATGGCGAAGAATTTCAACCCTTGGGCGTAATATTGATTCATGACCTAAACTTCGCATGGTCATTTCCGGGAATGGATTTCAGGTTCAGATACTTGATGTGTGACCAAGGACTTGATTTGGATTGTTAACTTTAACCGATAATGCTTATGATTTGAAGTGAAGATTAGACATTAAAGATGTTCATAGCAGATTATTTTTTATATAAAAGCAGCCACAGCTGGAGGAAAGCAGAAACGTTTGCAAATATTAAAATTTGAACTTCATATTTATTAGATGTTATTTTATAAAAATAATCGCATGAACCAATGAATTAAGCTATGAATTCATAGCAAACTCAATTTATCAACGAAATGTAATAATTAACTTTTTTCCTCTAAAAAGAACAACTTAATCCAATTTAAATTTGTGCTTAGACCAAAATATGTAATAACCTATCATATCTCCTGAATCTTAACAGAACTTCAGTTTCCTTGTTAAGTTTCATGTCTGCTTGCTTCTTTCACTTGCATCTTTACTCTTAAAATCCGTTTGTTTCACGGAGAATGATTTTTGAAAAATAATTTTCATATTTTTAAGTATTTGTTTGGTTGAAAATTGGTTGATCAACGAAAAAAAATTTAATGATCAATGTAAAATTAGATTTTTTTTTTTTTTAAATTGTCTTATAGATTTGAAAAATGAAAGACATTTTTTGAAAAAAAATTGTCTATGAGTATAATTATTTATTAATACTTTTGAGCATAATTTTATTTATAAATAATATTATATTATAATATACTAATAAATAATGTTATATTAATAAACAATATTATTTTAATATAATATACTATTAATATTATTAATATTATATTACAATATATTAATAAATAATATTATAATACATCAGTAAATAATATTATATTAATAAATAAATCATATTATATTAATAAAATCATATTATAATATTATAATAATAATAATATAATAAATATTATTAATTTAATTAATTTAATTATAATAATATATGAATAAATAAGATATTATTAATAAATAATATAATATATTAATAAATAATATAAAGAGCAATAAATAGTTTTATTTTAAGTATTTTTTATATTAACAGAATATTTTAATATTAAATATTATTAAAATATAATTATTTTTTAATTTTAATAAATTTAATAATAAATAATTTCAATATATTTTAATAATAAATAAAATTTAATATTTTAATAGTTATATCAATATTATTTGAAAAAAAAAAAACAAAAATTTCTTTAAAACAATCAAACAATAGAAAATATTTGTTATTAATTCATCCAAACAACAAAAAACCTCTTTCAATTTAGAAAATATAAATATTTTTCAAAATTTATTTTTCAAAAATCATTTTTTATGAAACAAATATAGCCTTAAATTGGAAAATAAAATACAAAATAAGTAAAGAAATCACCTAAAATGTTAATCTTGAAAACTGCAGCTCAAAATTTAAGGACACGATCCACATTAATTTATAAAATCTTATTTATTTTGATCTCATTAAAATTTATTATTTTATTTATAAAAAATATTTTATAAATTAAAAATAGTGTGAATACTCATATTCTAAAACCGTAATTCGCAGCCAAAGGGCTTATGACTTGTTTTAGAACCTTGACATCGAGGCTGCGTCCCCTGTTTTCAGACTTTCGGTATGTTTCCATCACTGAATCCAACGTTGACTTATGTTACAATTTTGGTGTGAACACAATCTGAGGTGATGAATTTCGTTTTAAATCATGATCTCAAGATTATCATCTTCCACTCTGCAAGAAAATTTCACCTCGTCTGCCTGCATGCTTCGAATTCTACTATGAATGTAGAAGTTTTGAACAATAAAGTGGGCTCAGCAGAGTTACATTAGTCAAATTCTCAAAAGGAGGAACCAATGAAAGAGTTATAGTTTGGGGGTTTAGAACGAACATTAATTAATCAAATGTGGGTTAAGTATTTTTGGTTGAAGTTGACATATTGATTAACAAAGTATTGGATCATTTCGTTATAAAAGATTGACATCAAGCATTTTGACTGTTAATCCCCGTTTCCAAGGGTGCAAACAAATAGTATTGCTTATAAAGAATCAAGCAAAAGAACATGGAAAATTAGAGCTACTCTCAAAGTGAAGTTAGACTTCCGAGATCATGATTAAGGCTAAATTTAAATTGATGGTAAGATTAAAAATAATAATTACGATGAAAATTAAATAAAATTAAATATTATAATGTTGAAATTAAAATTAATGATAAAATATGTATTTAAATACAAATATAATATGACAATAAAATTAAGTTTCACAATCAACTGCTATAATTTAAAATATTTTATTTTAATTTTATATTAAAATAATTTTTTACTTTATGGTTAACGATGATAAAGATCAAGATCGAGTGAATTTTTATTCATTTAAAATTTAACATAATTTTATAAATTTAATATTTAAATCCGATTTAACTTGCATATATTTAAATCTGTAACCGTATTTGTTTTAAGTGTTTGTTGGCAGACCAATCTGTTATAGCATTAATCAAATTTCAGCAGGTGACTAATCTTTCACGGAAAGGCCTAATTTTCAAAGTTTAGGAGAAAACAGGCTTGAAGTTTGGTTTTAGAGATAAAGTTTGATGGAAAATATTGCTCTCAAACAGAGAAGCAGGTTAAACATAAACACCCTAAGGCATTAGTCGCCTTCAAATCGTCATAATCATGGCCTTAGATGATAGACTTTCAAAATTGTGACAATGAACCAATAAGAGTTAAAGTTTAGGGTTAGGTATAAAATATTCAAATTCAAACTTTCATAAATTTTTATTAATAAATAATTTGTAAATTAAATTTTTTTTTTAAAATTCGTAAATCTTAGATTGACGGCTTGCTTTTAACATTTGAGATAAAATAATATTTTCTGCTCCTAAACTTTTTTAAATAAAAAAAAATTGTGACAATGAGACGTTGGTTATAGCTAGATTCTGATGTAGTATTTAACAAAGTTACCTTGGCTTGGGATGCTATGATTCCCATTCTTGAGACTATCAAATATCAATGCCTACCGGTACCGGTAATGAAATTGACCTGCGCAACAAAAGGCGAAAAAATCTGATTTGATTTGAAATTTTGATAAATTAGTGAAGCTCATTATGACTTTTAAAATTATTATCTTTAAAAATGGCCTAATTTGACTCTCAATCACTTCAAATCAAAAGCAAATTGGATTATAAATTAAACAAAAAATATTATTTTCTTATTTTAAAAATTTGTCGAATATGATAGTTGATAGTTTATATAATATAAATTTATTTTGAAAAAATAACAAATTTAAATTAAATTAAGTTATAAAGATCAACCACTTGAATCAAAATAATTTGAAATTAAAAATAAACTATAGCGTTTAGAATGATAGCAGTAATAACATTCAACCTAAAAGGTAAATGTAATTACTTAAAAATAATCCAAATCAAATCTAAGATATTTTTTTACAGTTAGAGATAATCTAAATCAAATTTAATCGTTACTATTGATAGATTATAAAATTTTTTTTGTATGAATTATTTAAGGTTGAGTCTATCGTAACATGTATCAACAAACTATTAGGGATATTCATGATTTGATTAATTTTAAATTAATTTATTTAAAATTAAAATAATAAAATTATTTTATTTTTTATTTTTTATTTTTTTAATTGAAGTAAATTTATTAATTTTAAAATTAAATCAATTGAATTGAATTAAATTATTTTGATGAATTTTTTTTGTTAATCAAATAATAAATATATTTAAAATAAATTATATTTTAAACAATTTATTTCTTATATTTTAAACAAACTAAATAAAATTATTCAATAAAATATTCAAATACTAAAATATTATGTTAAAAATTTCAACAACTTATAAAATAAAATAATTTATTCATATATTTTTTATTTTTTTATTTAAATTTTGTTATATTTTAATTAAAATTTTGATTAATTTGATTATTTTAATTATCGAACCGAATTAATAAAAAATCAAAAATTTTTTAAAATCATTTTCATTAATCCACCGAAATTAATTTGATGATTGATTTATTAACCAAAATAAATTAATTTGATCAATTAATTCAATTAAAATCAAATTATAAATACTAAAAAACTATGGGTGATTACAACTTGATTTGATTTTTTTAGATAAAATATAATATTATGAATTTTTAAAATATGATTTATATTTGAGTAAATTTTTTTTAAAATCGATATAATCTAAATTAAATTTTATTGATTTGATTCAATTTATTTATTTTTAAAATTTTAAATTATTTTAACAAGATTTTTAGTATATAGAAATATATTTATACATAAAATAATTATATTTATTTTATAAAAATTTTAAAAAAATATATAAATAAATAAAAATATATAATTTAATTCAATTTTTTTATTTTTATATTTTATTCTAAATTTAGTATATATATTTAATATTTTATTCGAATAAAAAATCGATTCAAATCAATTGTTTATTTTCTCATAAATTTTATTTATCCCAACCAGAAACTACATTAATTTAAGGGATTTTTTCTGAGGACAGAAGGTTTTCTTCTAAGGCCCCAAGCCCCAAGGGTAAGGAGGGCAAAATCACCCGAACCCGTCGGGTTTCGACCCAACCCGACCCCTTAGGGTCGGTTTTTTTTTTTTTTGAAAATCGAGTATCAGGTCGGGTAGAGTAAAAAAATTTTCGGATTCAGGTCGGGTTTTAAGCAAACCCGACCCTACCCGACCTGATATATAAAAAATTTATTTTTTAATTATTTTTTTAATTTTATATTTTTATTTAAAATAATATTTTATTAATTTCGGGTCGAGTCGGATTGGATTTGATTTTATACAATATCGGATCGGGTATTAAAAATGAAAAAAAATCGTCAGGTCGGATTCGGGGCGAGCAAAAACCCGACCCGACCCGTTAAGGGTGGGGCCTGTTGGCCAGTGTATCGCCACAATCCAAGGTGCAGCAGCAGCAGGCAAAAGAGACTGCAAGTATTCTCTTTTATAATCCCATCAATCAACAATATAAGCCTCGGAGTTCAAATTTTACTTATAATCGCCTTCTAAACAATTGCCACTTAAAGTCACCATCGAAACTCAAATGGTTGATAATTTGATGATCTCAAAACCATTTACAGTATAAACTACTTCAAATTTCAAAAATTAAATAACTCTTTTTCCTATTATTAGTGTTTAAAGTCTTTTACTTTGATAATTAAATTGGTTAAGATACTCTTAAAATTTATTTGGATAAATTATAAAATTAATTTTGATAAAATTAAAATAATAATAAAAATTATTGTAATTATGATTAAAAATTTTATTTTAAATAAATTTTATTAAAATTATATTTGAATTTATTTGACAATTATTAAAATGTAATTGGATTTAATGGGATTGAATCCAAACGAGTACTTAATCATCACTTAATTATTATGTAATAAACTACCAAAAGCCAGTAAACAGAATCAAACGAACCTTTTACCAACCCATTAACCACTCACTTGTTCCAAAAAAATTCCTTACCAATTCCTTCCAAATTGCATTTGCATCCCCAACCAAAAAGGCAGAAGCCTCCAAACCAACCAGCCAGTAGAAAACCTCAGCTTTGAAAAATTCACACACACAATCAAAATTCTGAAAGTGAAACATCAGATTCAATCCAATGACCAAACAAATGGAAACAAAAAGTACCCATAAAAAGAAAAAAATCCACAGCCAAATCCAAATCCTCCCATGGCTGCTCCCCACTCCCCTCTCTTTTCTTTCACAGCTGCAATTGCAATACCACCACTCAAAATTTCACTGCCTTGCCACCTTACCCTGAAAAGACAAAAGTTCTTCCCCAGCTAATACACCACATGCTCTCTTTGCAAAACTTAAAAAAAAAAAAAAAAATTGGATTCCAATTCCAAGCCAATCTCTGTAGCCCATTTGCTGTTTGTTTTTATTTTTTATTTTTTTTTCTTTCTTGCTGTCATTTTCCCACACCCTCCAACCCCAATACTCTTTTCACCTTTTCCTTTCATTTCCTTCTTCCCCAAATTTCAAAACTTCTTCTCCCATTCTCTAACCCCAAAAACACCCAGAAATGCCTCCGGAAGAAGCTGTAACTTTTCCAAGCTTGGAAAATGAAGACGAAGAAGAACAGCCATACTCTTTTGCAGTTGAATATACCGGTCCTCCGGTACCGTACGATCTTCCACGCGCAGTTCCAATCAACGTCGAGAAAATCCCAGTAGCCACCGTAGTTTCAAAGGTACCGCTCTCCAATACTGAACTTCATATACCGGTTGTACCTCCAATTTTAGCACCAGATCGTAACAAATTGTCTAAAGAACTGCTTCTTCAACCGACTGTTTCACCAACTTCGGTTATTGCTTTTGAAGAAAGGGTTTCTGAGGATACTAATAACTGTTTGTTATCTGGGGAGTTGAGTAGCTACGAGTCTGGGGAGTTAGCTGAATTGATTAACAATAATGATAATTCTTCGAGGCGGTTAGGGGCTTGTTCTGTTAGTAATGAACATTCGAGTATGCTTGATTACTGTGATAGCTTTGGTAAATCGAGGGAAAGTTCGTCGAGAGCAAGGGTTTCGAATGATGATGATTTGAATCAACCTGACTGGGGTTCTAATGAGTCTGTTTTGAGTTTAGATTACCCCTCTTCTCGGGTTTCATCTCGTAAGACTGGGGATTGTAATAATGAGTCAAATGCTGATATTAAGAGACCTCAGGTTGTTACTTTTCGAGATATTGAATCGGATGATGGACTTGATGAGGAGTTTGGTCAAGATGAGGTGCAGCCTCAGGTTGCTAGAGTTAAAAGAGAGCCACAAACGAAAGGGAAGAAAGGGTCATGTTATCGATGTTTTAAGGGGAATAGGTTTACAGAGAAGGAGGTTTGTATTGTTTGTGATGCCAAGTATTGTAGTAATTGTGTGCTTGGAGCTATGGGATCTATGCCTGAAGGAAGGAAATGTGTTACTTGCATTGGATTTCCAATTGATGAGGCGAAACGTGGGAGTTTGGGAAAGTGTTCTCGAATGCTTAAACGGCTGTTTATTGATTTGGAGGTAAGACAGATAATGAAGGCTGAGAAGTTGTGTGAAGCGAATCAGCTGCCCCCTGAGTATATTTGTGTGAATGGGCAACCACTTTGTCATGAGGAGTTGGCTATATTGCAGAGTTGCCCTATCCCACCCAAGAAGCTAAAACCAGGAAACTATTGGTATGATAAAGTATCTGGTCTTTGGGGAAAGGTGAATATGGAATCTTTGAAAGACTTTGTTATTTGTTTTTTTTTTTTTTTTTGGCTAGAATTCATTTTCATCATTATGGAAACTAATGAATGTGCTACAAATAACAGGAGGGACAGAAACCTTCGATGATAATTAGTCCCCATCTAAATGTTGGTGGTTCTATCAGGCCAGATGCTAGCAGTGGAAACACACAAATTTTCATAAATGGTCGAGAAATCACAAAAGTAGAACTTCGTATGTTGCAGGTTGAAATTTCTAAACATGTAATGTTGTTAAGATGGTCATTATTGTGCTAGGATTATCAATGACTGTTTTAGTGAACATTGCAGTTGGCAGGGGTTCAAGTTGCAGGCAACCCACACTTTTGGGTGAATGAAGATGGGTCATACCAAGAAGAGGGACAAAAAAATATGAAAGGATATATCTGGGGAAAGGTATATACTATATACATATTTCAGCATGCTCTTTTGCCTTCATATGATTATTCTTTATTTTATTTTATTTTTTTGAGTTGATGAAGATAGTTCTAATTAAGCATTCATTTGTTCAAATTAAATTTAGGCCGGAATGAAGCTTGTCTGTGCTGTCTTGTCACTGCCTGTTCCTTCTAAATCTTCAAATCCTGGTGGGGAGCTGCTGAACAGCATGTCCGGCAGATCTGTTCCTGACTATCTTGAGCAGCGCATACTACAGAAAATTCTTTTGGTTGGATCTACTGGATCTGGGTCAAGTACCATATTTAAGCAGGTAAATATTTATCAGGAATCATATCTTCATTTTCATTGCTCTGTAGTTCTACTTATGTGCAAATAGTTTTCTTTGCTAAAAACTTCTTGTGTAAAAATCTCATATCATATTCTCTTTCACTGAAGGAGATCCAAAATTGGTTTAAAGAAGATATTTAAGTGCATCAGTCAAATTTACTCACATGTCAGCGACTGGATTTCCTTACGTTTGGGTATAATTCTCTAATGGTTCTGTAGAATTTATATATTTAGACAGCTGTTAGACCATAGTTTTGCAGGGGTAATAGTGCAAATAGACTCTCAGGGGTAGTGTGTTACAATATTTATGATTGTCAAGTTCTTGAAAGAGGGAAAATCTATATTCCTAATTGTAAGCATAGGAAATTATCCCTCCATTTTCATGAACCTTTGACTTCAGTGTTTCTGATTACCATTTTCCCTGCATTCAACTCATTATTGTTTCCTAAATGTCTTTATTTTAGTGTGCACTTGTCGTGTTAATTTAAGACAATTGCTTAAAGATGGAATGTAAGATGGAAACAAAAATTAACCAACTGGTCAATTGATCTTTTAAATGAAATGATTTGTTTCAGGCAAAGATTCTTTATAAAGATGTACCATTCTCTGAGGATGAGCGTGAAAATATTAAGTTGACCATCCAAAGCAATGTGTATGGTTATCTTGGCATACTTCTTGAGGGCCGTGAACGTTTTGAGGAAGAAAGTTTGGCTGAAATGAGGAAAAGGGCATGTTCCAAGGACACTGACCCTGAAGGTGAGGCTGCATGTTGATTTTATTCACCAAGTCATCCTTTTGACCTACATGTATTCCTTGGATTTTCTAATATATATATGCATGCTTCTACCCTCATTCAACCCTTTTTCTCTTTTGGCCAAAATGATCTTACTTTGAAAGGAACAAGCTTGTTACAACTAGAAATTAGTAACCATCTATCTCTTGCTGGATGTTCACATATGACACTGTTTATGCTATTCATAGGCAGCTTCTTTGTCGACTAATTTCTTTATATGTGGATATCATTAAGGATTTAAGTCTCTAATTTTTCCCATCCTTGTTAATTTTGAAGGGCTTTTTAGCATCTAATAGTCAGCATGATCATCATGAATTGATTAATAGTATCTCTACTTGAAGCATCTGATTATTTTTTTTCATATTTATTAGTAGGGAGTATTGATGATGGTGATGGCAAAACTATCTATTCCATTGGCCTGAGGCTCAAAGAGTTCTCTGACTGGCTTCTGAAGACTATGGTGTCAGGCCATTTGGAAACCATTTTTCTCGCTGCTACCCGTGAATACGCACCATTAATTGAGGAGCTGTGGAAGGATGCAGCCATTCAGGCAACTTACAACAGGAGAAGTGAATTGGAAATGCTACCTAGTGTTGCTAGTTATTACTTGGAGCGGGTAAGATTATGCTTGAAACTACTGAGCCTGTTTAAATTTGTTGAAAATTCTCAACATTTACTTACATGTCACTAGTTTTATGTATCTGAAGTTTGCTTGAACATATTGCGAGTTTTAAGAATAAAACTCCTTTCATCTTTCCAACTTGTTGTCAATAGCTACATTATACCAGGATGTTTAAATTGGACATTTCAATAAATTGCCTTATGAAGAATTATACACTCATAATGTGGTTAGAGAAAAACATTATTTCACTTGAAAGGAAAAGTTGCTGCCTTGCTTGTGTTTCATTGTCGAGCATATAGACCGTAAGGTTTTGTTTGCAAGATGAACAGATAAAAAGAGGGACAACATTTGGTTTTGCGGATATGATGTGATAGGTGTGATACTAGTAAGTGCAGGGTTTGTGCAACACTAGATTTAATGCTTCTGAAAGAAAAAAAAAAAATCTTGTGTGCTGCACAAGCATTTAGCTTCACCAAGCAAGTGGATAATGGCAAATTCTTGCTTCCTTGTTTGTGTTTCATTGTCAAGCATATAGACTGGAAGGTTTTGTTTGCAAGATGAACAGATAAAAAGAGGGTCAACATTTGGTTTTGTGAATATGATGTTATATGTGCTACCAGTAAGTGCAGGGTTTGTGCAACACTAGGTTTAATGCTTCTGAAAGAAAATAAAAATCTCTTCGGAATGGAGAATCTTATCAATTCAACGCAGAATCTTGTGTGCTGCACAAGCATTTAGCTTCGCCGAGCAAGTGGATAATGGCAAATTCTTGACCTTTGAGGTTCTTATTTCCTGAATAAGCAGAGCTAGGGATTCCTTAATTATGGCTCATTTAGCAATACACTTACCTTCTATTTAGGCTAATGCATAAGGTTAGGTGACCTCTTAATGAGGTCCATATCATTCTTAACACTGATCTGTCAAGCAATCTCAACCAGCACTCATGCTTGCACTTCTTTATGTGACTACGTTTTTTATTTTGAGCTTTTGTGCTGGGATAGTCGCTATGACCGGTGCTTATTTTTTATTAGTTCTTTCTAAGTAAATTTTTTTTGGTACTCTCCAGGCTGTTGAAATATTGAAAATGGACTATGAACCCTCAGACTTAGATATCCTATATGCTGAGGGTGTTACTTCATCAAATGGGCTGGCCTGTGTGGACTTTTCATTTCCCCAGTCTTTGTGTGATGAAAACATTGGCACTGCTGATCAGCATGACTCATTGCTCAGGTAGGTGCCAATATTGAGTGCGCATTTTAGTCACTTGTTTTCCAAATGCATTTATGTGCATTTTGTGAGGCTGTAGCTCTTATTGGTTGCTACCAAGCAAGTGGTACTTAAATCACTTGTTAAAACAGTTACTCTGTGGTGATCTAATAGCGTATTGAACTTTGAAAGCCCATTTTATTGTAATTTATATTCTCATGCGGAATGTATTGTTATCCTTATAGTTTCTGATTGGTTCTTAGGTACCAACTAATTCGAGTGCAAGCAAGAGGCCTTGGAGAAAACTGCAAGTGGCTAGAGATGTTCGAAGATATTGGAATGGTCATCTTCTGTGTTGCCTTGAGTGACTATGACCAGTTCTCTGCTGATGGGACTAATAAGATGCTATTGAGTAGGAAATTCTTTGAAAGCATCGTTACTCATCCAACATTTGATCAGATGGACTTCCTTTTAATACTAAACAAATTTGATCAGTTTGAGGAAAAGGTAGAACAGGTACCATTGACTCGGTGTGAGTGGTTTGATGATTTTCATCCCCTGATCAGTCGTCATCGTACAAATACAAATAGCAACAGCATTAATAATAATCCTACCCATGGACAGCTAGCATTCCATTATATCGCAGTCAAGTTCAAGAGGCTTTATTCTTCACTCACTGGGCGGAAGTTGTATGTTTCCCTTTTGAAAGGGTTGGAACCCAAAAGCGTTGATGCGGCTCTTAAATTTGCAAGGGAGATTCTGAAGTGGGATGAAGAGAGAGCCAACTTCAGCTTAAGTGAGCACTCATTTTATAGCACAGAAGCAAGTTCGTTCTCTCATTGATGTCTAATTTCTAGGCCAGAAAATGCCTCTATTAATTCATCAATGCCGGTGTACATACTATGCCATGTAAATGCACAAGAAGACATTGTTGCTTACGCTCTTTGCTGCTGAAGATTACGAATCAAGGCCGTTTTAAACATTGCATCCAAGTGTCATGCCTCGGTGCTTTGCTTGGATGCTAGCATACAAGTTATTTTGGAATAGTAATTCTCCATGTCTTATACTGTGAGTTCAGATGTATTTTTGTACAATGCTTTGTGTAGCTGCCACTTTGTACACAATTCATTACATTCATTTGTAAGATATGACGAAAATGTATGATTCACTGCTAGCCAGAATGTAGACCACCCTAAGTAGGCTCCTCCAGTATATTAAAGTTGTGAAAAAATCTCTTGGGAATGTGACAATTCATGTCCAAGACATGCAGATCCTATCTTTTCTAACAAGTCACAATCCTGAAGAGATGAGCTGATGGGTTCCTCGTCTAATTGCAAATCATTTGTAGTTTGGAAATTTTCAGCTTTGAAGCACATAGCGCAGCAACCGCTATCAGTATCTTGTTATGGAGAGCCCGTATCTTCCGCGGGCCATTTAAACTGTTAATCTGGCAAGAACAGCAGTATGCAATTATATGTAGTCAACAAGTAACAGCTGCCTCTTCTCTACCCTTATTTTTCATTTTCATTTTGTGATAGAGAGATAGAAGCACACTCAAATGATAAATTTATGTATCAGGCTGTTTAAACAAAAATCAGTAAGGGTTTTTCTATTTACATTGATTGAGCATAAATGTCTAAAATAACAACAAAACAATGAGATCTGTGTAAACAGATTTGCTATGGTGACTAGGTTGATGCGTATTGTTGACTTTTATAAAATGAAAAAGAACCGAACTGTTCAAACCCCAAAACTCTCCAATGGTTTAAGGAGAGCAACCGATTCAGGGGAACATTTATTTCAGTCATCTATGTAACTGTATCGTGCCTGCTCTTCTGTGTTCAATAAAATGTTTTTTATTGCCCAACCTACTGCTACCATTTGTTCCTTCAACGGGCCAAATTCTAGTTGTGCACGTTGCTTGCTGTCCTTTATCAGTTTAAACCACTCTTTGAGAATTAAGTCTGAGAAATCACTAGCCTTCATCATGCTTTCCCAACTACTTGAACGGAGGGCCTTGCGAACATAGCATGCCTAGAACACCACAAACATTTGGCCTCAATCTTAAGCTCACTAACTGTAAACATAAGCTTCTGTGTACACAAGTATCAAACTAAACGGGTTTTTGCGCAGTTTTTCAAAGATAAATCCTTTTACCTGCAACAATCCCTTGATAATGTCAGCTGTGCAAGCCCCTTCACGTAAGCAAAGAAGGATACCTTGCTAGAGTTTCAGAAGAGGCAAAAATTAAGGGGGGAAAAAAAAAAAAAGCTAGAAGTGATATTATCATTATATGTAAGCACCATAATTTATGTAACAGCTAGTAAAGATTTCCATTGTGTATGCACCTCTCTAGTTCTTGCCAATCGTCGGTAGAAGATCTCCATGCATACAAAATAATAATCCTTGTCACCTACATATTGCATTGTCATCATTGATAACTTAGGCAATTGACCCTTGGGATTCAGGCACCCTATCCTGATGCGCCATGGCTCCTTGCCTAATCCAAATTTCAATAATTGACTTTAATTTCATCTATCACTATAAGTTAATTCTACAACAGCTAATATCAACAGTGCACCAAAAGCTAAAGCACAACCATGAGAAACTTCACCTTTGCTCCATATAAAATTGAAGTCTTCTTCTTTACTCACTTCTTCAGGTGAAGGCACATGTCTGATTGCAATCCATGCATCAAGTATAATTTCAAGTCTATCCTGAATGTTGGAAAAGAAAAAGAGAAAAACAAAGAAGAAATAGAATTAATGAGACAGAGAGCTTCAGATTTTCACGAGGAAAATTTCCTCAATTTCTATAGAGAGAACAAGCTGCCCAAATTTCATCTAGAGAATGACCACTGAATAGGGCTGGCATATGCAAAACATGAGATGAGACATGCGGATTTTTGGTTTCTCCAAATAAAAATGTGAGAAAACTGATAAGCCATTGAATAATTGAACATGTAATGGAAGATAGAAAATGCTACCTTAGTTAAAGTTTGCAGATGGACGTGCTTGAGCCCCTGGTATATTCCACAGAGGTCAACTGCTGAGAAAAAGGGGTATACAATGAAAGGTAGGCCTGCTTGCAATCTAGCACATTAAGGACAAGTCAAGAAACCATGCTTGCATTTAGTTTCACAAAGAAATCAGTCAAAGGATGAAGCATATTTCTAATTTTTCCAAGGAAAAATAAAAATAATATAGATTTCCCACTAATTTCTGACTCTAATGTAACAATTCAAGTGTGGCAACCATTACTTAATATGTTTCATAATCAAGATAGAAAAGGGAACTTTGGCAGAGATTTTTTATAATAATATATAACTTTTATGCAGTGAACAGAAGCATTATGCACAACTTGAAACTATATTCATATTAGCACAGGCTTTAGACAAGTATCAGCCATATCAATGATATAGAATTGCCCTTATGAAATGAGGATGCCAGATATAACAAAACAAAACTAGTCATGTAAGTCCAATTAAAAATAATAACAGTCTGAACTATTATATCAGAGAGACGAAAAGGTGTAAACCTTTGATTGTTCTTGAGCAACATATTCAAAGCAGCAGCAAGCATGAGACCGAGGTTATCAAAGCATACTGATTGAATCTGAAATGCATTACAAGATCAGAGCATTTTCCACGCAAAAAGAATCAAAGTTTATGTGATGAATGTGAAGAAAGAACCATAACCTGTGACTTCGCAGAAACTTCAGCAAGGTTATCTGCTATTGCAAAGCTTCGATGAATGGCGGACTGCTTGCAAGGTTAGGAAAACATTAAATCACCAAATGAGAAGGTGCTAAAAGCCATCAACACAGGAAAACTTGAATAATGATTCCTTTTTGTTAAAAAAAATTCCTTGGGGCCAAGGAGAGTAAAAGGGAAGATGAAGCAAATAAGCTTTAAAGATAATTACATGATGTGTAAAAAAAGCCAAAGACAGATATAAATCTTCAAGAGAAAATAATTAAAGATATTAAAGCATAAATGAAAACTCAATCCTTACACTGGTTGCTATATAGCATGCCAAGCTCATTTGTTTTGCAATGTTGGCTAAAGATGCAAGAAGCAAGAAGTGCTGAGGAAATAAAGGAGTGAGCAGCTCCACTCCAATGCTCAAAGTGAACAGCAATGATGTTGAAAACCTAACTCTCTTCAAATGTGATAAGACAACAAATTAGAATTTTATTTCTTATTTTGCAGTTCTACAGTCACTGGAAAGCAATTCACCACATTTATTATATTTTGGAATTTCTGATAATATTTTACCAGACACCAAAATAGAGTACTGGCAACAGCAAAACTGCAATTTAGGGGAAAAAAATCATAAAACAAGTGAAAGCTGAAGATATCATATGCAACCTGCAACCCAAATCTAAAAATGTGTAATTCGTACCTTCAAATTAGTGTCAAAAGCAGAGGCCAAGCTAGCCGTATAAATACACCTGCTTAGCCGTCCAAGTCCATCCTTCAATACCCAGTTAAAGGCAGCAGCTGATGGAAGTGAATGAGAATGTCCAATACCCATAGCCCGAAACATAGCCTGTTTTGATCACATTCTGTCAAAAATAAGTTAAATACAGTTTTTTCAAAGTACTTAAAACTGTCAAAACCCAATACATAATATATCCCAAAGCATTCAACAGTTGTTCCCCTACTACCTCCTAGCTACTCTTTCGTAAAGGATCGCCATTTAAACCCATTGTTCTCATGACATTAGCTTTAAAATTCCAAATAAAAAACAATTCAGCTTTGAAACTTGCATTAACCAAATAATAAAAAAGAAAACCATTTACCTGAGTAGCAAGGACTTGAAGAGCAGAGCTAAAAACCCTGTGCAAAAACTTCCACTTTACATAGCCCATATAATTTTCACTGACTTGCTTTGGAATGAAGAAGTTCCTAAAAGCCAAGCTAGAAACTTCAACTACCTTATCCAAATTGAAACAAAACGACGCCCCAGCGCCGCCAAAGCCATCGATGCTAAGCAACTTAACACGGTTCCCATCCCAGAAGAACCTTGAAACTTTTCCGTACCTCCGTATCGCTATCGGGAGCTGGGCCGGGTTTGATGACTCAAGCCCATCGTTTACGTCTCCTTCAAGCTCGTAGGTGATTTGGGTTCTTAGTGAATTGTTTAAAGTCAGGGTTTTTGAAGATAAATGGGAGTTTCTGGAAGTAGGGGTTTTTGGGGATTTCCACGGGAGTGCGAAATGACGAGAATTTGAAGGTGCATAGTAAAGAGTGGATTGCATGAGAAATTGGGGAAGATGAAATTTACGGTTTTCTACTGATTTTCCGGCCAAATCTTGATGGGTAGGTTGGTAAAGGGGGGGGGGGGGGGGTTTAGGGTTTAAGAAAGAAGAGCACAAAGGGGATAAAGTGACATATGACACAGGAAGTCACTGTATAAACCATAGACTCAGTTTGAAGCAAAACGAACCGTTTTAAGGGTTTGGTTCAAGGTTCAATATTTGGAATCCAACCAAATGAAATCATCTTCCTTTTGAAGGGGACTGCAGCCTTTCACATGAGGCCTGTTGTCAGTTTAACTATAATAGGAAGTTGATTTATGATATGAAGAAATCACTGGGAACACGAAATTACCACTTCAGTGGTTCCAAGCTGTATAATTCTAAAACTTTTATGTTTTTTTTTTTGCCCTTTATTGGTCTCTTTCAAAGAAAGTAGAAGGAGAACTTTTCAGTTTTGTTCTTGGTTTTAGGTTTGGTTTTTCAGCATGATGCGGTTTGCCATAGCCAGCTCTAAAAAGGAGTAAAACTCCTTTTTTTTTTTTTCATTGCTGCTCTTCAGCATTTCCTTACCGCTCAAAGATCAAAGCAGTTTCATCCTTCAAGCTTCATGCAGAGCCAAGGTTTTAAACTTTCTCTTCTTTTCACTTTCAGCATCTTTTATCTAGGATTCTTGTAAGAGTAGGTCAATTGAAGTTGAAAGATTGGTGTATGTATTTTTAAGTTTAATCTATGTCTTATTTGTTCAAGAACCGGTTCTTGTTTTTGTGTACAACCACTACAAACCCATAGTACTCTGCCAATTAATTTCTATTAATTTTATATTTTCTTTTAGTAATAGAAACTAGAAAGCCAATGCAAGCCTGGTCTCATCATCATTCTGTATTTCATGTTTTGTGTCTCAGGAATGGCAGCAATGAGTCAGAATTGCAGAATATCGGAGAAACACAAGTATTGGAAAGAATTTCAATCCAACAGGCATCAGTTTTTCAAGATAATGGTTGGTGATTTTAGAAATCATCTGGTAAATGACGAATGATGAACCCTTGAGCATTAATATGATCCCTGTGCTTGGCTACTTGCCTCCTTGTCGCTTCCCAATGCCTTTTGATTGACTACTTTCTTTTTTGCTTGTTTTGCAGAGGATACCTAGAAAATTTATGAGCAATTTCAGGGAGAATTTGTCAGGGACTATCCACCTTAGAGGTCCAAGTGGATTCATGTGGACTGTGGAACTCGAAAGAATGTTTGGCGATGTAGTTTTCCGAAATGGTTGGGAAATTTTTGTGAAAGAGCATAGTTTGGCAGAGGCTGATTTACTTGTTTTCCGCTATGATGGCAACTCAACTTTCAATGTAGTTATATTTGATCCAAGTGGCTGTGAGCGAGAAGGGTCATACTTTGTCAAGAAACACATGAATGCCTGTTCAAGTGGCAGATGTGTGTTTCAAAAGGAAGATGGAGAAGACTTTGAAGAAGTTATAGACTTGGACAAAATCCATGAAAACCATATGCAAAAAGAGAAGATCAACAAGAGGAGAGGAAGACCAAGTTCAAAAGCTGTTGACACCTTCTATAAACGTGTTCAACTGAAAGCAACAACGAAAAAGCAGCCTCAAGTTAGAAAATCTGCAAGGGATGGAATCATAGTATTGATGGATGAATCAGATGAAGCCTCAGGATGTGCAATGGAGGCCAGTGAAAATTGGGGTATTGAGTCTGTATCTTTGAAGCGTAAATCAGAAAGGCAAGAAGGTTTATTTCCCCTAAATCCTCATAGGAGAAATTGATAGCTTTAGAAGTCAAATCTTCTAAATGAACGAAAGATGGAAATGTAGTTTTATCCTCCACTACAAATTAGATAATTTTCCTTTTTTTTTTGTGTTTCAATATACTACAACTCTATGTTTCTCACTTTCCCCCTCCTTTTTGGTTGCTTACAAATGATTCAGGTAAAATTCAAAGGCAAGTAGATTTGCAAGGAACTTATAATCTGTTTTTCATATCAAACAGACGAGAGTTAACAGCGGAGGAGAAGCAAAGATCCTGTAAATTGGCCAGGCAGTATTCATCAACAAAACCCTCTTTTAGCATTATTATGAAGCCTTCTCACGTTTACAGGTCTTTTACAGTGGTAAAATCTTTGTCCTTATGTGTCATTCTAGCCATTAAAAATCTCGATTAAGAATTCTACTACAATAATCCTTTAAGGCTATGACTAGTGAGTATTGTCTAGCTGTTCATCAGCCTAAGTTACTCAATCTTGAACTGTATCTTTGATCAGAAATCTCATTAAAATTCCTCTGCATGTAGAGTATTCCCAAAAGATGGGAAGCCATGCACATCCTTGATGGTGTTAGAATAGCTGAGCTGAGAGTCCCACCAGGTGAGAAGAGATGGCTTGTAAGAATTACAAGCTCCAAGTGGAGAACAGCATTCACAAGAGGATGGGTCAAGTTTGTCAAGGATAACAACTTGGAAGAGCATGATGCTTGTGTTTTTGAGTTCAATGAGGAAAGCAAAGCCAACAGGAAAATCATATTCTTTAATGTTATCATCTTTCGAGCTTTGGATGAGATAGTCACCTTGACACAGTTCTCACGGACTCAACCAAGCCCTTCCGGTTATCGAGAAATTACTGCCTAATCATGAAGTTGATATATATATATATATATATATATATATTACTTGTTTAGGATTACTCAAAGATACTGTTCAAGATCTTTTAAAGTACCTTATCTGATTTATTGTGATTTAGAAATATATTATGACTATCATGGATTGCTTTTGTATCTGTCATGCCTGGTCCAAACAGGCTTATTTACGTTGAACTCAGTGTTTTCATGGAAAATTACCTTTCCATAATCTTCCGGCAGATTTGAATCTAGGTAACAAAGAAAATAGTACACTTTCTTTACCACTTGAGTCAATTATTCATTGGTATCTGTCACATTTATTATGTGATTAGTAAATGTGTGATGAGACAATTAAACAAGTTTTTGGATGGTTATTTTGGTGGTATGACTTCAACAAAAAACGAGAGCTAGGTAATTGGTTGCAGTCTTTTATCTGTTAATGAATTTTTATTTCAACAAATAACAAGCTATAGACTGTCTCCAAGAAAAATAGTCCTTGAATCATCAGAATTTTTCCTGATGGTGCCACAAGAAAATATTGTTCTTTTTAGTAATGGTCAACAGCTTGATTAGTTTATTTTATCATGCATCTCATGAATTTGTTTATGGCCTAACTCTAAGATATCATGATTTGGTTGGACGGGTAATTGGTCATGGCTTAGGTCCTATGAGATGTTCAGAAACTGAATGTTGGCTGGAGGCGGTCACATGCATGTAGTCAGCCCGCAAAGAAAAGACAACAATGGCAACTACATTAGATCTGCTTGAAGATTTTTGTCGATTTATCCACTATTGCTCTACCTTTGTCAACCTTTTGAGGTTGTGTGGCTTTTTTTTTTTTTTTTTTTGGGTTGAATAAACTTCAATTGTTCTAAAGAAGTTCTGGTTGTATTTTCTTGACCAATGTCCTGAAGAAGTTATTGTCGGGTTGTGTGACAGAATGCTACTCTGTGCCATATACAACAAGGAAAACCATAAGCACATAGCAACAATCAGCTCAATAACAGAGTGCTCGTGCACAATCCAGGGTTAAATGATGGGGCTTTGTCAATGATTTTATTCTGATTTGGTTGCTTTCGTGTGTTATATAGATTTGGAATCTGCTTTCTTTATGTTATGGTCGTGGCTTACTCAAGTGGTTCAACATAAAGCGGCGAATTGAATAAAGACAGGACTTTAGACGATGCACGAATCAGAAATTCAATTTTCTGGCCATCTGTTGCTTTCACTCATTAAGAATATTATTATTTATAAGTTTTATTAACTGAAAATGCCATTGTACCATAGCCCTTTAACAATTCAGAAGCTTTTTTGTATTCGCATTATGTGTCTTAATAATAATAATTATTCAGGATGATGATGAGAAGCAAAATCTTCCATATCTAACAGTTTTAACTGGTGGCCAACTGCATCTCCAATCAGATGAAGTTTGTCAACGTTTCACCATCACCAACCACCTCGTACAAGTTCGCTGTAGAAGACAGCTCGCCTTAGAGAAGCTTTCAAATACGGTGATCCCCTTGTTCAACTGACAAGGTTTTTGTGATTTTGTTTCATTTCTAAATCATGATTTCAGGTTATGGAAAGACGTTTGCAGTTCCATGTTTATACCCTACCAACTTCATTAAGAAAACCTACTAAAGTTTTTATATATATTTTTTCCTAGAATCTGGAATCCAGAAAAACCAAAAGAACAAGAAGCTGGATGATACGTAACTTCAGCATTACATCCGGTGGGAAACAAAAATCAATGCGTATGGCCCAACCTTTGATAATTATCAGTTGGAAAAGGAATCTATCAGACTCTTTAATTAGTCCACCTTAAAATTCTTTGACTAATTTATCCAGAGCACAAGTCAGGGCTTCGCATCATTTATTTCTTGTTCAACGTCAAACTGCTGTTGCAAATTGACCAATTCCAATCCATTTTCTCTCTAAAAAGGACATTTAATCAATTCTTCTATTATGTCTATCTAAAAGGTTATTACTTAATTCATATCTTAGCAACAGACTTGAAGAAAAATATGCTGATTTAGGAGATAATAATGTTACTCAGATGTTGAATGACCTACTGATAATTGTTTGAAAGAAACAATATGTTATCACCCACCAGCATCTACCCTTGATTTATTAACACTTTAATGCCTTGTAATTTGACACCAAAACATAATTTAGTATATAGCCAACACAAGTTTCTAACTTCCAACAAAGTCTAGCAGGAAAGGCTATCCATTGCTTCTAGACTTCTAGTGCAAATTTAAATCTTGTCTTTCCAGACTTAAATCAAATGCAAAAGGGTTCAACAACAACAAATAGACAAATCAGTATCGTAGTGAGTGCATTTGAAATGCAGAAGGTAAAATTAGCTACATCTTTTTACAGAGAAGAAAAATGAAATGTGTATAAACCAAAAGCAGAATGCTAAGTGCTAACAGTTGTGTCCATATGCTTCTGCTTTGAGGTATGGTAACATTCAAAATGGTACATATTTCTAAAACCAACTCTACAAGAGCAAACCCAAAAAGAGAAAGAAAATTTCAAGCAACAACAAACATGAATTAACAAATTCACCTGCTTGCATCCGAGAGTCTTGAGGAAGAGCAAGCCATGCATATACAAATACCTCCAAATCCTATCCAGGGTCTACTAAATCTTCGACTCAGACTCCCGGATTATTTTGCAAATGATTTTCAATTGCTTGATTTCAGAAGTTATGTCTCTGATTCTTCTTCTGCAACGGTTGGAAGTGTACCCTCTCTGATGAATGATGGGTTAAGGAACTTTCCCACAAAAGCCCACAACTTATAGACATCCTCAAAATTAGTCAGGAAGCCAAGAGAAGCTGTGACGACCTCAACTCTTATGAATCCACATTTCCCGTCATGCCGTCCATTTTCCATTGGTCTGCACAGGGTTGTATCTTCAAGGTTTAAAGCCCCTCGCTTTTGTCGTGGGCTATCTAATATTCGTATGTGACTGAGGAAACCAATACCAAGAGAGATGCCTTCTCTTTCAGCCAACTTCTGTACAATCTCAGGATTAATGAGTCCCCCATTTCTATCCCTCACATTGAAAGCCACAGCTGCACCCCTGTCATATTTTATTTTTGGGCCATAAATGTGAACAAGATTCACTCTGCCATCACCATCTGAATTAGGTAATTTGAGCTGCAGTAATGAGGTTACAAGCCAATTAATCAAAAACCGTAATCTAAGAGTGGTTTTATTCAGCCCCAACATATTAACATGATCAAGATGCCGACAAGTTATCTCAGGCTCCCTCCTGTCCCAATCTTGCCCGTCACCATATTCTCCATCACTGGTGTAGTCTTCATCATCAAGGCTGGTCACAGACACTTCTCCTGGCTCCAAAGTATGACTCAGATGCTCTTTACGACTATTTTCCATACTAAATGATACCCTTCTTCCCCTGCTAGGATGTTCATCTTCTAACCCGAAAAATCTACCACCATTATACCTATTTCCTTCCCTCCTCCCCAACAACCTAAATTCACCTTCTGTTTCTCTTCTTATGGCACTCTCTTTAATCTCTGAGGAAATTTCAGTAGTTGAGCCATTTGCTAGGCCATTATTCCGAAAGACAGAAGAATTATTGAGGCGAGCACCATTTATAGCAGAACTAGATACAGACCCCACAGACAGTGATTTACTGGTACCCTGTTCTTCCTTGATTTCCAGAAGATGTGAATGGTCTGAAGCCTTCTTATGATTTCGTGAGGTGATGCTTGTTCCTGCAAGTTTTTCTTCTTCAGGAATCTCCTTCACATGAACCAGTTCCTGTGAAACTGATAGAACAGCAGCATCAAATGATAACACATGATGATGATCATGACCCAGGTTAACATCTTTATCATCATATATTGGGCTGCCATATATCTTTGATGTTGGCTTTGGAGAGAGCTGCCTGTGGTTCTTCCTGCCATTAAACCAAAAAGGTGGCAAAGGGGAGGCAATTTTCTGTTTATTCAACTGACCTGCACTATCAGACCCCAATGGACTCTGGCCCAAATCAATCCAGAATGAGTTGTCTGATGACTCGTCTTCACTGAAGACAGGGCTTTTCATCACTTCTCCTACAGAAATGCTCTCAGTTTCTTCAAGTATGGTGCTAGCTCCATCTCTGTCAGAACTATTATCTTGATCCATTTCTGTCTCGAATACATCCTGAACCTGAGCAGACGTGAAGGCACCAGAAAAGGCAGGCAACTGTGTTCCTGGACGGTTTTCAGAGGGCTTATCACCATTTGCACCAACATCATTGTCGTCAATTCCACCCAATCCGTCAAGACCATCTACAGAATCACTCAGATAGAGAGGATACTCAGGGGTAATTTTCACCATTCCAGAACCAGTAGATCCAGACTGGTTCTGAAGGCTTCCCATGACTGATTTTTTTATAAGAAGGCACCCAAAGCCAGTTGGATCATATCCAAACACCCTGTAGAATGATGTGATAATGAAATCCGGACGAAACAAGGACAGACCAAGTGAATCCATGTCTTTGGGACCCAATGACCCAGCATCAAGCAAGACATGCCAATTGTTCTGCTGAGCCAATGCCATCCACTGGTATGAATACTTGGCGCCCGTTACCCTAGACTGCACAGGAAAAACAAAAAGACCAGTAGCGGAATCTTTCTTCTTCCTCTTCTTAGTCGAAATCAACTTTCTCAAATCAGTAGAACAAAGTTTAAGGGTTGGCCATTTAAACCAAGCACTGTAAACTTTTGCACCCTTTTCCCTAGCACTCTGAGCCATCCAATTCACTGATTGACTCTCGTAATCAAACATGGTCAACAATTTCTTATTCGTGTGAAAAGGATATGAATCAGCCAGCAACTTAAACGCAGACCCCCTACTTACAGTAAACACAAGGCCATACTCATGTTCAGGGATGTTCAAATAATCCATTATCCTGCTCTTTATGTCATATTCCACAGTGCCTTTCTCGGCACCACCATAAAGTGCATGATTACTCAAATTTGCAGTAATCTCGGACAAGCTAAATGTAGAGGACTCCCAGTAATGCAAAGTCTGAACATAAGAGAAAAGCCCAAATCCACAATAATCAAGGCATACCTTTGGTGACAAATGTGCATACTCATCTGACCTCAATTGATCAATCTTCTCTGATGACTGGTATTTTGGGTACATTGTGAGGAACTTATTG
The DNA here is from genome assembly GCF_047325235.1 of Durio zibethinus. Lineage (NCBI taxonomy): Eukaryota > Viridiplantae > Streptophyta > Magnoliopsida > Malvales > Malvaceae > Durio > Durio zibethinus. The sequence goes on along the minus strand of NC_143179.1, from coordinate 22,088,333 downwards.
AAAGCCTCACGGACATCAGGCATAGAATCTTCATTCTCAAATATACGCTCCGCAGCAAGAGCGGTAGCTCGCAAGAATTCACGCTGAGCATGGAGTCTTGCAAGGGATCTTGATCGTCCCAAGCTCTCATCTTGATTGGCTAGAGAATCAGGTTCCATGTCCTGGGACTTGAACAATGACCCATTTTCAGATGCTTCTTCAAGAGCTTCCCTGAGCTTGTTCTCATGTAGCTTCCGGAGAATAGAAGGGTTCTTGATTTCAGCAGCTGATTCAGACCCATCTCTTCTCCTGCTCTTCTTGTCTAAGATCAGAGCAGCACAGTGAGATATGGGTTTCCACAGTGAAAGATGCATCAAAGCGGCAAAATTTGAGACAAAACCCAGGAAGAAGACTAGCTCAATATTCACCACGAAAAAAAGAGAGTTTTTAACACATCTAACAAAAACCCTACTTTTTTAACTAAGTGGGTTCAATTTTTAAACCCTAGAACTCAAAGCACAAGGAGGAATCGTGTACCAGATCAAGAAAGCCCTAAAATTCAACTAAAAAGGATTTAATTGAGAGAGAAACAGCCCATAAGGAACCAAAAAATGTTAAAGGGTAAACAAATCAAGCAACAATTCTCAGGCTTCAATCAGTGAAAAAAAAAAGCATCTCAGGATCAGTTCAAAACCAAAAAAAAAAAAAAAATTCAGGTGCAAAACCCACAGAAAAGAACCCAGAATTGGAAGTATACAAGAAAGTCAAAGCCCCATTTTTTTTGAAGAAAAGTATATGAAAGACAAAAGCTTGGAAGGGAACCCAATGAAGAGACTGTTGAGTCAAAGGCTGAACAACTGAAGCCCTACAACCCCCAAAACCCAGATCCCAAGAATTAACAAGGAAAACCCTCCCCAAACGAGACACTAGAAGAAACAAGAACCAAAAGGGTTTAACTGAAACAAAACATAGCATATAAAAAATCCCTGCATCAACCCAAAATCCACAGCTCCATGAAACAACTAAAAAGTAAAAACCAGCTAAAAGAATGGGCCTTTCTCTCTCTCTCTCTCTCTTAATTGCAACACAAACAAAAGCAAGCTGACTCCTTTACATCAAATGCACATTTTACATTTACTTGGGGGAGCAGAAGAATCCAAAAACATGCAACCAGAATTCATAGTCCACTGTGTTTATCTCTTTCTTTTGCTCTTTCCTCTCTCTCTTTCATTGACTCTCTTTCTTTTACTTTCTCTCTTTAAAAAAAAAAAAGAAAAAAAAGCCTATCCTTAACAAACAGTGAGAAAGGACATTGATTTCACAAATCAAATGAAACTGCTTGTTACTGTGTTAATAAAAGCTTTATATCTAACTGCCCAATTTCATGTTCTTCTTTTGTGTGTAGTGTGGGTGGGGCTATGAGAAAACTTTTTAATCATTTGGTCTCAGCTAAAAGTAAAAAAAATCAGCTGGCTTGCAAAAGCTGTTTTCCGTCCAACTAGGCAACCAAAAAGGCTACCTCCTCCAATCCTCCTCAGGCCTGCCCTGAATTTAGATTGTTATTAATCCCTCCATTTTTAACTTCCGATCAGAAGTTTATAATACAATTTCTTTGGAGATCATCAAATAAGAGAGGTGCTTTGTTCAGCCACAACTACTGTCAATTGTGAGCTAAATGCAAAGAGTGGCAACCCAATTTAATAACAGGGAAATTCTTATTCTCCAAGTTTTTGCATTGCTAAAAAACTTAAGGATGATAGGGAAATTTTTGCAGCTTGAATTATGGAGGTTTTTCTAGGGAGGAGATATATTGCTTTCATGCCACTTAAAACTTAGGTTGTTCCAACCTAGAAGAGAAAAAAAAAAAAAAAGAATGGAAAAGAAAATCCTTTCTTTTGCAGCATGTGACGAATGAATGTTATTTAAATTTTGACTATGGGCCTGGTCAGGGCTCAAGCCTAGATATTATTTCAGCTATTTCTGGAAGAAGACAAAAATATATATTTGCAATGGAAAAAGACTTGTGCTACCATATAAGGGCACATCTAGTTGGATACAATTAATTCTATAGACTTATAGTTGTCCTTTTTCAGCTTTCCTCCTAAAACCAAAAAAAAAAAAAAAAACTCCAAAATTTTTAGTCAAACAATCAAAATTTAAAGGAGCTCTAGTCCCAGTTCTCTATCAAATTTTCAGCTTCCTCTTGTTCAGTGTAAATGTGTAATAAATTACAAGTTAATATCCAATAACCGCAGTGAATTGTTTAACGTTGTTAATCATATGTCATATTCAACTTTGGTGGTATTTCTGAAACCCTTGTAGTTCCATAAATTTCTTTTGTAGTAAGTTTCAGCCAAATCCTCTAATATTCTCCTGTATCAGATCATTGTCTTTCAGCTGCCATTGCCAAATTCCCTAGCATTAGTACCCCAAAAAAATCACTACTCTTTGCCAAGATTTATGAACATCATGCATATAGCATTTAATGAATGCATACAATTCTGAAACCCCTATTAATTATGTTAGTTGATGTGGGGGCTCCTGTCCCTGTTAATAGGAGAAGATTTCACATGTACATTTTGCAAAATATATATTTAATTATATTAATTGGCTGATTTATTAGCAGTTACCAACCTCTTTGAGGGAGAATGTTTTGTTTGAAAACCCAAAAAGATAAAAGAAAATTTTCTGCTAATGAGTATGGTTTAAATATTAAAAAAAATACTAACTATAGATCAAAACTCACAAGAAAAAAGCTGCCTAAAAATACAATTTACTTTGATTTTTCATTTTTGATATACAAAAAAAGAGCATCACTATTATTTTTTTATCATTATAGCTTGAATTTTGAAATTTCTACTCAAATTATGTGCCTCCCAAGTGTTAGTTGTTTTGTACAATTTGCCCAAATCTTAATTCTTGACATGAACAATAATAAATTTTACTAAATTGCTAATTCATTGCTACCAATATCTAACTTTTTTTTTTGGATAAATCAATATCTAATATTTATATTTAAATTAGACAATTTATATATTTGTATTATATAAAATATTAATAATTATATTTTATGTTATATTTTACATAAAAATTATATGTCATAATTTATATCGATATAAAAATATAAAATATATTTTTTTAATTTTATTAAACATATTTATATTATATTTATATTGTATTTGAAATTATATATCAACTTGCATCTGATACAATATAAACATTATTTCTTTTTTTTTTTCCTCAACAAATAATTTTTTTATCCAACTTCCTTATTTTGGGTGGAAAAATTTTCCTATAAAAAGGCAAAAAGTACAAAACAAGTAAGCCATTGCCTTTGGATTCCTCTCCTTAGTAGCATGAACGATGCACAAAACCCCATATCCTGCCCAAAAAGTAAAGGGCCACTCAACCAATTAGCTAAGATTACAGTTCATCATTTTATTTTTTTTTTAAATTTGGACTCGGCAAAATTCAGCTAATGATGGTCTAGAAGACTGCAACCCAACAATCAGAAAATCTTGTGTTTAAAAAGGTCAGCCATTGGATCTGCCATTTCTCCAAAAATATTCCACTGATCAATTTGGTTTACTTTTGCAAAGTTATTTTTATTTTTATCTTGACATGCTCTTGCATGGTGGGATTGTCTTGTCAAAAAGTAAACTATAAAATCATAATGAGAAATTATTTTCAGTTTTTTTTTTTTTTTTTTAGATACAATCACATTGTTAAGTCAAATTTAGAGATAATTTATTTTAAAAAAAAGTTAAAAATGTAAAAAAAAAAAAACTTAGCACTCAAGTTTGAACAGGAATTAATAATATTACATTGGAGTTTGCCATAAAGCAATGTTTTCTTTAATAATAAAATGCATCAAAGATAGCTTCATCTTCTAAATATGATATAAAGAAAACAAACAAAATTCAAGTCAACCCTTACATGGATGGATGGATGGATGGGTTCTCCATACGGGATTTGAAACTATGATTTTATTAAGGATTTGAGGGTTTGATTATCAGAAGTTTATCAGTTAAGATTAGTACAAATATTATTTTAAGAAAAAATTTACATTTAATGCATTATTTTCACAAAAATCAATAGGAGATTATACATTAATTTTAAATTTTTAAATATTATTTTAACTAGTGTTATTAGACATTGACTAACATTCTTATTTTAATAATTAAAAAAAAATTTTGTACTAAAATGGTATACTCCATATATTTAAATTAGAATACTTTTAAAGATTACGAATGATAATGAATCGAATTGAGATAGATTTTTTTTTATTTCAAATCTAATTCAATTTTATAAATTTAAATTTTGAATTCAATTCAAATCGATATTAAAATATTATTTTTTATATGCAAATCCGATTTGACTTACATATATTTAAATTTATAATTAATTCGATTCAAAATAAATAAAATATTAATTTTTTAATATAAATATAAAAATTAAATGAATAATAAAAAATAATATATCAATTGGATCAAGTTAGATTTGTATAAAATTTGACTCCATTTTTTCTTTTAATATCCAATTCAACTTAACCTAAAAATTAATTAAAAAAATCTTTTAAAATCGAATCAAAATTCACTAATTCGAATTGAATTGCAAATACTATTTAAGATAGGCAATCCCTTCAAAGTCAGCCAGTAAGATAAAATTCAAATTCTTGAAAGGATATACAAGATTAACATGAACTAAAGGTTGAGTCAGACTCCATTTTGCAAGCCAGCCTACATCCATGATTCATGATTAGTCAAACATCTCTCCAAAATGCCAAACTACCCATGGTCAAACCTTGACTATGCAGACTCCATCAAAGTAGCCTCAGCCTTAATCAATGATCATTCACAACAATAATAAAAGGGCTAACAAATAGTTTCTGCTACTAAATGCTTTAAGGCAGTATACTTGTTAAAATCATCATTTATGCCATCAATATATATTTATAAAATTAAGCAAAACAAAACCATACTAATCAATTTTATTACTTCAACGTGAGATTCACATATTGTGAAGGTTTTATGCCAGGAAAATGAAAAACAATTTGGCAACAATGATAGGCTTCAAAAATTTACATGCATGGCTTGAGGGAATCCTTTCTCACTGTCAATCAGCATTCAGCATTCATGTTCCATGCGTATTATCATTGTTCTTCAATAGACAAGATCAGACATCTTCAGCTATTCAGCTTTGTTAAGAGTTGGATCGGGAGAGGCTTCATTTGATTGCAATGACTGGGAGATGACCACCTTTTTCTTTGATTAACTTGTCTTGGGAAAATTAAAACGGTCTTTTTAAACCCAACCTGACTTTGGTCCGAACCATATCTGGTCTTGGGCTGCTTTTTTCTTCCCGACAGTTACTTGAGTATGAACTTGAGCAGTCTGAACTAGAACTTCCTTTATTTTCATTACTACATGCCATTGCGTTGATGCCAAGTGTTCAAAAAGTGATTTTAAATATGATTTTATACTTTAAATTAAATGATTCTATTTTTTTATTAATAAAACACATAAAAATGATATTAGATTAGTTCCTTTTATATTTGTTCATCTAAATTTCTTGTGGATTTTAGACATTAAGGTAAAATAAGTGAATTTTTGTCAGAAAATTTACTGAACACAAATTAATAAATAAAAAAATAAATGATTTGAAGTTTACTGGAGCTAAGCCCATTTCAAGATTTGGGCTTTATCTTATGGCTCTGGACCCTCCACTCCACTGAAATAACTGGGCCTAGAAATTGGATTGGCCTCTCTATCTGAAAGGGTGAGGGAAGAAGAGGATTAGCCAACCAAAAAGCCTACCCTTCAAATCTTGACGGGGGCTTTTGCCCGAATTGGCCTTTCCGACCCTCAAAATCCAGCTAGAATAAAAGCAAGTAGGATTCAAAACTTAGGAATATATTGACGTTGGGCAGAAATTGGAACCTTACACAAGTGGGGAAAAAATCCCCATTTTTATATCATTTTCCTTTTCAATTCTCAGTTATTTTGATATGGTTTGATGACTGATCCACCTAGGGCACTTTAGATTTGACTGAAAATAATAGATATTCTCCAAGCCGTGTAGAACATTTTTTTCTCAGTTTTTATATCCCAAATTCTTGAATAATTACCAAACAATCACCTATGTATTTGACCATAGAATGTAATCTTGGCTGCCACCTTGCTTATACCTAAAGCAAGGCCTAAAAGTTCACAACACATTGAGAAAATTTGCAAGATGTTGATCACCTACCCTGCATCAAACGGTCCATCCCTATACAAAAAGGGTTCAAACCAAATGCAACTCCATATAAACAGAGTAGCAAAGGAAAGTTCTTATATACTTTCCATTCAGAAACTTTTGTATCAGCTTTAATCTGGGATAAGTTAAACAGTAGCTATGGCCGCGGTGAAATCTTGGAGCCTTGCCTTGGTTCTTTTGTGCATCAGTTTGAGCCATTTGGTTAATGCTGCTGATGATAGTAGTGGCGGTTTTGGAGCTTCTTTCATCTTTGGTGATTCTCTGGTGGATGCTGGTAATAATAACTATTTACCAACATTTTCTAGGGCAAATATTCCACCTAATGGAATTGATTTTAAAGCATCCGGAGGAATGCCTACTGGCCGGTATACCAATGGCAGAACCATTGGTGACATTGTCGGTAAGCTCTATATATCTCCTCTTTTACCATAAGGAAATGATTTAATTAAACATGAATGAGTAAAGCTTGTTTACTTCTGTAAACAGGAGAAGATTTGGGAGTACCAAACTATGCAGTTTCATATCTTGCTCCAAATTCTACAGGAAAAGCTATATTGTATGGTGTAAATTATGCATCAGGAGGAGGAGGGATTATGAATGCAACTGGAAGAATATTTGTCAGTTTCTATCAAAAGTTTTACCCCTTATATGTTTATCCATTTCCACATTAAAATGCTGATGGAATCTAAAATTAAATCTATTTTGCAGGTTAACAGGCTAGGATTGGATATCCAAATCGACTTCTTCAATAATACAAGAAAACAGTTTGATAAATTGTTAGGTTCATCCAAGGCTAAAGACTACATTTCGAGAAGATCCATCTTCTCAGTTAAAATTGGAGCAAATGATTTTCTCAACAATTATCTTCTCCCGGTTCTGTCCATAGGAGCAAGGATTTCCGAGAGGCCGGATGGTTTCATCGATGACATGATCAATCACCTAAGGAACCAATTAACAGTATAATGCAGATAAAACCATATGCTTAATAACCAATAGAATTGCATTTAAAATTGGTTAATTTGTTGATTATCAACTGAGAACAATGGTGTACTGTTAATGGTGGCAGAGACTTTACCAGCTAGACGCTCGGAAGTTTGTCATAGGAAACGTTGGTCCGATAGGCTGCATACCTTACCAGAAAACCATCAATCAACTGGACGAAAACGAATGTGTTGATATGGCGAATAAGCTAGCAACGCAGTACAATGGCCGGTTAAAGGATTTACTAACTGAATTGAATGGAAAGCTCCCTGGAGCCACATTTGTTCATGCCAATGTCTATGACTTAGTGATGAGCTCATCACAAATTATCAAAAATATGGTATTAACATCGACATTTCGAGTCTTTCAGTATATGAATGCTGATGATAAGCCTGTATTACCCAATTATTCAACATTGGGAGCTTTTTTATGTAGGTTTTACAGCAGCAAGCAAAGCTTGTTGTGGAAATGGAGGCCAATATGCAGGGATAATTCCTTGTGGACCAACATCCACCATGTGCAATGGTCGTGACAAGCATGTTTTCTGGGATCCTTACCACCCAAGTGAGGCTGCCAATCTTATAATCGCCAGGCAACTTCTCTACGGAGGCACAAAATATATTTCTCCAGTGAATCTTAAACAGCTTCGTAATCTTTAATTAGCTGTGTTTTTCCTTTTCCTTCATCTTTTAGAGTTATTATTATTTGCTAATATTTCATGAACACAATTATCTTTTGTAGCTTTAATATTACTTTAAAGAATTTCCTTTCTGTTTTCCCTTTATAGTTTCCTACACTATTCTTCTTCTTCTTCATTGTCTATCTACTTCCATCATCCATGTTTGTAAAACTAATTTTGAGTAACTTTAAGCTTCAATAAATGTGAAAATGATTCCATACAGTTTTCGTGCAAGTGCTATAGATACAGTTGAGGGTGGATAATCGGCTTTTCAACAAAGATTTTTATTCACAAAATCACCAGGAACTGACCTGCCTGCAGAGAAGCTGTGTCACCTACCTTCTTGAATAAATGCAAAGACTTAATTTTCCTGTAGGCAAACGAACAACTACCTGATTTGAAGCTTTGATTGCTAGTGTGTCCCCTGTTAATCATATTCCACCTGTACTCCATATATACAAAGTGAACAATTATCTGCCTGCCGACCTAGCTCTTTTGAACTTTCCTAAACAGAATAGAAATCAATCTTCCAAGACTTTTCCATCCTTTCATTCTCTTGCATCTTTGTTTTTGGTTGTCTTTTTCTTACACCTGTAACTGTTCTTTTGCCTCTGTTTGCAACATAATTGCCTAAGTAAGCATGTTTTATGGAAACAGGTTTTCGTAGATTTGTAAACGCAATCAAGCATGTAAATTTCAGTGGGAATGATAATTAATTCAACCAATAGATACTAGTAATAAAGAGTAACTAGATATATCTAAATACTCCGATTAATATCAACACAATGACACCAATTCTGAAGCTAAAATGTTAAGATGATCTACTTAATTTTGGAGCTTTTGACAAATTAATTGGCAATTCCGAAACAGATAAAAGTATATAGGAATGAAATCTAAATGAGTTGAAGTCCGGTGTGGAGGGGAATCCAGAACTATAGTAAAAAGCCAAAAAGAACAAGGTAATAGTTGAAACAAGGAGTGGGGAGTGAAGAAACAAATGGAAGCAAATGTCAGTTATTATGGGGCGATCGAATAAATACAACTGAGAAGGATCGGAGGCTGAGTTTGTTATTTGAAAGCGACACATCTTGTTGTGCCGGGAATACTTAGATGGCTACTGAGCTCCGCGCGTGCCAATGACTAAGAAGTAAGACCCCTCCAACCCCACATTCACCGACAGCAGCGGTCCTTCACTGACTGCTTCCACTGTTGGTCAGTTGCTTCTTGACCCCACCCCCCTTTACCTTTACTTGGTTAATACGGTTGATAATCTTTGAGTGTACTGTTAGAGGGCAGATAGGCTTAAAGTCTCAAGTCTTTTGTTGTTTTGCTCATTTAGTATTCATGTTTCAATATTTTCATACTCTTTCAAGTCTATTATACGTACATATGAGCTTCAAAATTTCTAGTTGGTTCGGACAAAGTGGGGTTAGCCGGTTAAATATTGACTTGTGTGAGTTGTAAGGTAACCAATAAAATAAGAAAGAGATAAATATCGATATAAACTGTTCACTTGACCACGGCTGAACCCTATGAATCACCAATTCACCAGGTTAATAACCTAGGACACTGTTCACTTGACCAGGGAAGAGAGACTAGGCCGTAGAGGAGGCATCTCTCTTCCTGAAATGGCAGACCTTGATTCCTGCTGGGCTAGAAACAGGAAGAAATCATCAGTGACATGTGAAAACAGAGCAAAGCCCCGTGCCCAGAAGAGGGAATAGTTTTGTATTTTTTTTTGGTAATAAAGAAATGAGAGCAGTAGAGCGAGAAATCCGGTGAGAAGATTGGAGGGGGTACGGAGGAGGAATCTAATGCAGACATGACGCGTCCGAAATCAGAGGAGAGCCCAATAATTGCACCCCACGCTGTCCGACACTATGATTTTGTCTGTACTGTCCCACCTACAGCAATCCCTCTCAATCTCTGGCTTCTTCTTTCACGGTATATATCTACTCCTATGAGTATAATATAACTCCAGTCTTTTTTTTTTTTTGGGTTTTTTTCTTCTTTGTTTCAAATTCTTTTGGCTCTCAATGCTTAGCCAGAAACTGTTGGGAATTGGCACCGGTAGCTGCCCCTTTGGCATGCTTGTCTACCCTCCTTTCAGTTCAGTCCATTCATTATTAGTATGATGGCAATGGCACAATGTACACCCAAAGCAATGGAGCTTTTGGGGTTGAATTTGGATATTCCAAATTGGAAAAGTAATTTTGAAAAAGACAATATTAATTAACTTCTGAGTAATAATTTTCTTCTGCTGGAATGTCCCCTCAAAGTTTGATTCTATCTAGCATAGGGAAGAAAATTGTTTAGAAATAGAATGGAACTCTATTTGTATCATGCACCTTTAATATTGCTTCAATTAATATTGCAGAGTTGGTTTTGTTGTCCAAAACAGAAAGATAACATACATTGGAATTTCCTTACAATCTCAATAATTGCTTTGTCATTTGCATCATTGGAATATTGTCACAGTACAACTTTGAACAATTAAATTATGTATTTAGTTTGCCATCAGGATTGTAGTATTCTTTGAGCTTTGTCATCTTCCATTACTAATTATTGTACTTCCCAAGTCGAAATCATTACAGAAACCAAAGTACTGCACCAAATGGGACCCTTATTTGACTGCCAATCCATCTGATGATTATCAATTTTTTTTCTGTTTTTTTTGGCATAAACCTAAAAGGCTAAAAGCTAAAAAAAAAAATCCAAAAAGAAGAACTTAAACAGTTGGCAACAGCAAGCCGCATTCATAGCTGATAGAGCCGACCCTCAACAGAGCCCATACTGTATCTGACTGATCAAAATGTCGTGCCCAGCAGAGCACTGTAAAGCCTGTTCTCTTCTCTTTCTCTCTGCTCATATAACCTTCAGAACATGTTGCACTTTCCAACAGGTTCTCTTCCTCTTCCTATGCTTCTCATTCTCTCACTCTCTCTCCCCATAAAATCCCCCTTCACTCACCCTCCCACAACAAGCAAATCCGAAACCATCCACAATAAAAAAAAAGACGCACACTTTTTAACCCAACAAGAACAAAAACAAAGACTTGAAGATACTATAACTTAAGCCACTTTCTTTTGTCTGAAAATGCCATCCGAGTCCGGAGATCAAAACAGGCGTTTAACCAAGGCCCTTAACACGGGAGCCCCACCACCAGAACAAGAACAGCTGCCTTGTCCACGATGTGACTCCACCAACACTAAGTTTTGTTACTACAACAACTATAACTTTTCTCAACCTCGCCATTTCTGTAAATCGTGTCGCCGTTACTGGACTCATGGTGGCACCCTCCGGGACATCCCTGTTGGCGGTGGCACCAGGAAAAATGCTAAGCGTTCACGCACCACCAACACCACCTATGGTACCGTCATTTCTTCCACCAATGCTGCCACCACCATTAGTCATAATAGCTTCCCATTAGCTGCCACCCCGGTTTTGTTGCCACTGTCAGCGAATCAGGGAACTTTTGGCATTGGTGGAGAGTCCAGGGGCAACGGGGGTGGAAGCATCTGTGGAAGTTTTACTTCATTGTTGAATACTCAGGGGCCGGATTTTCTGACTCTCGGTGGGTTAGGGTTTGGTATTGCTCCAGCACTTGAAGATGTCGGGTTTGGGCTTGAAAGAGGAACGTGGCCTTTTTTAGGAATGGGAGATGGAGCTGCTGCTATTGGTGGCAATGCTGGGGCTGCTACAGGAATGGGGAACACATGGCAGTTTGAAGGCGGGGAGCCTGGGTTTGTTGGTGGGGATTGCTTTTCTTGTCCTGATCTAGCTATTTCAACTCCTGGAAATGGGCTCAAGTGAATGAGCTCTTTTGGGTTCATTGCCTTTTTCATGCTTTTTTTTTTTTGTTCTTAAGTGGAAACCTCTTTTTTCTTTTTAGTATGTGAATCAGTGAATGCTGAAACTAAATTATTAGCTATACGAAAGTAGAAATATGCTAAACGTTACGTGCTTTTCTAGTTATCAGCATTTTTTTCATAATTTTCATCGAAGTCAGCATAAAAGTTTAGATAGCAGTGTTGTTTCGGATGATGGCTAAATGGCTTTCTTTTTTGTTTAGCCAGATGGAATGCCAATTAAACCTTATCCAATAATTTTAAGCCTTTTCACTGGGTAATGTGCATTAAAACACTTGTTAAAATTACTTCCCACTCCTCTGATAATTGTAGAACTGTGAAATCAATTAGATTTTGATTCCTAATGCTGCATATTTAGCTTCACCTGTCTCATATGAAATCCGACTTATGATTCTTACTATTAGGCTCTCCTCCTGACCAATTTATGGTCACTGGTCTTACAAATTCTCTGGGTATCTGTTAGATTCTCCAAATTGTAATGGCTTGATTGTTCAGGGTTAACTCTTTGTTATTAGTTTTCTTTTTTCGACCTGTTTCATGGGTACTCAAGCATCTTTTCCCCAAAAATAATGTTCGTAGTTATGACACTTTTTTTTTTATTGAATTTAGTGATCTGGTGTTGGATACTACAAAAAAAGTAAGAAATATAAACCAAAATCCCTTTCAGTTTTCATGCCACATCCTCCTTGAAAATTCACCAGCATCCAAAACTATGGGCTGGAAAGTTCACCAGCACCCAATCAAATGACTTACAAGCAGTTACCGCTTACTAGAAGATGTGCTATTATTCTTTTACCGAATTGAATTTCAGAATTGGAAAAGCAGGCTATGAAAGGGTAACATTATCTGAAGCTGCATTTGACAGAAATTTAGAAAGGAAGCTCTGTTAGCGTTGCTCTTCATAGCTACCAGTAGGAGCTGTTGATATTTATTGAAGATTCGCTTTAAATTTAACCAGTACAAAAAACCTGGTGGACGTCTGATAAGTAGAATAAATAAACATTAATTCAAATTGCCAGAAAGTTTCTTTTATTTTGTGAACGTAAAAAGCTTAAACTAAATGTAGATCTACATTTCGACATATGGACACATTTATCAAAAGCGCCTAACCTTCACCTAATAGCTCGGGAGAAAAACTGAAATATCATGATTCAATGATGTATTCCAGCCCCCGGACACCAGCCTGAAGCCAGCATTACTAGTCCAGTGCGCAAGAGATGGAATATAACACAACCCATGTCAAACCACCATAGCCTTTGTTAATTTTCTGGCAATTGCAGGCAGAAAAATGGGTAAGGGGTTGCCAATTTATAATGGTGCTAAATGGAGTGGACTCAAAGGTAGTTCATGTATCAAAAATGAAAATAATGCATCAGCCCCTTCAGGATTCAGAAAACCCTGGTTCTTGGTGGAACATGGAATTTTAGACTCAAATTCCTCCATGAATAGTGCAAGTGGAGCTCTCATGTCTAAGCTTTGTCTCCTCCATTTTGCATTCTTTTTATTAGCCATATCATCGGAGAAATGCTTTTCCTAGATGAATTGTGTAATGTAATATAAATTACGACTAATCATCATAAAATCCATATCAGGTTTTCATGCTTTCTTTTGGATAATAAAATTTTACATATTTAAAAAAACATTTATTTACCTTAAAAGAAAATTAAACTTGACATTAAGCAAAGCCAAAAAGATTGAGAAATAGATAATCCAAATGTGGGATTATTCATGCAAATCTACGTATGAATATTATTATTTGTTATCAAGATTGGTTAAATGTGATTAGCTCAAACCTTAATACATCCAAAAAATTAAAAAAAAAAAGAGCCCAAATCCATTGGACTTGATTATTCTCTTGTTCTGGTGGGCCCATGAACTGTAAGTCCAGCCCCACAAAAATGAAGTAATGCCAATTTGCAAATAAAGACTCTGAATTCTCAAATTCCCCAATTATTTTCCCTATCTAGGGTTTAAAAAAAGGGTTTTTTTTTGGCTTTCTCAATCCTCAGTCCTGACCCGTATGTCTGTACTAAAACCCTAATTTTTTGGCATTCTTTTTTTTTTTTTTTCTTATTTCTTTCCAAGGAAACAACAATGTCATCCTTTTTCTCAACTCCACAACCTCAGCAACCTCAGCCATTGTTTCAACCCCAACAACAGCAACAACCTTTCCAGCAAAGCAGCCCATTTTTTCAACCACAACAACAGCAACAGCAACAGCAACAACAGTTACAATTTCCACAACCACAGCAACAGCAGCAGCACCAACAACAACAACAACAGCAACCCCTTTTTCTTTTTACTAATGACAAGACTCCTGCTAATTACAGCACCAAATGGGCTGATCTGCACCCTGATTCTCAAAAGATTCTGCTTCAAATTGAGTATGTTTTCAATTCTTTTTAAAGGGTTTTTTTTTTTTTTTTGTTTTTTGATTTGGATTTGTGGTATTGCTCATTAGTTGATGAGAAAGTATAGAAAAAATAGAAAGAAACTAAGCAAAGTTCTACTTTAGGCTAGATAAAAATCGAACCCTTTGGCTGTTGAGAATTGGTGCATTGAACTTAATTTTTCATACATTTTGAATATTTATTTGATATTGGAAAAGTGCGTGCATAAGTTTGACTTTCTGATTTGTTTTATGGATTGAGCTCATATGTTGGTATTATATGGCTCTCTGAGTAGCGTAATTTCTTTTTGGAATGTAGGGAAAGGATATTGGAGTACAGGGATGAGAGCCAAAGGTTAGATCAGTGTAGTCGCCTTTATGATTCTTCGGTTTCCAATGAAGGGTTTGAGCTTGATGCTAGCCACATTGTTCAGGTTTAACATTTGCATCCTTGTTCCTGTGCATGTGAACTAACAATTGTTTGCTTTCCTTTTTGGTTTTCTTTCTCTCTGAGTTTTGCTGCCACATTAGTAAGTGATGCAAATAAGCTGCTCCACTTGTTGGGTTGCTGGTCATATCTGGTTCATTATCTGAAACTGTGAGTGGGTCATCTGATTGTGTACTACTGACTAATACCAGAAACAAGCTCTTGACTGTTGGAATGGTTTCTTCCAACCTCATTAGGTTAGGGTGTTCAACATTTGGAAAGTTGTTTCCAAACCCATTGATCTGAGAACAACTGGATTTTAATTAGAGTTAAGTTACTACCTCCATGCCTGTTTTATGAGCTTTCAAGAACAGTGCATCTCTAAACTTACAATTTTGAATCAGTCGATAGATCTTTTTGAACAATGAAGCAGTTCCCATCTGAATGATATATATCACAAACCATCAGTTTCCTTGTCCATTGCCTATTGTGGTGCTTAGCATTGGTGGATAAAATAGCGTGCTTGTTTCAACAGGAACTTGGAGGAATCAGTACTGCCATGGAGCGGCAGAAAGCTTTGCTGCAGGAGTTGATGGCTTCTGTGAAAGATATGTTAAGGAACACAGAGGTTGCTGTTCGATCTTTCATGATGCTTCGTCCCCGGTTCTTTCATTCAAACACAGGAGGCACTTCAAATGCCACTGCTCCATCCCAGGCTCCAGGGGCAACAACAACACCAGGTTCTATTGCTCAACCAACTGCTTCATCCATGTTACCAGTTTTTCAATTTTACCATGGGCTTCCAAAGAAGCCATCGCCATTTCTACAGCATACAGTTGCTAGATTTGAGAAGTATTTGGCTGAGTGCCGCCAGTGGATTGAAGAGTTGGAACAACTGCTCCTTTTGAATTCTGATGGAAACTCTATCAATCACGCATCCTCATTGTTGCAATCTCTTCCGAAAGTCATGTCCAATGTGCACGACTTTTTTGTTCATGTGGCTGCCAAGGTAAAGAAGATACATGTACTTGTATCATTCTATGTGCTTGTTTGATGTCTTGTCTGATTGGCAGTACATTTATAGTTGTATAATTTCAGTTGCATGTTATCCTTGGTAATTGATACATATGGTAAGGAGCAGAAATATATCAAGTTGTTTGAAAATTTATTAATTGGAATTGAGTTGAGAGCAGGATTTTTTATGTCTTCTTATATAGTCTATGCTTTCAAATACTATTGATATATCTTATGTTTATCGTAGTTAAGATGCTTTCAAGAAATGATCTTTCGTTTTACTGATTTCACTCAAACTCTTAACACCCCTTCAACTACCAAAGAAAAAGGAAAAAAAAAAGATTTTGACTTGTCCTATAACCATGTGTTTCTTAGGTGGAGAACATTCATCAATATATTGAATCAATGAAAACAGCCTATCTTACTGATCAGCGCCGCAGAGGAGATGTTAATGATCCTTTTCTTGAGGCTGATCGGAGAGAAACTGCCAAGCAGGAAGCTGCTGCTAAGAGGGTACATCCAACCTTGCATTTACCTGCAAATTCTCAAACATCAACTCAGGTTGCTGGGTTGTTTGCCAGCTCAGCAACTCCTGCAGCAGCCTCTGCCTCACAGACATCTGCAGCAATATCATCAGCTTCTTCCGGTGGTGGATTGTCTCTTTTTAGTACACCATCTTCTGCTCCTGCTTCTTCCATGTCATCTTCTCTATTTTCAACTCCAACCACAGGTGCTTCCATCCAAACATCCCTTTTCAGTTCCTCGTCAGGATCTCTCTTAGGATATGCATCCACTCCCTCTCTGTTTTCTAGTACCACACCAGCTTTCGGCTCTACTGCATCTGCTGGAGGTTTACTTTTTTCAACACCATTTGCTTCTGGTACCTTCTTATCCTATATGTTTTCCGAAATCACTTTTATTTTCAATAATGTCATTTCAAAATCATGCTTGGCGTTTCATTTTTGGGTAACCACTGTGTTTTGACATGCGTTGATAAATTTTAATCTGATTGTTTTTTGTTGTCTGATTAAAAGCTCTCTTTCTCCCAGGTGCTGCAATAGGGTCTGGTGCTAGCTTCGGGGCTGCATCTGTGAGTAAAATGTTTTCTTGTCTGTCAATTGTTTTCCCTTTTCATAAATGATCATCAGAAATAGACTTGGCTTCAAAGAATGGCTATTGCGTGTGACTTTGTCTGCATCAGTCAGTGTTGTTACCTGGATCAATTATATTTCTCTTAATTAGCCTCATTTGTGTGTTCTTGCAGAAACCATCTAGGCCGAAATCTCGAACTCCCCGGCGTTAGTTGTGGTAGCTTGGATGTGGAATCCTGAAGCAACTTTCTGTCTACTCAAATGATCCTTTGCACATAAAGGGGGCCACACATTTCATTTTTACATTGTCTCTGCATGATATTGTATTAAGTGCAGTGTCTCTAGGTCTGGAGTTGAAGGATCCGTGTAGGTTTGTTGATGATGATATCCGGGAAAACAAGATGTTAGCTTTGTAAAACATCCTATTCCCATTTTCTTCTTTTCACCATTCATACAGGTGTTGCAAGATCCTTATTACTGTAATAGTGTAGAACACATTATAGATTCTTGTGACTAGATATAAAAGGGCAAATCACTTTTAGTTCTGGATTTCTGATTGTTACTTGGGCTTTCGTTTACAATGCTTCTACGCATGCTTATGCTTTGTATGTTGGATTATAGTTTTAATCCCATTTTTACGAGATGTCACAACTATGAAAGCTCCAGGCAGAACAAAGCTATGAATGTTGTGCCCCATTTGACACATTTCAACGAACGATCTAATGGCACTCTCCCCATTAGCCATTCTGGAATAGCCCGTATAATCATATCAGTCCAGGGCATAACATTTTCTTTAAGATCATGCTAAAAACGATCCGAGCATATTCATTATCACCATTTTTGAAATTCATGGACACAAGTGCGGTTCCTATAAAAGCACAATTGTCCTATCCTGATCTTGTAATTTGACGAAGCAGGCAGGGGCATCCCGTAATCAGATGCTAAAGAGTGCACGAGTTGCAGAAATTACAGCAGCATAAGTATTCTTGGCGTCCAAAAGGGAGTTCGCTTCTGGAGCACGTGACACGAGGCTGTTGTGGAGGTACGGGGAAGAGGAATGGGGGGATGTTAGGGAGGTGGTCAGTAGGAGAGCGTGTAGTTGACGCTCTTTTTGAGGGTGGTTGTGGAGGCTAGCCCCGGTAGGAGGTTTCATACGACGGTGGCATGCACGCAGGCAATGAGAGTGGGGGATGATTGTAACTGAATTCTGCAACACAACACTATCGAATCAGTAGCTTTATATTTTTCAGTCAATGCTAGAAAATCCAAACCAAATTTTTGTCATTGATGATGTCTTAAAAATAAATAAATAAAGATTTTGTTAATAAAATATTTTAAAAGTATTTTTAAAATATTATATTAAATAAATTATAATTTTAATGCATAAAATTTATTAAATTAATTGTTATTTAATATTAAATATTACGATAAACAAGTTTAATAAGTTTAAAATTATTTATTAACAAAATCCATAAATAAAAATTAAAATCAGCAAACATGAAATATTGATGGAGTTCTTTTATTTAAATTAAAGAAAATTAATTACAGTGATTGAAAACAATGTCACATGACAGATTAGTTTATGAAAAAAAATCTTAAGTTGAACAAAAATTTGCAATGCATAATACAATAATTAGGTTTTTAAAATTAAATATCTTAATTTTTTTAATTTAGTTATATAAAATTATATTAGGCTTATAAATTATTTATTAACAAATATTATTAATAGCTAAAATTAAATTAAAAAATATTCGATACTCTTCACTTTCATCATTTTTGAAGATTAATTTCGTTTTATTTGTAAAACATAAAATAGTATACGATTTTTTTTTTCTCGTGATTGCTTCAAAGAAAGAAAGAAAGAAAGAAAAAAAAAAAAAAAACTCTTCACCTTCTAATTGACAAGCCACCTTGCATAAAATCAACGACTGAGAAATCCGGTCTCTTGAAACTGAGTCAAAAATAAAAAAAATCCATGAACGATTCTCATCATGGCAAGAGAAATATCTCTATCGTCGCTCACTGATTCTGAATTTTCCCGTCTCTTCCGTCTGATCAACGATTCTCTTCACCCTTTCACCGTCAGTTCCATTCTTCACCAATTTTCTATTTCGTTTGCCCTTTCTTTTGTTTTTTTCTTTAATCTTCACTTCCTTAGTTTTTTTTTTTTTTTTTCTTTTACAATGCCAGGAATCAGAGAACATCTCTTTAAGCAAAGAAGAAGAGAAAGACCTTCTCCTCATCCTTTCTCAGGTTCTCCTCTCCTCCCTTTCTCTCAAATTCGTACACTCTACTCCTTTCATCACTTAGCTCTGTTCTGTCATTCACTTTTCAGGTCTCAAATGAAATTCGCCGCTTGATTCGCACGACTAACACCTCTTTTGCCTTAATTCCAAACTCACAAAACCACCAATTTTTATCCAAAGCAATATCTCACCTGGTAATTTATTGATTTTTCTCCTTTTTTTTTCATAATTTTTTCTTGATAACCCAAATCACATAACTTCTTCAATTTCTCTTTCAGATAACCTTATTAACTTTTGAAAGCCGATTCATTCAACATTTAGCTGGCAATGCTCTCGTAAACCTCTCTGAGTTCATAGCCTCATCTGTATGTTAACAAAATTTACAGATTTAAAAAAAAAAAAAATTACAGTTTGGTTTTCTTTTTAATGATTTTTCGTGTTATTGCAGGGAAAGAGCTGGGAATTTTTAATCCATTCGCTATGTATTTGCTTTGAATTCTCAATCTCAAACATATCTTCATGTTCTTTTGAACCTGCAATAACTGGAGTTGGAGATTCAGATTCTGGTTTATTAAGTCTTGCAGATTTATTGAAGCCCAAGTTGAAAAATGCTAGCTTCCTTACAGCGGCTGGCATTATTCGATTATTAAGAAATATACTGAAATTTTTGAAGGAAGAGTGTGATGATGAACTTGTTCAAGTGTTTTTAGATTCAGTAAGCTTTTGCATTTCGAATGTGCCTTGGGATTCAATGGATGAGTTCTTTGGTGGAAATGGTGGTGAAAAGGATGAACTGAGGACTGTGTTCTTAGGGAATTTTATTCAGTTTCTATGTTCATTGGTTGAGCAATTTAATTTTGTGGAAGGATTAAATGATTCCCTAGATAAGCATGCTATTCTTTCCAAAATTATCAACTTTGTACCTAAACTTCTATATTGGTGCCTTGGCAAGAAAGGTGTGTGTGTCAACACATGCATGTCTCGTTACTTCAGACACAAGTTGTTGGTATGGAAATGTAGATGTTTTGTTATTTTCTCTGATCTGTTTAAGCATGTAAGCGCTCTAATTATATGAACTTAAAAAAAAATTTCAGGTTCTGATGATCAGGCTTAGTTTCCAAATACCACTAGATAGTTTGGTTCTTGTTTCCTGGCTACAGCTTCTACATAATTACTTTCAAGAAGTTTTATGCCAACCTTTAACTGAAGTTGAGGATCAGGATGGTAGTCTAGAAGACTCTCCTTTTATGTCAAGTATTTCTGATGGAGAAGTGCATAGTATGCACTCTTGCCATTTACAAAGACAGGCCATTTTTCTTTTCTTGAGGTGTTCCTTCAGTTTGATAAATCCGAGAAAAGACACTGGCATGGATTGTCCTAGTGCAACTGTGAAGTCAGGCGTGGCTTTTGACGCAAATTCAGATCTGAGTTGTTGCGGTAGACAGAGAGGTTTATTAGAGCTTTATTCATGGATCTCTGAACATCTGCCTGTTGATATGCTTGTGGACCAAGAAACATACATGGAGAAGTGTGTAAACTTTTCACGTTCCTTCATCAAACTGTATGTGCATGAGGTCAGTTCCCTTTACCCTTGGAAACTCTTCTAAACACTATATGGTTGTATGCTTCTGTGTGTGTGTGTGTGTGTTTGTGTGTGTGTTTTTTTTTTTATGAGAATGCTTACTGCATTATTATTATTTTTGGTAATTGTACTGCATTATTTGTGCATAAAGAGTTTGTTAGCTGCTCTAGAACTAGTTCTGTTTTTTTTTTAATCTATGCTTTCTTATGTGTGTCATGCTTTAATTCCTTGTTTTTCTTAGGATGACTTATTATTCAAGTTGCTCTTGCAACTGCTTTCTTTACAAGCTTGCGAAGAACAACAGTGAGCAATAATATCCTTGTTTTTACCTTCGTTTGTTTAATGATTTTCTTTGATTCTTCTTTCAACTGTTTCTTGGTTTGTCTGTAGATTCCACAAAGAAAGATGGGCATCTCAAGATGTGAGAGAAGATGTTCTTTTTCATGTTTCAAATATTTTTAATCCCATACACCTATTTCATTTATTCCTTGCAGAGGCAAGTCTTTTACATCCTAATCATGCTATGAGCACCCCAAGCTCCCCTTTTTTCCCTCTCCAACAATAGGGGAGACAAAGAAAATATAACCAAAAAAATGCAGTCCATTTCTTTTATTTGGAGTGGGTTATTTTTATTATTGATGTCATGTGTTTCTCTTCACCATCTGCAGTTGCACTACGACCATCAAGTGCTTCTTGATTATCTTATCTCAAAAGACACAGGAATTAATTGTGCAGAATATCTCTTAAGGTATGTATTTTAGTATTCATCTGTTAGCCTTACAAGGTGGTGTGATAGGAGAGCTCAGTTTTTCATTTCTTATTTGCCTCTGATTCAGTGTAACTTTGGTGGTGTGACCTTTTGTTTGTAGGTGTTTGCGCAAGGTATGTGATTCATGTCAAACATTTACAGAATTTTCAGTGTTTGGAGAAGATAAAAATCAATCATCTAGCAAGAGAAGAAAAGTTTTGCCAGAAAGATCAAGTTTTAAGATCGAGCCATCAGCTGGACCTGCGAAAATTATTCCTCTGCATCTAGAGAAGAAATTTAAGGGTGACCTTGAAAATAGATATGCAGCTTATGCGTTTGAGCGAGCCAAAGATTGTTTGCTTTCTCTGAAAAAATCTGTGGAGAACCTTCACTTGAAGAACTTGTTTCCATATAACCCAGTAGTCCTTCTAAAACGGTGCTTCATTTTTCTATTATGATTGTTTTTCTTTGCTCAATGCTTTAGGGCTCTTTATATTTTTATAAATGCATGTAACTTTTGTGTTGGATACGAGAATAAATAATTTACCATATTGCTTCTCAATAATAAAAAGAAAATTGTAGTTTTATATCTGAATGTCTCTTCATTTCTTGTTTCCATTGCAGCCTAACAAGATTTCAGGAACTCTGCTTTAAGCAGTAGGATGATTACATTTTGAGGAATGGAAGGTCTAGTCAGGTAAATGATCTCTCTATAGGTATTCTTTTAACTTCCATCTTCTTTTCTCAAAACGTTGATACAAATTAGACAAGTATTATTGATGATCCTTGAACTTCATCAAGTAAGGATGCAGTGAACACTAAAAATCATAATTTAGTTATAATCTTGTGATTTTTTTTTCTAACATTCAAGTTTAGGGGAAGAAATCTTTGAACTGGCCTTGTTCTGGTTGTGCAGCATGACTGTGACCTCGTTGAGACAGTTCATTCAAAGAAAAAAGAAAGATGTATTCCAAACGGACCCTCATATGAGGCTAATAATCTTTCTTTTCTATTTGACAATTATAAGAGCAAGAGGATGAGTGAATAAATATTTACTGTTTCGTAACCAAGGAAGAGCTATAAAAGGAGAGGCAGTCATTGGGGGTGTGGGGAAAGGCCTTTCAAATTGACAATGCCTTAACGAAATATATAATAGATTACAGTTTGAAACTTTGATTACTATTTGTTTAGAAATTTATGGGTTTGGTTGGAATTCATTCTACTTAACGAACAAGAAACAGCTAAGCTGGCTGTGTCTGATTTTCTATCAACTTGATATGCTATGTATAGGGTTGAAAAGTTTAAAAAATATAAATGATAATTAGAAATTAAATTTAAAATGTGGTACCCTTGTAGGCAACCAGTACTTGAGAAACTATTTATGTAGCTAAAATTCATAAAACTACTTTACTGATTGTTATCCTTTTATATCCTAAATGTATGGTATCACGATAAAAGAAAAATGTATCATGTATTAAAAGACATGTTATAAAAGTTACTGTTAATTTTTTACCGAAATTTGTTATGAATTTCTCTTATGCGGTTGGTAAATTTGTAGCTATATTCGTTTTCAAAGTCTTGATAAAGCTATGGCCAATGGGACATTTGAAACCTAAGTATCTCAGCAACTGGTATGGGAGGTGAAGCCTTGCTAACTGCTGGGGCTACTAGATGGTTCATGTTAAAAGTATAGGACTTGTATGTGATTGTGCGACATGAGTCACATGACCTGGTACGGCCAAATAAGGTTTTTCATTGCACATAAACTTGTTCGAAGGCAAGAAAGGGTCGGAAGGGCAACAAATGAAGAAGGGAAAGAGTCATTTTATGCTTGTCCATGGGGCCTTTCATGGAGCATGGTCCTGGTATAAGGTGGTAACTCTCTTGCAATCATTGGGCCACAGTTACAGCTCCCGACCTGGCTGTTTCTGGGGTTCATGTCCATCCAAAGCAAGTGCATGAGCTTCATACGATTTTAGAATACTCTGAACCATTGATGGAATTCATGGCGTCTCTCCCACCAAAGGGGAGGGTGGTTCTGGTTGGCCATAGCATGGCTGGAGTTTCCATTTCTGTTGCCAAGGAAAGATTCCCTGAGAAAATTTCTGTCGCAGTTTTTGCCCTTGCCAGTATGCCAGGACCTGACCTCAGTCAATTTCTTTGCGTCAAGAGGTACTTGCTACTCTCTCTTCGCAGACATGGGCATTGTATAGCTACTCTTTCCCTTGGTTATATAGCTTCTTTCCATTTGAATTTACAACCTACATCACAGCTGGGTCCTTGGTGAAGCAAGTCACATAGATAAGTTTTCAGGGATAAAATTCAGCTGTGATGTTTATCCTTCGAGATTGCATTAGGATATAGACGACTTCATAAATGAGATGATACCTGCTGCTGCATATTGCAGTATGCTGACTCTGTGTTGTTGTCCTCTTGGCTTTTAACACACGTCTATCCCGAGGACTTTGTATTTGGAATGTTAAGATGAGGAACCATGGTTTTAATTCCGTTACGTTTTGTTTCTCACTCATTTTTATATGATGTGATAGATTCTGTATTATAGTTCATTTCGTAAATGAATATTATATTTATTCATTGAATTAAATATTGAAATATTATATTTATTTCAGTTTATAATTGTCTTTGAGAAGGAAAAAACAAATTTAAAAAGAAAAAAAAAAGAATAAATGAATTGAGTTATGAAATTTCAATATTATCTCTAGAATTGACAAGTGTCTTGAAGTAACCAAAAGATAAAATCGATAAATGTTGAAAAAAAAAAGAAATTATTGGAGACTTTGAAACCGACTTGAGAGGCATACGTTTGATATTGGTTTACTCCAATAATTTTGAGAAGAAATGAGGTTTCATTATAAAGTTATAAACGCAAGCGAATGAGGTTATTGATCCATGGTGCAAGAGACTGAACCACAGGTAAGAAAAGGATAGGTCCGATTGGAATAGGATGGGATGGTGAAGAAAGAGAGGCATTTTGTGCTAGTACATGGAGCTTGTCATGGAGCATGGTGCTGGTATAAGGTGACAACTCAGCTGAAATCAATGGGCTACAAGGTTACAGCAATTGACATGGCTGCTTCTGGGATCCATCCAAAGCAAGTTCATGAGATTCGTTCCATGTCTGATTACTTCGAACCGTTGATGGAATTCATGGCGTCTCTCCCACCAGAGGAGAGGGTGATTCTAGTGGGCCACAGCAAGGGTGGGTTTTGCGTTTCAGCCGCCATGGAAAGGTTTCCAGAAAAAGTTGCTGTCGCAGTATTTGCCGCTGCTTTTATGCCGGGTCCAGAACTCACTTTTCAGACTCTATCTCAAACGGTACAACCCTTTTCTTCCTCTCTCCAGCACCAACACTCCCACCTCTGAAGCAGTCCATTTAGCTCAGCCCTTGTTCATAGACCAGTTTTTGGCTACTTTTCTTTTCCTTCTATAGCATTTTAGCGTATATCCAGTCTTCAGACTAAGCTAGAAGACGATTTGTGAGGTGGATAGATAAGCACGAAAGCATGCTACTAGCAAGACAGCAACACTTATTTCACTTATTTCTTCCAAGATGCTTCCAAGGTTAAAAAAGAATTCCAAAACAGTTATTTGTTGAACCTCGTTCAACAAAAAAAAGAAGAGATATTACTGCAAACTGCAATTCTTAGTATGCATTGAGCGTAGTTCTTAACTTTCGTTACTGGTCTTTTTTCGGACAGGGCAATGAAAGATTGGATTCCGACAAGTACATGGACACGCAATTTGGATTCCACAATGGTATGCATGAGCCTGCAACCTCAGTACTCTTTGGGCCCAATTTCATGGCATCCAAGTTATACCAGCTTTCCCCTCCCGAGGCAAGAGTCTCAATAGGCTTCATCCTTGAATTCAGTTTTCCTTTGTGTTTGAAAGACGAGCTGATGTCTCTTTGTTTGTATACAATGTATTGGAGCAGGATGTAACGCTTGCACTAACTTTAGTCAGACATGTTGGTGTCTATAAAGATGAAAGATCAATCCAGGCTACTGCAGTCACCAAGGAGGAATATGGATTAGTGCCTCGAGTGTACATTGTGTGCAACAAAGATAATATCATAAAAGAAGACTTCCAAAGGTGGATGATTGAAAACAATCCACCAGATGAGGTAAAGCTGATTTCCGACTCTGATCACATGGTCATGTTTTCCAAACCGAACGAGCTGTGCTCTTGTCTTCAAGAAATTACAGAAAAATATATTTAGAGCGTAGTTGCTTGATTCAAACAGCTGAAATAAAATGGACCAATGTCGAACTTCCATTTTTTTTTTTATTTTAATGGCCTAATTTGTAATATTGACTTGTCGATCCAGCTCCCCTGATTCATGGAAATATTAAAGAAATAGCAGAGAATGCACCCAAATAAAATAAAAAAAAAAAAAAAAAGAAATTGCCGAGAAATACTTGAATGTGCTATTGTATACTTGTCACCTAATGGAAAAAATTTCGGGTCCAAGTATTAGCTGCTGTTTGATGACTGTCATAACCTCTAGATCCGAGAATCTATCGTTAGACATTGATTTTAGGGAGTCGCCACCAATCTTTTTTATCTAAGTGCGATTGGTCACCTAAAGAATCTGTCCCTTCAGGGAACACCTAAGTTTAAGGGTCCCTAAAAGAATAGGTTCAGGTCTACTAATCAGAACAGGGTTCGGGAGTTCGGTTACGTGTGAGGAAGGTTATAGCACCCTTACAACGCCCATCAAATGATGATATCAGCTTAAATTTGTGTTATCCAGTAAGCCTTAAAATTTTACAAAGTAATTAATTATTGAAAATTATTCTCAATTGACTCTAATACTTTTAGCAGAAAATTGAAAAAATTCCCTCACCTCAAGAGTATGCAAGAAAAACTACTGTTTCACTTACAGAGGCTCCGTCATCGGATTAGTTAAAGAAAAATCAAAATCAAAATTAAAATAGAAAGGAAGGAAATGATGATTGTTCTTGTGTAGGAAAAATTGATATTTTCAACTTTTTCCTCAAAAATATTTTTTTAGAAATTTATTTTTAAGGAAAATTAATACCTTCAACTTTTTCTCAAAAATATTTTTTTTTTTAAACTTTGATTTTCAAGGAAAATTGATACTTTCAACTTTTCTTCAAAAATTCTTTTTTTGAAAATTTATTTTTAAGAAAAATTGATACTTTCAACTTTTCCCTAAAAATACCTTTTTTTTGAAACTTTTATTTTCAAGGAAAATTGATACTTTCAACTTTTCCTCAAAAATATCTTTTTTTGAAAACTTATTTTTTTTAGGAAAATTGATACTTTCAACTTTTCCCCAAAAATGTTTTTTTGGAAATTTATTTTTAAGGAAAATTGATACTTTCAACTTTTCCCTAAAAATATTTTTTGAAAATTTATTTTTAAGGAAAATTGATACTTTCAACTTTTCCCCAAAAATGTTTTTTTGGAAATTTATTTTTAAGGAAAATTGATACTTTCAACTTTTCCCTAAAAATAATTTTTTGGAAATTTTAATTTTTAAGAAAAATTGATACTTTCAACTTTTCCCTAAAAATATTTTTTTTGGAATTTTTTATTTTTATTTAAAGAAAATAGAATAAAAAAAATAAATAAAAAAATAATAAAAAAATAAAAAATAAAATAAAGATAAAAAGAATATTAAATAAACCTAATCTAATAAATAAATAAATAAATAAAAAAACCTGGAGCGGCTCGGCTCAAGGCAGGGAAACGACTCGGGGGGAGCGGCTTGGCAGCTTGGCTCGGCTCGGCTCGGAGGGGGGCTGGCACGCGCGGGTCAGGAAGTGGGTCGAGGCTCGGGTCGGGTCAGGTTTCAGTAAAACGTGCGGATCCTCTGATTAACTTAAAGCCAAAACGACGTCGTTTTGGGAGGATATAAAATGCAGTTCCCTTCGTTTTTCGACAGAACGCTCCTCCCCTCTCTCTCTCTTCTTCTTTTTTTTCTCTCCCTTCTCTCTAAAAGCTGAAGAACACCGGTGAAATTTTCGTCGGATTCTGGAAAATGTCACCGGAATCTGGAAATTTCGTCAGAGGTTCGTCGGAAGTTGGCTGGAAGATCACCAGTTTCTGAGGTTCTTCGCCGGAAACTGGGTAGGTCACCGGAAACTTCAAGGTTGACCTGAATTTTCGTCGAAAAATTTAAACTTCACCGAAAAATGCAACCGAAATATGGAATTTTCCAGAAATTCCCAGAAAAAAATTTTAAAAAATTCCCAAAAAATTTTTGATGATTCCTAGAACTTTTTTAAACCTTTTCTTAGCCTTCTATACTCTTCTCTACACCTTTTCCTCTCAAATCAGTAGCTCTGGCTCACTGTTTTCTTCTCTGTGTGTTCT
Organism: Durio zibethinus; assembly: GCF_047325235.1. Lineage (NCBI taxonomy): Eukaryota > Viridiplantae > Streptophyta > Magnoliopsida > Malvales > Malvaceae > Durio > Durio zibethinus. Next base: position 22,060,707 of record NC_143179.1, on the reverse strand, counting down.
TCATTCTGTTTCAGGGGTCCTTTATATAGGGATTGATCAGGAGTTCCTGATCAATCCCAATTCTTCTTTGGACGGAAATTCAATCTTTGAATCTAACTGGACTCTTCTGATTGAATTCCCATTCACAGTGGGATTCTTCAACTTTCAATCCTAGCCCTAAAAAATCAAATAAAAAAATAATAAATAATTAGAAAAGATAGGATAAATAATAAGAAAAAATAATAATAATATCAGATTTACAAAAAACCAGATAAACGGAACAAAAGGAAAAAAAAGAAAAAAAATTATTAATAGATAATACAATAAGATAAATCAAAAAAATATTAAAAAATAAAAAATAAAAAAATAAGAGAAATAATAAATAAATTATAATATATAATAAATATAGAACTATATAAATAAAATATATATAAATCTATTTTAAATAAAAAATAAATAAATACAGATATACATATATTAATACATAATAATAATAAATAATAGAATACATAAAATACAAAAAAAAAATAATAATAATACAGGATAAAAATTGAATTGGACCTTACCTATTTGGGTCATGCCTAATTGATCTGGGCTTGAACCTAATTGGATGTCTACAATGACTAATGGAACAGTACTTGGATAAAAGTCGGTAAACATCGTTTTCAAGTTTCATTAATTGGATATATGGAATTGCATGGGGCCAATGTTGAGGCTGTTGGCATTATGAAATACATACTCTATATTTGACTTGTGATCCAGAGAGGATAGTATCAATGTACAACGAGGGAAAGAAAGAAGCAACTAACAAGGGAAAGAGGGCCTATAGTTGAAATGGAGGAAATGAATCCATTAATAACAAATTTATTGCAATAAGGAAATTATCTTATTTTATTATGCGTTGACTCAGACAAAGTGGATGGACAGTGTGAGTTTAAGTAACAAAAAAAGAATGCAAATTTGAATTTTCATAACCTAGATTGTGCTAATGGTTTCTTGTATATAAAAATGAAAAACAGTTGAATCTGAAATTTTAACTCAATTAATTCACGTAGTTATTTTGAATTCTGAGTCCACATGTCTCTTCCCCCCATCCCAATATAAAAAAAAATGAAAAACAACTTGGTATAAATACATAAACTGATGAACAAAATTTAGCCAACAGCATCATTTGTTTTTGCCACGCTAAGATCAAATTCAGGCATATTGTTTTGGAATCTCTAATAAACAACGGCAAACTTCTTGTGGCTTGGATAACATTGCCATATGATCAGCACCCTCAATCTCCATTACATTGTTTACCTGGTGGTTCTCGATCATCCAGCGTTGGAATTCCTCCGGTATTACTCTATCCTCCTTGCACACAAGATAGACTCGTGCTGTGGATCCATATCCCTCATCAGAGAACTTGGTTGCCTTGGACAAATCTGGTAGAAATGCTGATCCTGGCCTCACCAAAGTCTTGGCTAGTTCAAGGTCCTTCAAAGCAAAAAAAAAAAAAAAAAGAAAAAAAAAGTTCCTAGTTTTTTAGATACTTCAAAATGCATTTTGGCAAGTTGAGAAGTAGATGTAATTCTTGAACACTTAAACTTATATAATAGAGCTCGAGTTTTCAAAATTTAAACATCAAAGTGAGATTTTCCTGAGAGATCAAATACCTCAACAGGGCACTGCTGATAAAGATAGGATGCCATGAACTGAGGGCCTAACGTCACTGATATGAGGGGCTGTTCAGGTCCACTGTAGGGTGAATATTGAGTGTCCAACCACCCCTCTGCTGAGACGTTCCCAAAGCACTGTTGCAAGGAGAAGACTAGAAGGCAATTCAAAAACATTTTGACTACATAAACAAACATCCGGAAGCAGAACTCAGTTCAAGCCTTTTGTTTCCTATATATCACATTTTGAACACCTTTTCAGCTTCATTTCAGGTGGAAAACTCCACCAAAAGCATAGAATTAAAATGTTCAGGTGACTAATGTCAACATGGTTTTAACAAGAATAAAATCTAAATGTCAATCTTTAAAACACCCAAGTAACATTATTCAAAACGATCTCACTTTTTGCTTGAATATTACTAAAAACGATATTTAGTCTTACACTCTTTTATTGACCGTTTTGCCCCATTTTTCTTTAGTTTATTGCCTCATTGGGCTGAACACATTGGAATTGGATTTACAAATTACACTAAAAAAATCCTTATAATGAGATGGATTTATCTGAATGAGATAAGCCACCAGCTAGTACTGAGTTCTATTACCTTATCCAAAACATATGATGGCTGGTGAGTGGTATCTGGCATGGATGCTGTTAAGAAAACCCCAACTGAAATCTTTTCCGGAAACTTGTCCATGGCCAGGGCCAAATTGATGCCCCCTAGGCTGTGTCCCACAAGTATGACTTTTTCATTGGAAGGAAGGGAGGCTAGCATCTCCAACAAGGGCTCACTGTATTCATGAAACGTAAGAATATCTTCGATTGACTTCATCTTCATGTTGATTCCAGAAGCTGCTAGGTCGAGTGCTGTGACCCTGTAACCAGCAGACTCGAGCTGGGTTTTGAGTTTGTACCAACACCAAGCTCCTTTGCACATCCCATGCACCAGCACGAAGTGCTTTTCCCGTTTGTTCTCTGCCATGTTTTTTTCTTTTTTCTTTTTCAGTATTGGAGAGTTTGAACTTTGCTCTCTTGACTCTTCACCCCGTTAGGCACAGAATTTGATTACGCCATTGCAGATCTTTCAAGGCATATATAAAATAGGTTTTGATAATAGATATTTTGATTTTGGAATTGAAATTTCTCCATTATTGATTTGGATTTTGATACGTCCTGCTTTAATTATTGAAAAAAAGTTAAACCCACAATTTTCCAAGTGTTGATTTTGATTTGCCATTGAAGTTGTGGGCTCATGGGCTCCTGACAGTGACCTAAGTCACATTCACGGTGCCCTAAACAAAAAATGCTGGATTTAAGGGATTTTTGTTTTCCCCTAAATGGGTGGATTTCAGGAACTTGATTACTTGTTCAATAAAAATTTGAGGAAAAAGAAAACATCAAAGCAAAAAAATCCGAGAAAGGAAAATTTTCTGATTGTTGTTTGGTGATGCAAGAAAATTTTAAGGTAACAAAAAAGATTAAATTTTGATAAAAAAAAAACATAATAACAAATTAAATCATTCAACAACGTCATTATAGCTACAAGCTTAAAATCCAAACCATTAAGCTGCTCTAGTGACTCATTAGCCCACAAAAATTCCCAATAATTTGAGTCAAATATATATATGATTGAGCCTAGTTTAAGTTCAAATTATTTAAATAATGAATTGAGTAAAATTTAAGTATTTTAATATTAAATTTTATAGACTCGTAACTCTTATCAATTTTTTAAAATATGTTTTAATATATTTAATATTAATATATAAGTAAATGATAAAATATAATATTTAATGTTTATATTTATAGTTTTATGAAATTTTATCAAATGTATTGAATTGAGCTTAAATTGTTTGAAAAAATTATGAATCGGATTTAAAATTAAAAAATTAAATTCGATCAAAATTTAAATTTTTAAATTAAATTATATTCAAATCTAAAATAAATTGACTCTAATTGATTATATCCTATTGATCGGTTGGACGCATCCCTAAAAAACTTACTAAGTTATTATATGATGTTTGATTTTATGCACTTAATTATTGTAATTTTAATAAAATAGACCTTCATATCATTCCAATAAATAACAAATCTACATTCATCCCATCAGAAAAAAAAAAAAGGCAATTCATTAGGTTTAACAAGAAATTGTTTCCACGTGAAATACAGAGAGATGGAAAGGTAGACCTTGGATTGGAAACAAATTGTTTCCATTTCTTTCTTAGATTTTTTTAAAAGAATTTTTAGACTTAAATAGACGTCATTAATTGACTCCCTCCATCTCATACTTTATCTTTGATATTATATATCATTTTTTTTTTGGTATTAAAATCATCAATCAGGACCAATAATATAAAAGAAATTTTCTTTTTAATTTTCAAATGTAATCAAACATGAACAAACATGATGAAATTAATGTAACTTTGTATGCATGCTCAAACAAATATATATTAGCTTATCCAAGGCCTTAATTTGATTAAAAACCTTTGATTTCTTTATTGATATATTACCAATAAGAGATTACAATTACAATGCTGGCTTGTGGGTTATCATGAAAGTGAATTACCCAAACACTGGCATAGTGAAACGCTTCATGGCGATTCAACAATTTCAGTTATATTTCTCAGCAATTTCCTGGAGACATTTGAAGACCTCGTTGGGCTTGGAGAACATGGGCATATGGTCAGCCCCAGCTATGACCTTCACATCGCCTGTCGGGTTATGTTCAATGTACCATTTCTGCAACCTTTCTTTTATCAGCAAATCGTTTTGGCAAACAATATAAACTCGATTAACTGATCCAAATTTGTCTTTGGTTAGCAGAGATTCCTTTGACAAATCTTTCATGAACCACTTTCCAGGCCTCAACACCGTTTTAGCCAATTCGATATCCTACATTGAAAACAACATCAGCGCCATGAACACCACACATTGGAACCATTTATGCAGATCATGAAATTGAATTTTTTTTGTTGTTGTTGAAATACTGACCTCTTTTGGGGATAATTGGTAAACCTTTGCCAACATGTAGTTTGGCCCAAACAAGGCACCTGTTGGGGGATTTTCTGGTCCGTCATCAAATGAGAGCTGGAAATCCATAGTGGACTCTTCCATGACACTGTTGAAGAACTGGTTTCCCATAAATGAAGAAAATAAAATTATTAACTACCCAGAAAATTAATGTGGGTTCCAGAAATCAAGCAATATTCCAGTCACCATGTCTCCTTAAAAACATGCTACAATTGAAAACGACGTGGAACAAATTTGCAGTCATCATCTACCGAGACCAAAAGAATATTACCTCTTGTACACGAGTTCCTGGGGGAGAATCATGATTTGGCATGAAGGCTGTGAGATAAACCCCAGCTAATATTTTCTGTGGATACCTCTCCATGGCTAAAGAAATACTTATGCCACCGAAACTATGACCCACTAAAACCACCTTCTCTTCTTGAGGCAAAGAGGCGATGAATTCCATCAATGGCTGCGCATAGTCAGACATGGAAGTGAGCTCACCTATATTCTTGGGGTTGATTCCACTGGCACCAAGATCCAATGGACTGACACAATGACCAGCCGATTTGAGGAGTGCCACAACCTTGTACCAGCACCAAGCGCCATGGCAAATGCCATGAACTAGAACAAAGTGCTTCATCCTTTTTCTCCCCAACAGGTTTTTGGGCTTTATTTTTTTCTCCCTTGAGGGGCTTATATATAAAGGGGTTGCTCAAGTGCTCAAGCCTTAAACAAAATCTTCCAACTATTTAATTAAAGATTACGAGATATTGATCAAACCACCATAATTATTGGCATGCTGTCAGGATATATTTACTATTTTATCTTAGGTAATTAATTATTTTCTCAATAAGGTAATTAGTTATTGTAAAAACATGGATGAAAATAAATTAAATTAGATAAAATGATGTGGATTGACTAGTTCTAAGTGCAAATGACCCCAACCAAATAAAGCAACTTTTTTTTTTTTTTGAAATAATCTTGAGAATACTTGGTTGATAAAAGGGAGAGTAACCTATTATTGATTTGAGAATCAATTGTAATCCAGTAAAATCTTTAATATTTCTCTCCATATTGCTTCCCTATTTTGTTTACATTACTTCCATAAATAAGTGTTTTTTTTTAATTAAAGTATAAGATAAATTAAAATGATAATCAAATATTACATTGATATACTAAAGAAACTGATGTAAAGCAAAAATATTATTGAGATGATTGCTGATTGCATATCTATACTACGTTCACAAATGGATGCAAAATCTTGGTCTTGGTCTAGCACATGCTTTTGTGCAATGTAAAGGTGGTCAGATGGAAATTAAATTGCTAATCTGTGATGTCACAATCTAAATATATATTTTCAAGCACAAAGCAGTAACTGGATTATTTTCCTCATAAATTCCATTAGCAGGACTTGAATTCTAATGGAGATTAATTATAAATTAAACTGTCATCTTATATGTTTTGAGCCATTTAATTCTTGGCAAGTTTTTTTTTTTTTTTTAGGTCCAGAGAGAATGACCCAGATGTGGCCATGCAGCTCCATTAATCAACTTCACTTCTTTTCCATTGGCACCAAGATTCAATTGCAGTGACACGGGGACCAGCTGATTTGAATGAGACAGCGTTGTAGCGGCATCAAGCTCCATGATACAAACCAAGGATTAGTGTCACGCTAAGCACTCCAAAAAAAGTAAGTAAATTACTTTAATCTTATATTGGATAAAAAAAAAGGATTGCTTGATATATAAAATTTGGTGCTATATACTTTAATAAGTAAATTTTGTAAAAAGAGAGTAATGATTATGAGACAAGTGATATTAAAATAAATTCTTAACTCATTTAATTTCATTTTAAACATCAAACGAGATAAATACGATAGTAAAATTTGATCATTTCAAATATTTTAAAAGGAGTAAGCAAAACAGTAATCGTGAGGAAAATATCATGAAATAAAACAAAAGAGAATATCATGTTAAATACTTCAAAAAAGTAAATCTTCGTTCCTATTGAAAGTCACTTAATGAGATTAATTAGAAAAAAAATGTCATCTTTAATTCCACATTGAATGGGAAAAAAAATCACTAGATATATAAATATTGGCACTATATATTTTAATAAATCAATTATATAAAAAGAGAATAATTATCATGTGACACTAGCTCAAAGTGCTTCCTGATTTCTTTTTCGTCTCAATCCTCTTCGTTTTCTTGCTCGATCATGCAATTAAGTGTAATTGGGGCTTATCTAATGGGACTCGACCCGTTAACATCAAGGGTGAAAATTCTTTGCAAATTGCAATGTAATGGATGACAAGGGGCTTTGCAATGGCCCAGGCCTTGAGAAAAGCATCGATCTTCCCAAGTTGCCATTTTTTCCTTCTGTTCTTTTGATTGATTAATTTTGGTTTTTAATTTTTTTTGTTTTTTTTTCTGGCCATTTTGCTTAGGTACGGATATGATAGATTTGACGCCTAAATAGTGCTTGCTCTCCATTTCAAGCGCATAACCCACCTGCTTGACCATAATAATATCTGACTTAATCAGTTAGCTAAGAAATTATATACCTTTAATTAATTGAAAATTAGGGCAGTTAAAGCCATGGGGAACCATTTATGATTAATAACCATATCCTTTATTTATTTTTTAAGATCAAACCTCAATTGTCTCTGTTTCTGAGGTGGAAATTGGCAGTTGCAATATCACTTCGTGATGGGACATCAGTGGCAGTGAATAATATTCCAAAACCCATTATCAACAGGCTACATTTCAGCATCAATTTTTCAAGAAAAGAACAAAATATTGTAGAATTCAGCGATCAGAAACAAAAAAGGTCATTGAATAGTCTGTATTTTGTACTACACGTGGATGGAAATTTCTTGGTCCCAGACAAGTATATATTTCTGCAGTATCATGACTATCAGTAGGAAAATTATTAATCTGTGATGTCACAATCTGAATAATTTCTAGCACAAAGCAGTTAAATGGAGTTCTTTTGTTTCTCCTAAATTTCATATAAGCTGCATTGGTTAACTTCACCTCTTCAGTTGGCTGTTCTAGGTAATCCATATCTAGGATCTGTCTTGTTCACAGACTTCGAAAAGTCTGATTAATGGATCTATAATTTAGCTTTCGAACTTCCCTTTAACAGGGACTCATTGACCAATTCTTCCAGGAAAACCAGGTAGGCCTCACCAGTATTTTGGCTAGTTTAAGATCTGGTAAAAATGTTGCTGATCGAGCTATGAAGGTCAAGGTATAACACATGGCAGTCAAGGCATAACATAGGTCATCAACGACGACCTCAAGGCATGCAGCTGTTGAATTCTATACTGAATCTGGTAAGGCTTGTGGGCAGTTTGGATTGAGAATGTTTGAGTAACTTGGGCTTTGGACCAAAAGGAGATGAAATTGGTTGGCATTGACAGTCCAATTGGATACTCTGGCCTTCCGTTGAAACTTGAAAGAGCTAGTGAGATGAGAACTACATATATAGCAAAATAATTCAATTAAAATTTGAGTTTTGTATAGTAAAAATAGTTTAAATCATAGCTAGGCATGAAATATCTGTTACTTCTTGAACTACTGTTGCCATGCAGTACCATAATTGGTCATGTAGGCTCCAATTTGGAACTCCTCGATGGTTAGAGTCAAAAGCTGTGGCCACCATTGTTGCAGATATTCCGAATCGGATGCAATCATGCAAAGCCGCAAAAGCAATAAGGACAAGAGCACTAACCAGGTCACTGCCAGACCAGCCAATCCAAGCAAACATACAAAACTTGCGACCAGCCACAAGCCCGTGATAACTCTTATCATTTTCAATTTGCTAGTTTTAGTTTTTAAATTTTAACTCAATTTTAATGAATTTAATCTTACACTTTTATTAAAAGTCATTTTTTAATTATAAAATGGAGATAAATAAATTAATAAACTAAGAGTTCAAGTTACAACAAACAGTACAGGGAAAGTAACCGGCCCCAATAATATCAGCAAACAAAGAAAGGCCAACACCATTAAGAGGTTCGATAAAAACAATAAAATCCTACTGATGGTAAGCTCCTATTTTTGCCAAAATATATATATACCAGCACAAGCATGGGTCATACTATAAAATATAAACAAGTGTAGTTCTTCTGGGTTGCTGCTTGGTTAACCTACAATCATTTATAAGGGAACTATGAACAGCAAAGGATTGAATACCATGAATTATAAGATTCAAATCTACAAGAGAATTCATCCCAATAATTAAGTTAGAGAAATTATACTGAACAGCAAGCATGAAATCATCGCGTCAGCCTCATAACTCGGTTGCCAAGCTTGAAGTGCATCCCACTTTTTTTTATTTAGCAGCAAGAGATTTTTGAGTTTCGTGTGTTATATCTCTTCTTTTGACTGATTCAAACAATTAGATTTAACGAATTTATAAAAAATTATTTTGTTATCATTTCTTAACAGATTCGAATTTAAATTAAAAAATATATTTTTTCTTTATCACTTAAATCACTCGTTGATAATTACGTCTTACTTTCCAAGCAAATTAAACCATAACATACACTTACCTCGAAAATCAAAATAGACCTCCTGCACCAGCAGGTCTTGGATTTCCATTTGCAGAACCATCAGTGTCTATTATCTATTACCTACAATAAAAGGAGGCCCCGACTCCAATTGTAAGTGCATGAATTGAATGTCAAAAAGAAGAAAGTAGAGGATAGATTTGGGTGTACAGCTGATTGCTAGAAGTTTCTAGAGGGCCCCTTTTCCTTTCTTGATTCATGTTTGGGTCGGCAATGGGCATTGATTCTGTTAGAGCTGGTTCTCAACCACCTTTTCATTCTTTCCTTCTCTCCTCAACTCAAGCAGCTGTTTCAAATTTCAATCTCCAGTCAAAGTCTCCATTTGGTAACATTTTTTCCTCGGACCTTCAGAAAACAGGGTTACGTGGGGGCTTCGAACCGTCCCATTTTTTCTCTATGGATGGTCCGAAGAAAGAAGCAAGTGAATCAGATTCCCCATCGGGGAATAACGGTGGTGGTTTTGAAATGCCGGTGGAGTCGTTGATTGACGGTAAAAAATTTTCAAGTTTTTCTTTCTTTTTCTTTGTTATTTATATTAAAAAATCGTTATTTTAAAAGCTGTGACTTTCTAAATTTTCCATGTTTTGTCTTTTTTTTTATTAATTTTTACAAATTATTGTTTTATTTATTTATTTATTTACATAAATAATCAGCTTTGGAATTTTGGCAGGTCGGGAAAGGTTTGCGTATGGACGCCAAAGCATAAAAATTGGCTTTTCAGCATTGGATTGAAGCTGTAATTTACTCTTCTTAGTCCTTTTACTTCAATAAAAAAAATAATTTTATTTCAAATAGTGCTGCGTTGTTTGTTGTTGAATTTGTGGCGAAAGAGAGGACAGCCATGCGTACTGTTCTTTAGAATTGGTAAGCTTGGTAGTTGATGTCTCGCCATTTTTGTGGTTGCATGTTTTAATTGAGAACAGATCTGGCATCTGGGCATTTGAGAATAGTGGTGTAAAATCCGTTTAAAAAAAAAAAGATTATTTTTTAAGTATTTTTATAAATAGAGAGACTCTTTAATAAAAAATAGAAATATAAAATACTATTGATAAATAATTCAAATTTTTTATAAGATTAACTTATTCAGTTTTTAGTCAATGATGAATCGAAGGAAAAATAAAAGTTTAGTTCTCCTCTCCTTTTTTTATACGTAAAAGACATCGAATGATTTTTAGTGAAGGGTATAACAAAATCTGTAAGGAGAATTGTCTGTAGAGGTGAGTAAATAATTTCTTTCAATTTTAGAGTGTTAATTGTTAAGTTTTGATGTGTAATTTATAATCGAAAATTTTTAAAATTTTAAGATTTTCATTATCTCTCTTCAAGATTAGTTTGGACAAATAATTTAGACTTTAATTAGGGTAAGTGTTGAGAAAATTTGTAATATGATTTTATTGTTGTAAAAATAAAAAATAAAAATTTGATGGGAATAGAAAAAAAATTTTTTATTTCGTATGAACTCTAATATGAACTCTGGTATTTACAATAATAAATTAAGGTTATATATTGTATTGAAAGATTAAATATTGCTATGATTATGATATATTGTTATAATACTTGCTAAATTTACTTTTCAATGAAATAAATAAAAATTAATTCTGAATTTTTTATGAATAGTAGTTTAATGTTTACTTAAGGATGTGCAGGCTGCCTAGTAGCAGCAGTAGGGAGAAATTACGAAATTTCTCTTAATTTTTATAGAAGGATTTACAGATTAAGCCATATATATTTGGAAAGCTTATTGAGTTTACTTTTCAACAAAACAAGCGGAATTGAATTTTGGAGCTTTTTTATGAATAAATATGTAATTTTATTAAAATGTATACAGGTTATCTGGTAACAGTATCTGACGTGGATTGTAAAAATTATTATAATTAATCCACAATGAATCACGAGATGAGTCATATATGGTTGAAACTTTATCGAGTTTAGTTTTTAACGCATTAAAAAGATTTTAATTTCAAATTAGACATCTTGAGATATGATCATTTTAGTGAAAGTAGTGCAGGCTACTAGAATTAGTTACTTGAGTTAATTCTTATTTAACTTAATTATTTTGGTATAAGTGGTCTCAAATGGGTTGATTAATTACTGTTATGTTGAAATTATCTTGAATAGACCATTAATTATTTTGAAAAAAAACTAGGTGGTGAAATCGAAAGAAAATAAGTAGAATCTTACACACTTTACTTGTTTTCGAATCTATGTATATATGTATGTTTATCAATGAATGAATATTTTATTTCATTATTTTCGAAGTATGAAAATAAAATCAAGCATATGATTATTTTGTGTTTTTATATATAAATGATGGATCATGCTTGTGAATTAAACAAGAAAGTAATTTATATTTAAAGAATGATTTTATGATAGCTACGTTTTTTATATCCTTAAGAAGTAAGATTATCGACACTAGAACAAATTTTACGGCCCTAGCTAACGATTAATAGTAGTTAGCATAGATATAATCATATGGCCTTGCTAACATGTTACAGTAGTTAGCGTAAGACTCTGGTTAGCGGGTTATAATAATTAGTAATGATCATGAAAATGAAATTGTCGATACGACTAATGTCACTGGTTATAACAATAACCGTAGCTAATGATAAATGAATGATAATGATGATTTATGATGAATGATTTTCTTTTTACAAATTGATCCATGATTTGTTGACATGTTTGATATTGATTTGTGATATATGAATTCTTGACAGAATGTTGATTTTTTAATTATTTTTGACATTATGAGTTGATGAATATTTTTAGAATGATCTATATAATACGTATGAAAATAATATTTGATCTGATAAGATGCGTGAGTGTATACTTACTAAGCTATGATTTGCTAATTTTTCATTTTTTTTTTTTATAGATGATATGAATAATAAGTATGATTAATCTTGAGAGGAGCTAGAAGAATTGAGCATTGAAAAACTATTTAGAGAATAAAATTTATGAAGTATTATTTTTTTTAGTTATAATACTCAATATTAAACCTTTAAAGATTTATTATTTAATTATTTTACTTATTGAGAACTTTATTTTATTTGAAAATTTTTTAATAATTATGGATTAAAATTTATATTATTTTAAAATTTTATTTTAAAATAATATGATCGTCTTGATATCGGACATGACGAAAAGTGACTATTGGGATAACTTGAATAAGAATGATTCGAGGTCGAGCTCAGCGGCCGCCCTACGTCTGCATTCCTCCTGACTTCTATTATTTTCTATTCCTGCCGGGAAATAAAAAATAAAAATAAAAACTTTTGTCACTAACACTGTTGTCTCACAGGGCTGTCCAATGTTTAGGTTGTGAGAGAAAGAGCAGAGGCATTGTTTTAACAGTCCTTATATGGGTTATTTCATTATTTGAAAGTGAATATTTTTGTAAAAGGAAAAAAATTTTTGAGTGCATTACTCAGCTTTATCTTCTCATGGCTAATATGCACAGTCCATCCATTGTTATAGGACAGAATTTGGGGTGGCATTCCAACTTTATGGAGAAATTTGATGTAGCAGTGGCCAGGACAGTTGCAGAAATGAGAGTTTTGGGTGATTATGATATGATAACTTCTTATATTGAAATTCTTTTTTTTTTTTATTTTCCAAGACTGCAAGCTTTATTACTGTCTAAATGGGTGATTTTGGCATGACTCAGTATGTGTTTTTATCTTTCATGGGTTTTACTTTCCTTTTTGTTTTATAGTGTTGGGTTGATTGTTGCTTGGAAAATGAAGGGAAAGATAAGAAATTATGTTTCCTTGTGTTTTTTTGCAGGCAACTGTGGCTGATCTGCAGGAGGCAATTCACAAGAAGAGTAGGTGATATGCTTTTTTAGTTGTTAAAAATTAGCTTAATTGCTTACTCTGTTAGTCAATTCTTCCTCCTACTTAAGTTTCAGCTGGGTTTTGTAAAGTAGATATGTCTTGAATTCCATCCATATTGAGGTGAAAGAAAATCTTGCCAATTGCAACATATATTACTTTGCTGCCTATTTTTTCTCGTGAGGAAAGGGGTTCTATGGGGTCTGTTATAGTTTAGCATTTGAGTGGTAATAAATGCCGAAATTTTGATGGATTTTTTTGCCTTTTTATTGTCATCTTGAACCTTTCCCCCAATTCCTCAAAAGATGTGTTTTTTTATAGCATGCGTGTAGACACCTTCATTGGTCATTAGATTCTTTTCAACTGAATTCTCATGTGTTGTACTGGCAGCGAAAAAGTTCTATCCTTCGAGACAAGGACTAACACTTCTTGTGCCATCGGGATCAAAGGAGAGGCCTATTGTCCTTAACTGCAAGAAGAGTCTCAAAGACTACTGCGGTGGAAACCAGAACAACATAACTGTAGTGGTCAAGGATCTGGGTCCACAAGAGTCTTACCGTACCCTTTTCTTCTTTGAGTGCTTGGGTCCTTTGATTCTCTATCCCATCTTCTACTACTTTCCTGTGTACAAGTTCTTGGGTTATGAAGGGAAGCGTGTCATCCACCCTGTTCAAACATATGCTTTATATTACTACTGTTTCCACAACTTCAAACGTATCATGGAAACATTCTTCGTCCACCGCTTAAGCCATGCAACATCTTCACTATCAAATGTCTTCAGAAATTGTGCTTATTACTGGACCTTTGGTTCTTGCTTACTACGTAAACCACCCGCTTTATACACCTGTTAGTGACCTCCAAATGAAGATTGGGTTTGGTTTTGGATTGGTTTGTCAACTCACAAACTTCTATTGTCATATCATACTGATGAATCTACGCAGCCCTGATGGGAGTGGAAGGTATCAAATTCCTCGTGGGTTTCTGTTCAACATTGTGACATGTGCAAATTACGCAACAGAGATTTACCAATGGCTGGGTTTAGGGATATACAAATGATCCCTTTCTATGTTTTTTCTCCATTTCATCCTTCCACAGTCTTCCAGACATTCAAGGATCTGCAAAAACCATAAGACTTCCTAAGTCCATGTATTGAATCCATCTTCATCCACGAAACTTTTTCCATCATTTTGTATATCAATTACCAAGTACAACACCCTTATTTGCACATTCCACTGTCTGTAACTAACTAGAAAAGTTGGGCAGAGGACATTATAAGCAATACCAAACTTGACTGGTAATTGTTTATCTTTTCAAATTTGAGTATTAGGCATGTGATTACTATTTTTTTTCACACACAAAGATGATTTGGAATGTTTAATCCTGTTGCAGAGTTCAAAACTTGGCATGTTGGATAGACTTTAAAACCATTCAAAATGCAGGCGCTATTATGTAGCAGGGATATGCAGCAATGTGAGTAGTGCAAGGTGATATAATATTGCATAGATATCACGAATTATGTTAGATATCCTTTCATTTCTCTTCTTAGTGTAATTTTGCAGGTTTCCAAGAATACATCATCAAGTATACTGGAATAATTTATTTGGAGCTACTAAATTTACAAAATCTCCACCATAACAGTTTATGATGTGTTTCTTCAATTTTAATCTAAATGGTATAATTTAATAATTCTTCGAAAACTCTTCCTTTTCTTCTTTTTTCTTTGCTGAGAAATTAGATTTGCCAACCTTTTTGTGATGATCTGCATCAACAAAAAAAGCGTTACTTATTGTCATTTTTTAATTAGAGACATGTAGATTAACTGTGAACATATGTAGGAAAATGAAATTCAATCAGTTTATGTTTTAGGTTAATTGGAACATGTAGTAATTCAGAAAGAGAGTAAAGAACCATGGAACTATGGTTTCGTGAAATTTTGCAATAATGGATAAGAGCACCATGACACTGGTGGTTTTTATTGTTGTTTGGAACTGATGTTTTCTGTCGATATGTGTCAAGTGTTTTGCTATTCTTTAGGATGATCAATTTATTTTTTAGTTGTTTTTTTTTCCAGTTTAACTTGCTTCATCATTAATTGTAAGGAATCAATTAGTTTTTTACTTGGCATTTGATTTTGTAAAGAGCCTGAGATTCTATTAGTATTCATCAGATGAAGATTTAGCTAGACAATGCTTTGGGTGGAATCAGTTTGCAAACCTAGCTTGCTGATATACTTATATGATAAAGTGAGTTAACTCTTTATAAATTTTACATTATATCAACATTTTCATTTTCATTTTCAACAGTTATACTTGTCACGGTTCAATGTAAACAATATGACCTTTGACAGCTTAAGGTTCTGTTTAAATCTATGTCACTATCTAATATTTGAGACATTTCATAGTAGCAACAGGTTTATTTTTGCTGCACCACACCAGGAGTTAGAAGCATATACCGGGAGTGTTTAGGTTTCAATGATCTTATGTACTGCCTTTCATTTTTCTGGTAATCACCATGTTCAAATTGTTTTTCCACAACAACATACTATGAGTGAAGATCTCAATGGTTGAGAAATATGTTTGTTTGACACATTTATCTGTTGTGAAAGAGTGATGCTAGCTTAATTCCATGCAAAACACAACGCTTGTGCATATGATGCCGCTCCTTGATGGTAAGCCTTGCTTTGCTTTTTTCATTGTTTTTTGTTTCAATTTGGTGGGGTTATAAATTATTCTTTGCCTGGATTGAGCTTTTGAAGAATTTGAGATCATATGATAAACAATGTGAAACAACAATTCATGTGGTTTTCTTTCATGCTTGCTTAGACTATGGTTTGAATTTATGTGTTTTTTGAACAATTTATTCCAGGGACTAATCATTTTGATATGCTTCCTAAAGAAGCTGAATTATCAAATTGATTTATGTTTGTTTTGTGAACTATTTAAGCATTATGACTCGGCATGGAGTGACATCTTTTTGAAACAAAGTGATTCACCCAGGAAGCACAATTACTGATGTGTTCAGAGCTGAATTCCATCATCAAATCAGGGGATATCCCATACCTCGATCTGAAAAAACACAAAGTCAAGCATCAGTTCATTCCAGATAAGCTACAAATTCTATCCCCTAATTTAGTGATGTCCAGTATGTTGTTCTTTTTATCTTCTCCTACCCAGCCGGCCATCACGTTCTGAACTCTTCAAATCTCTGCCCCATAATGAATCTTTACTTGATTTGAAACACAAAGAGTTACTTAATTTGTTTTGCTCTTTGTCAAATCTAATAAATCTTTGCATGAAATGTATCACTGCAATTTTACATGTACCATTCTGTTTGTCACTTTTAGAATTAATAGATTTTATCTGTTGCTGTGCAGGCCTTGGTGTGAGTAGGGACTTATGTGAATTCTATGTACAAGCAATACCCTCAGAGCTCTTAGAATCTGGTTATGTTTATCGTTGTTTTTGTTCCAATGAGGTAATTGCTTTCAACCAAACATTCTGAATGGGAAGAGATTTGAATTGAACTACTTTTCGGTTTCAACTGATTGCCTCTGGAAATTGGATTGGAAACTATTTTTGTACGACTTTCTTTCACTTGTAATTTTAAATTATTAATTCATAATTTTATTTTATTTCTACAGTTAAATCATAAATATATAATTTTATTTCACTTACGCGACGAAATGTGGGCTTGAAACCTAGTTTAATTTAACAATGTCCCCTTCTGATCAGGAGGTTGCCAAACAATCTGTTTCATACTGAAATTTTTTAGGTGAATTTTTTCTCCAAACAGCCAAATATTCATAAGCAATAGATAAAGTTATTTGACGCCAGACATTTTCATTGAAGTTTTCTTTCTAAAATAAATTCGCGATATTCATAGGTGCCATATGATCAGACAAAAAACAACACTCCAAGGAGCATTTCATGCCGCCTGCTTCACATTGCAATTAATTTAGAGCCAAGTACACAGCTCAGGTTCGTATGACATTATGTGATACCTTTGAATGCGACACATCCACTTAAGCAAGTTCTTCAGATTTTATGAATTCCAAAAGAAAAAAAAAATCTATATAATTTTTATTTTTTTTAATAAAAATTATTTCATATATGATTATAAGGGATCTTGTATATTAAAACAAAAAATATTTCATCGAAACAAGAAAAGATTTCAAGATTTAGCATATATATATGTACATGTTCAGCAGAATTTATCTGCGATGTCTTGTAAAAGCTGGCAAAGCTCTTTGGGCTTGGAAAGCATGACCATGTGGTCGGATCCACTAATGAATTTCACTTCTTTGGCTGGAGAGCTCTCAAGCATCAGTCGCTGGAACTCTTCCACCATCACTTCATCATCTTCTAATCCAATGAAAACTCGATCCACCGATCCGAAATTTTCTTCTGTTAACAAATCCGCCGTGGCCAATTCCTCCAAGAACAGCTCACTTGGTCGAACCAACATTTTGGCCAACTCCACATCCTGCACGCAATAACAATGCAATTAATTAGGACAAATTCACATACACATATATACATATATGAAGCCAAGTTCTCAGAAAATGAGGCAGATATAGCAGTTTGATCGTTGCTTCAACCGATTAAAAGGCCTTGCCTTGTTAAAATATATATATATATATATATATATATATAAACTTGCCTCTAATTGGCAGTGTCGATAAGCTTTGGCCGCCATGAATTTTGGACCAAAGAGTGCTGAAGTTGGCGGCTTCTCCGGGCCTTTATCAAATGTGAACTGGCAATCCATTAACGACTCCACTGGGGTCCTTTTAAAGTACTAAATCAACCAAAAAGGAAAGTTAACTAAAATTAGAACATTCAAACCTGGCTATTAATGTATTAAATTAGTATTAATTACTAGGTTTACTTGTTGTATGAGAGTCCCTGGTGAAGAGCTATGATGAGGCATACAGGCTGAAATAAACACTGCAACTGAAATTTTCTTGGGAAATCTTTCCATGGCTATAGATATACAGAGACCGCCGTAGCTGTGACCAACAAGAATGACCTTGTGATCATCAGGAAGAGGGGCCAAGAAATCCATCAATGGCTGCAAGTAATCTGAAAAGGAAATAATCTCTTCGAGCCGCTTGGGATCAACCCCGGAAGCACCAAGGTCCAAGGCAGTGACTTGATGACCAGCCGTTTTGAGTAGGCTCACAAGCTTGTACCAGCACCAGGCTCCATGGCAGATCCCATGGATTAATACAAAGTGCTGTTTTCTCTCCATTGCTATAGTCTCTTGTTGTGTGCTATATGTTTTCTATATTTTGAGGCCTATCTTCCTTTAAATAGACTTTGTATATATGAGCAAAAAAACAAAAATTGTGCACACAATAATAAAGGAGACACCGTCCATTGCCTTACCCGCCACTGTCACAGAATTTAAGGCTTACTATAAGTAAGATAATTTTTCTTATAATTCTTTTAATTTCTGTTCTTACCTTGGACGAAAATTCTTTTTATACAAAGAGATAACAGTTTTGGACTAAAGAAAGAATAGTAAGTATTGAGATTTATATTTTATATTTTATATTTTTAATTTAAAAATAATTGTATGATATAATTAAATTAAAATTTGAATTATTTTTGATGAGATTAGTTGGGGTATTTTTGCTAATTACTGGATTGTCCCTACTTTATAGTATCTACAAAATAATTTTTTTCCAAATTAGGAACCTTTAGCCTATACTTTCGGTCAATAACCACATAGAGTCTGCCTTTCTTGAAACAATAATAACATATTCTTGAATATGTCACCTACCTTATCAGCTTAGGTTTGAAGTAAATCTATTTATGGGTCCGTTTAGATCGAATTTAGACAAGATATTAATAAGTTTTAAGTTTCTTCAGCCCTCTTTAGTCTAAAATATGAGCTTTATTTTATTGCTCAGGTTCGGTTCAATTTTAAAAGACTCCTTTTAGATAGCCCATATTTTAATTTTTTCAAATAAAAATTAACTATAATCTATAAATAATTAACAAAATAAAGCACAACAAAATTATTTTGTTAATTTAATTTAGTGTTTCAATGTGATTAGTATATATAAGTATAGGATATTAATGTATGTATATATATTATTTAATTATCTATTTATTATTATGTAATATAAATATAAATAAAAAATATATTATTGTTATTTAGACTGAACCGAGTCAAACCCAAACCTTAAATTTCATATCCAAAACGCAATTTATTTTTTAAATGAGTTTAAAATTTAAATTCAATTCTATTTAACGAGCTTAAAATTTATATTCAAATCCTCTCAAATTTTAAATGAATTTTTTAGTTCAAATAAATAGCCCGACTTTTGGATAGATTTAATTTGGAAGCAATCAAGAATTAGGTCAAATATCAAAAGTCACTGAATCACTTGATTGTAATTACATCACATATTTTTCTATTCAATGATAACTTAAAAATTTTGAGTTTATTTACAAAAAAAATGGATAAAGAACATGTGAAAAATGACACATTTTTCATTTAATTTCAAATGGACGACAACCATTCCATTTTGTGATTTTTTGTCCCTTTAGATGAGTTCTACAAATAACTAGATAAAGTGGTGGCAACATGAAAGCAATTGCTTTTTACCTTTCGGCGACCTACCAATTATTGAGCCATTTTGCCTCATATATATATATATATAGGCGACCTACCAATTATTGAGCCATTTTGCCTCATATATATATATATATATATATAGGCGACCTACCAATTATTGAGCCATTTTGCCTCATATATATATATATATATAGGCGACCTACCAATTATTGAGCCATTTGTCTCATATATATATATATATATATGAGGCAAAATGGCTCACTAATTGGTAGGTCGCCGAAAGGTAAAAAGCAATTGCTTTCATGTTGCCACCACTTTATCTAGTTATTTGTATATGTGGGCCAATATGACAGAACGAAATCTTTAAAATAGAAAACGATAAAATCTATAAAACCATTCCTTTGCAATTTTATATGTATAGCTGCATCAGAAATCGGGTTATCATTTTCGCTTTGGTTTACTGAACAAGTAGTAATATAATACAGGAAATGGTAACTTCTCAAGAAAGGAAAGGAAAAGGATATAAATGGGATAATGGATTCAATTATGTATCGTGTGTTATATCTTCAGGAATTCAAACCCTGCCTGCTTCGTTTGTGACCGTGCCGCGCTGTTTTTGAGAGGTAAAATTTTGGAAATAACAAAAAAAAAAGAAAAAGAAAAAGAAAGTTGTTAAAGATAAAGACTGAGAGTGGATTCAGTATTTATGCTTCTATGCTTAACTCAGAAATCAACGAAAAAGGATAAT
The DNA here is from genome assembly GCF_047325235.1 of Durio zibethinus. Lineage (NCBI taxonomy): Eukaryota > Viridiplantae > Streptophyta > Magnoliopsida > Malvales > Malvaceae > Durio > Durio zibethinus. Next base: position 22,040,321 of record NC_143179.1, on the reverse strand, counting down.
AAAAAAAACATATAAAAAGGTAAAAAAAAAAATCATGAAATAGTATCTAGATTATCCTATTTATACTTATAACAAGAGGGGACATGGGCAGCATGGCTGACCAAGATCAGCCTTAGGGCTCAAGATAACCTAGCAGATCCAGCTAACTTAGACTCACATTGAGAATGACAAGGCAAAGGTCAACTGAATAGATTTGAGAGGTGATTAAATTATTATGATCTCATGAAATCAAGTCGGTCTGATATGTCAACAATCTCTAATAGGAAAAAAAATATTTTACCCTTAGAACCTAAAAATACCTCTAACAATGAGCTTCCATCTGTTTTGCTCTTCGCTACAAGTTCAACTCATGCGCTTAAGAATACCCAGTGTAGTGGAACTGTCATAGTTGAAAAGAAATTTAGGGAGTGAATTAGCTTACTCAGTCTGATAATCAGCTGAGCACGGTTGGATGCCCGGTCTGGAGCATCCTCTTGATCATGTTCATTCCGAAAGCAGAATCCGATGAACTGAGTAATGGCAGCACAATATTAACCCACCATTCTAAACATGTTCCTTTTTGAAATTTCCTAACGAACAAAGATGAGAATGGCAACAAGAATATCATCAAAACGAAAGCTGAGGCATGATCAATTTGTGACACTAACTATATTTCTCACACTTTGTTCAAATAACTCAATCAGAATACTGAGAACATCAACATGAAGCAAGTACTTCCAGTTCAAACTAATCAAAGGGATTTTAAATCTCTTTACTTTCAGTTCAAAATATATTTAAAGAAAAAAAACTAAAATTTAACTGCTAAATTAATCAAATGAAAAAGTTAGAAAAAAAGAAAAAGAAAAACTTTTGATAAAAGGAATTAATTATTAAAAAAAGACGAACATATAGAAATTAAGCAGAAAACTTGCAACGCAAAGCCTCACGTATTTCGACACCTGATTATCAAAACGGCGCGTTTTTACCTGTTTCACAATTTTAAAAGATGGCTTAACGGGCCGTACCTTCAGCCCAGCACATCTCAACAAGGCCAACCGTAAAGCCCAACATGGCCCATGGCTCATTGTTGGGTCCCGTTGTGCGTAACGCCGTATAATTATTAGTGTCTGTAGGTGATGATGAATCACGTGTCTATAGCCGGCCTAGCAAGATAAGCAGTATGTGTGATTTAGCCTTTAAATTTTTTTTTTTATCTGATATTTAAATTTTATTTTCTTCAAGTATATTGCCTTGTACATTAATTTTGTTATGGATAAATTGATATGGTAAAAAATTAATAAATAATATCATGACACATGACATATTTTATTGATTAGTATTTATCGTATTAGTATTTTGATTAATTCTGTAAGTCAATTGTGTAAAATAATTGAGAGAAAAAAATTTGAATACTGAATCATAAATTTGTTTCTAAAAATATCAAATTATTAAAAATGGTATAATTTGGAAATCAAATTAAATATTAACCCTAATTTATTTTCTCAAATAGAGATTTATAAAGAGAAATCAAAGAGTAAAAACTAAAGCCATTAAAGATATATATATAGAAAGAAATATTATTTGATACACTGATAATGAAGTTTTTTAATTTTATAAGTAAGATTAAAATAGTGACACACGTCTTATTTTTTTATTTTTTAAATACATTAAGGTAATGATATATAAGATTATAATAGAATATGATAAGATAATATTATGAATATGATTAAATTAAATAATATTATTTTATTTTATGTTTTATATGTGCAAGAGTTAAAATAAGATAATTTATTTATTAGTCAAAATTATTCTTCTTCAAAATTTATATAATTTAAATTATTAATATAATTTTTAAAGATATAATAGTATATGTAAATTTAATCTCATGAACTAAAAATAATCTTTTTCTTTTTTAAAAATTGAATCATTTGACAGAAAGAGAATAATAATATTTTTTATAATTCTATTCTTTTCAATTAGATACAAATTAAATATTATATAAAACAATTATCATACTATCATATCTATTATCTTACGTATCAAATATGACTTAAAAAACATATATTATTATCATAAACTTGTTTATAAAATTAAAAATTCATTTTTTAATATATTTGATAACTTCTTTTACATATATATATATTTATATATGAGAAGAAATTTACTTATTAAAATAAAACTTTTACATTTTTTTAAATTCTTATATTAAAATTATTAAATTTAAAAATATTATTTTTATTCAAATAAATTATAAATTTAATTTTACTCTAAAAATTTTAAAAATATATAAAAATTATACTAATATAAATAGATTTCACTTTTATGTATGCGGACACACCGCAATTACAACTCAAAATTCCGTTGTCCGTAACATGGTCTTCCAAGCAAAAGGAAAACAAACGATGACAAATGCTCATTCACAAAACCACAACCATAATCATGATTCTACTCATGGTGGGGAATGGAATTGTACCCTTAGGCCCTCAACATCCACAAAGCTACAAAAGCTTTCACCGCAAAATTTCATCTTCTTACAAGTTACAACTATCTGTCCATCTCCTTTATTAGGACAAACATGGTAAGAAGTAATTAATGAAGTGCAACTTTATCTACAGATTCTCTGTCAAAAGTTAGGGCCCTTGTCTGATTCTTGATTTGATGTGGCTGCTTACTGTGTGTTTCTGCTTTATTTGTTTTTGTGTTTATCTTAGCTTAAGAAATTAATACTACAGCTGCTCTGCAGGCAGTAGACAGCAAAGAGTGAATGTTTGCAGCAGTTTCTAACTGCTATTTAAATATAGTAATTTATGCATCCGTATTATACAAAAAATTATTATATTATAATTTATGGTAATATATAAAATACAAAATATATTTTTTAATTTTTATAAAATTTTAAATCATATTAGTTTTACGTTTTTTTCATGCAAAACTGATTAAAACTGATATTCTTCTTTGTTAGGAATTAGTCATTATCATCAGGTTTTTGGGGTATTCTTATTTGTTAGGAATTAGTCATTATCGTAGGGATTTGGTTTTTCAGATAAAGCAAAGGTTGATGATTGGAAATATCTTTTAATGTTTTACCAGAGGCACATTTATTTTCTAAAATATGGTTAGATTAAATAGAATGAAGTTATGAATTAACCAACAAAAGCACATGCAGACTGCTTGAAAGCACATGCAGACTGCTTGATTAACAAGAACAACCGCCATATAAAATTACTTTCAGCTTTTTACCGCATGCTTAATTTGCAGTGGAATTTTGTTAACTGATAGCTTAACTTTTCCGGGCTCAATAATTTGAAATCAACCTCTGCATTCCTGTCTTGCTTTGGATGATATAACGCCATTGATATGATGCAAGAATGATATGGACTCCTTGAAAGCTGGTCCATTATTGCAATTTCCCCATGATTTCTCCGATTGATTTTAACATGGTGGTGAATACTTGTTTTAACATGAATCAAACCCATCGTTTGCCTGATTATATAAATGTTGCAGATTTAGGATTTCCAAGTTGTGGTTTGTATATCTGATCATGAACAGAAGGCTTGAGTGAGCAAACTTGATCACGCAATCAAGCCTAATAATTTTGTTTTCATTTGGATGAAAACGTAAGGCTCTTTTCATTTCCCATCATATGGGCTCCACCTCCTTCTTCTTCTCCAGTCCTTGTTGTCCTTATCAATTTTTTTTTCTTTTAAATCTGGCAGCCAGCTCAATTTTGAAACATTCCTGTTCACATCATATCAGGGCATAACAATAGAGAAATGCACCGGACATCCCTTTGGTGTCCCATATGCACGCCATATCTGCCATCTTGTTCAATCATAATTAAGATTTCTTGTCCTATTAATTAATTAATTAATTACCCCCGTTTCCATATCTGATGCGCTGCTACAAAACTGACTTTTAACACAATGTATAGGTTGAAAACAACAATTGAAATGAATTTGGATGAGGTTTAATTTTATTCTTGTACAAGTGAGGCCTTATCTTGAAGGTAAAGGAAAATACTACAAAAATTGATATTTAAATTTTAAGTCTGTTGGATATTAATTTTTAAATATAATTATATGAATTAACAAAAGTTTTGAATTTTAAAATTTACTTTCATAGTAAAATATTTCAAACATATCTGTCGTTATTTTTTGTATTCTGAAAATCTAAAATGTTTATCTTTATATGATATTTAAAGCCTTGCTTAAATTCATATAGTACTATTTAGATCTAAGCATGTTCATGTCATTTTGTGGATGAATTTAATTAAAACGTGTTATCCTTGCTATATATTTACAAAAATTCCTGGTCCACTGGAATCTTTCAAATCCCGATGCTACACGTCTGGTGTGGGAAATGAATTACACGCAAAAGACAGCTGAACGTTTACAGAAACAAGCAGATTCATTGAATTGCTAAACCATGAAAAGCATGAGAAGAGAAAATTGCACATTCAACGAAATGTTACTTCTTCTAGTAGTCTTGGACCGTAGATCTCGATTCTCGACGACAAATTCATCCAGGGAATGCTAAACTCAATTTAATTTTTAACTATAGGATTCCTATGTTTGAACTTATTCAAAATTTTTTTTATATTTGAGATTGTTCGAATTTATTTAATATTTAAATAATAATTACTGAAATTAAAAAATTTATCACTTTACCAACAAATTATAATAGTTCGCGAAATAATTCAGTTTTGCACTAACAATATCATTTTAACCTTTCTCGGTTTTAACCAATCCAAACTGATATGTTTTTTTCCGAAGCAATCTTTTTTCAGATTAAACAATAGAGTCACTGGACCCAGAAGATTACAGCAGCATCAATTTTCTATAGTCGCAAAAGCTATTGTTCTTCTTGAAACTAGCATTATATACTAAATCAGACCTTCTATCTTGTTCTTTCCAATATTATTTGGGATCTTCAATGAATATCAATGGAAGATTGGTACAATCACACATGCTTGAACCTCAATGTAATTAAAAATGATTGCTCAAAGCTGAATCAAAAATTCAAAACCCGAGCTTTTGTATGGAAACCAAATCTAGTATTGGTAACTGAAAATTTGAATGAACAGATCTTGGTCTAGAAAACAGGGAGGGGGTCCTCACTCCTCATGTCAGTGAGAAATTCTCTATGCCAAGAAATTCATCATGCTCCACCTTTTTTTTTAAGTTACAGAGCTCCAATAAGAATCGACCAACATGCCAGCTTTGTCCAGAGAGTTGCTGTTCCTCTTAGCTAGCATTTGGCAGGTTGAACCCTCCATTGGAGTTCTCAATGCCGACATCCTATTTGACTGAGCGTTGCTCAAGGGTGGGGTCCCTAGGGGGATGTAGGTTTAAGAATCATCCATATTTGTCCTTTCAAGAAATTCCCTTTCTTCTTTTTCTTACCCTCTTTGAATGAATAAAAAAGGTTGCATGCATAATAGAAGTTGTCCTTTGGCAGCTACAGCTTGAAAAAAAGAGATCAATCAGTATACAGAACATTCGAATGGAAATCCCTTGTTTGCCATCCTAGTTATTTTTTTTTTTATAAAGGACGTCGATTGGGAAATAATAAAAGATATTACGAATTTTGAGATTCAAACTTCAAATATATCATACTTCACATTTTGAAATTGATTGTAGCTCGAAATTCTACTTTATAAGTATTGAATACCGCCTTTTTTGAATGTGTTTTTTTTTCTCAAAACTTTGAATAATCAAAAGGCCCATAATTTTTATGATTGAACTTTGAATGATTGATAAGGACCGTCAAAGGTCTACATAGCTATGCAACCACCAACAATTCCCACAGGCTCAGTTAAATATACGCTATTAGAGATGAATAAGTAAGATTGAAATCCGCCAGTATTGAAAATTGGCGATGAAAATAAGCATTTTTCTTATACTTAGTACCAGCTACGAGGGAGTTTTCCCAAGCAGGTGGATCATCAAATTGGCTATGGGAGTAAGTGGATGTGAGTCTATGTCAGATTAGAAAGAAAATGTTGTTGAATTAGTTTGAAATGGACCAGCCATGTTAAATTTTCTCCCTGGCGGGTCATCCAAATTGCTTGAAATTACAACAATCAAGGTGAATTGATGCCGACGAAAGAGCTTGTTTCAGATTGAAGATTTTGGGCCACATGCTGACAATTTTTTTTGTGGCCAGGAATGAAAATTTTGATGTGCTTCGAAACAAGGAGCAAGAAAATAAATCTAGTTGGAAAAGCATACAACATCCTTTTCTCTCCAGCTAACCACTAATCCAGTTAACATCATTTTCTCAAGCCAGATGCACAGAAACATGATAAATCCAACCAAAACAAAGAAAAACCTGACAAAAGGACCAGAAACACTTGGATTCCTTTTTTTCATTGGTTTGTTAATAATCCCATTATTATCAACCATTATTTAAATAAGTTATCCTTTCGAAAATCTCAGTCCCAGCTTCCCTTATGTAGTTATGCAAGTGTCACTATAAAATACAAATTTGTTGACTCATCACAATCATTCCAGGCTAACAGAGAAATCTTTCTCTTCATTTTTAAATACTAGACTGAACGATCATACCACTCCTCGATTGCAGAAAATTTTCTTTCAAGTATAGTACATTTCATGGTAGGCCTAGCTTCCATTATTTTCTATATTATCAGGAGGCCTACATTTACTTAAAGTAGTTAATCCTCTTGAATATAAAACAACAATCTTAATAACTGGGATTAAAAATGATCTCAGTCACCGTCAGTTAGGGGATTAATTCTATCATCGTATACTTTAAAAAAATTACATAAATTCATATAAAAAATAATAAACTATGTGATAATATTTAACATCGATTGTGAAATTAAAAATTTTCACCAACTGTGTACAAAAAACTAATTCAAATTTTAGGATACCATCAACAGATTTGGTGTTAAGTAGGGCATCATATCCACTCGAAGCTGTAAATTATTTTAGTGGGTATAGTTTAGCAGTAACTATCAGTGTCCTTAATCTGATTAAGAGTCAAAGTAGTGCATAACATCCATTGATCTAGAGACAGAATCTGTTATATATGCTTCTTTTTTTCCAAGGCAATATGACAAAAGAATTGAGCTGATGTTGATGATATTGAGAAATAATACATGAGAGATGATGAGACAGAGAATTATTGAAATTATTCAAGTAGGAAAATTATGCCTATGCAATTCCCGTTATTGATATTATTCGATCCAAGCAAACAAGAAGGGCATATAGCTATCTGGAATAAAAAAAAAAAAAATAGAAAGGTGAGGAACCCTAGAAAGCTGGTCTGCCGCATAAGGGGAGACATGGAGCGAGGTCCAAATAGAATGTGTGGGTGTGGCAGTGGGAGTGGTAGTGGGAGTGGGAGTGGGATTGGGAGTGTATCACATCACATGCAGCAATGGGTGCATGTCATTTCATATCATTCCTGCATCCATAACACAAATACCCCTTCCACATTTCATATCACATGCCTCTGCCTAGATTTCTTGTTTTTTTTTTTTTTTTGGCTAAATTCATCAACAGATACTGGTAGTTAACAAGTCGGCAATTTGATTCTCGTCCTTTGAGAAGATATCTTTAGAGACAATCACCAATTAAAATGATTAAAGTATAATTGAGGATAATAAATTTTGTATATGTCAAAGCATTTTGATGAATAGAGTTGAAATTTATTTTAATAATACATTCAAGCATACATACATATATATATATATATATATCCTCAACAAAAAAAAAATCAAATGTATTTTTCAAAATAAAAAATAAAAAGCCAAGCATTGTTGCTTCTTTTTTTTATATAATGAGAAGTCGAAATCTAAAAAATCATAAAAAGAAAAGTTGTCATATTGAAGATTGAACATTGATTTTATAAGAATTTATCTTTTAAAATAAATAGAAAATTCATTTGAATTAAATCTCCGCTTAATCTTTGCATATAATTGTACATACTTAAGTATTATCTTATCTTTTTGTCTATGAGAAAATTAATGGTAAGTTAATTGCTGATACAAATTTGTCCTTGAAGAATTGTTACATTTCCTGGAAACTACATCAAACTATCATGTTCTAATAACAAAACAAAAGATAATCTTTTAATTATTGAAGCTTAAGCTTGTTGTAATACTATAATTTGATAAATTTAGTAAAAATAGCTGCTTACATGTTTTTATGATAAAGAAAACGCTAGGGCCGAGAAACCAATAATACAAAGCAAAATGTAGCTGATACAGAGAAGGGAAAGAGAGCCCGTGGATCGAGGGAAGACTGCCCCTACAGAACATTGACGGCGACTATTTGTCTACCCGAACTGCCCAAATTGCCCGGCAAAGACAAAAGGGTCATAAGCTCCTGTCGTTTTCCGCTGCCCATCCACTCCATCAGATAAAGTCAGGACCAAACAGGCAAAGGGCAGCACTCTTGCTGTCGTTCTTTCATTTTTGGACCCCAAAAGTGTCTCTCACCGGACGGCACGCGCGGTCAGGTACCCAATCTGTTATACTTCCAACAAACAATAATTTTCTCAAAACAACAGAATTCGAGAAACACAGTTTTGCTTTCTTCTTCAATATGTTTTTTTTTTTTTTTATGGCAAAACAAAACTTGGGTTTTCTTTTTCTTAATTACATGTGCTTTTGGTTAGGGTAATTTTCTTTAGGGTAAATTATAAGAATAATCATTTAATTTTTTATGATTTCTTTTATTTTGATTACTCAATTATAAAATTTAAAACTTTACAATATTTGCAAAGATTATTGAAATTTCAATTATTTTTTTTATTTTTTATGATATAGACATGTCAGGTAACCACCACCATCATACTTGACTTGTTCTATAAGCATTTTGTTAATTAAAGACTAACGATAAAGTGATAAACAATATTTATTCATTAATTAGTGATTAAAATATAAACTTTTATAATTGAATAACTAAAATGAAAAATCGTCTAAAATTGGATTATTATTCTTGTAATTTACCCTTTTATTTATTTCGTTTTCTTCATCTCTTGGGTGTGGAAGTTTAGCTTTAGCACGAGTTAGGGTTTAAAGGGTCTTCTCATCTGTTCTTCATGAACAGTATGAAAGACATTATGGGAGCTGGTTTCATTTTCATACTTTGGTCTTTTTCAGACAAGATTTCAGTCCCAATACAGGAACATCTCCAATTCCCACCTTAAAAGCAGATATTAGTAATAATAGTATCAAAGGAAAACCAAGGTTTTTTGTACCAAAGTGGGGAATTGATATAGTAGTATAGTTTTTCTTTGACATAAATGTCCTTTCCATTCAACTTCATTTATATTCTTGTGTTTAATTATTTGGTTAAGATTAATGTTGGAGTCTCCATGTTAGGTTAACTAACCTAGTGGTAGAATGTCGGCGATAGCATATTCCCTTACTCAATTTTAATTTTTTTTTTTATTATTATTATATGCTTCGTGATTAGGGGCGAAATAGATAAATAGAGAAGGGGTCAAATAGTAAATTAAATTGATAAAGATATTAAAAATTTCCTGCCCATGGATTCACTTCTGCTTGTGATATGAACAAATTTAAAGTTGGTGTATTATCAATTATTAGATGATGCTAAAAATTTTAAATCCCATATATCAACTAAAATTGGTCTATGTGAGTTCTAGTTTTTCTCTTCCAATTCCTTCAAGTACTAGAATATAAAGAATTTAATAAAGTTGTTTGATTAAATGCGTGCAAGTAATGAAATAAGTACATAAAATTGTGTGTCTTAAAATCACTTTTAATCAGATAATTAAGTGGATTAAGTTGCCTAATTTTGCTTTTTCTTCTTTTTTTTTTTTTTTATAGCAAGAGCCAAAATTTGAAACTCACAAGAACTCCATGGAAAACTAGGTCAATGTTCTTTCCTTTCTTTTAAACATGTCATTGGTGAATGATATGATCAAATAACCAATAGGTCCACCATCTGATAAGATTATTGAAAGCACTACTGATCAAGTCGATGAGAGATTTGACATGCCGTAGACTTTGTTATAATTATAATCAGGGTTAGGTAATGACAAATTATATCAATAATTTACACATAGTCATAATTACGATTCATTTGTTGACAATTGATATAGTTTTAAGATCGTGAAGATGGCGGTTGACAAATGGTTCCACAAACACGAGACATGTAGACCCCGCCAGTCCCATCTCTGAATCTTTCCTTTTTCACTTCCCTGCAGCTATTTGATCTTCTCTCTAAACCACGAAAGACTTCATGTTTAAGATACAGCCCGTTTCGCACAATCATTTTATTCAGACAACCGTTGGTCAATTCACATGTTTTAAGAAACAGTGGTTTGATAAGTAGCAAACAAATAAAGGGTTGTATCACGTTTGATTTGTAAATGTCTTACATAAAATTGGTAGAACAGTGTCTAATTTTGAGGACCTTTCAGTCTTATATTGTTCGTGACCAGGGGGCCTCCTAATTTGCACCTTTCCTTTTGTGAAATTTCATCATGAACTTCTCCTTTAAGTGTGAGTCAATCCAGACATTTAAAGCAGTCAAATCAATGCCGGTCTCTCACAATTCCCTGAAAATGCTGTTTTTGATCAAATCCTTTTCGATCTGTGAAGGAAAAAAAAATGTTAATCATGTTGAAGTCCTGTTAAAGTTGATTTTGTGTTAGGTATAACGTTGTAGCTAGATAAAACGATTTTGACAGGCAAAACTACCTACTTCATGAGTCATGAGTCGTAAATCGTCGCTTGCAACACGAATCTTATTATTATTTTCTCTTTTTTTTTAATCGAACTTGATAGCTTCTTTTCCAATCAGCTATTGCTTAAATGATACAAATCTTTATCTTCATAGCTTCTTACACACGCATACTGTGACTAAAACAAAAACATTGCACCTAAATTGTCTTTCATATATCTTAATTATTATTTGAATCCATGTGAATGTGATGCAAATCTTGTCATTCATATCCAAAAGTGTAAATAATTACCCACCTTTTTAACCACTAGAAATGAATTGAAGCAATGTGTAGTACACGATCTGGCAATATGCAATCATCGTTGAAGGCTAATTATGTATGGTGGGAAGGACCAGGAGGCAAAATTCAAGCCATAAGTCTCGGTCAGTGGCTTTATAGTTGGGGGTAGGGACATCGACTTTACACGTACTTCCATGTGATTAGCCATTCCTTGAACTCGTAATTATGTATCTTCATTCTTCAGGAAGGAAACACGAAACCCAACCAAGATTATTGTTTTAGGAAAATTGATTACTGTTAATCATTATCAAATCTCTACTCCCACACAGTTTATTCTCCACTTTCAGCATTTAAAATGCTTGGGAAATCGATATTAATTAAGTAAATACAGTGTGGGTGCAGCACTGTACTAGATTAAGATAATTTAATTACCAAAAACACCCACAGGAGGAATAAATGATTGATTAAAAGGGATTCAATTTTCAGTATGATTAGTAGGACAATCCCACCATGCCTTATAGGCCTATACATATATAACTTGGAGAATCAAAGATATATATCATGGACTGCCATTTTTTCTTCCTTGAATCTATGATATGTTTACGTTTTAGAATTTTGTACATTTTTTTAATTAATAATTTAGAGAATTTTATATGGATTACACGTAAGACCTAAAGATATAAATCGAATAGACAAATTATTAGAAATGTATTTCATTGTATTAAAAAAATTATCAAGTTTCGGCCATATGATTTGGCTCACATGGATGTTATTAAAAATACAAATTTATGTTAGAATTAAAATAATATTTTCATTTACCCAAAAAAAATAGTTTAAAGAATTAAAAATCAACCATATATAAGAAAATTTTTTAACTCATATATTTGACAAATCAAAAAGATAATGCGGAGAATGCAAATCACAAACTCAATTTAAGACAGAAAGAATTTTTTTATTTTAAATTATCAGAATTTGAATCTTGAAGATGAAAATAAAGTTAAACAAATATTTTTCAAGGAAACTAGACAAGAGAAAAACATGTGTTTAATCATCTATTCCTCCATACTTTTGTATTAGGGAAATCATAAAGGTAATAATGGGATCTTATCAAATTAGATTTTTTTTATAAGCGAAGAGTAGCATGATAGTCGGAGGGGTAGAACAGGAAATGGAGAAAAAAAAAAAAAAACCATTTCACTTAGAATCCAAAAACCGCTTAACCAAATTCCTAATCCAAAAGCCACTTGCTTTTTGAGAAAAAGACACTAAAGTAGGCTTCTTTCCAATTTGATTGTATATAGGCTATATTAAAGCATCCCCACCTTCTACCCTCTATTCTTTTGCACAAAAAAAAAAAAAAAAAGAGGCCAACCAAAGCCAGCCAACTGAACTACCAAAGGCAAGTCATGTTTCCACCTCCATCCCCTCTCTCTTTCACACATATAGTAATGGATCATACATAAGCTGATACACAACAAAACTTACTTTAGCTTTTCAGTTTTCAGCCACTAACTCAAAAAAGACTCACCAGCTTCTTTGCTTTTCTCGTTTTTGGATTGTTGTAGATCTACAAAGAGAAGAAATAATTGAAAAGATGATTCAAGAACTCCTCGGAGGTGCTGCTGGCTTAAGTTTTGGAGAGGAAAGGAAAGTCTCCATCAGTGGAAGCATTTTGGAAGGAACCCTTACTTCTTCTCCATCACCATCTCCTTCTTCTTCTTCTTCCGCAACTTCATCAACAACTACAACTACTAATTCAGCAACTTCGGGGAACCAGAATTTGAGGTGTCCCAGATGTGATTCCTCAAACACAAAGTTCTGTTACTACAACAACTACAATCTCACTCAGCCTCGTCACTTTTGCAAGTCTTGCCGTCGATATTGGACAAAAGGAGGTGCTCTTAGGAATGTTCCTATTGGAGGTGGATGCAGGAAAAACAAAAACACTAGTGTTTCAACATCTCTGGGAAAATCAAGTGCTGCTAAGATGAAAACAGTAGTATCTGAAATTGGAAGATCTGGCCTTGGAAATGGGTTTGATCATGAGCTTCAATCTAGTCCAATTCTGTGGGCTTCACCTCAGAGTTCTCATCTTCTAGCCTTGTTGAGAACTACCCAAAACCATAACCCTAACACTTTGTGTAATCCTGTTAGTATTAAGGAAGAGGTTAGCTTGCTTGGATCACACGTGATGAATGAGCAAGAAGTTGCAGCTGGTGCACTAAATACTCGAACCCTAGGCTTGGATCCTCTCAGCCAGGTTCCTTCTCTTGGACTTTGCAGCCCTTTCTGGAAAAACAATCAACACCAAGCTCAACAGCAACAACAGAATAATAATGGGTTCCTAGTAAGAGAAGTTCAAAACACAGGAATTCAAGAACTGTATCAAAGGCTCAAATCATCGTCAAGTTATTGCTCTGATAGCTCAGCAGTAGTTCTAAGCAATGTGGCTTCTTCTTCATCTTCGTCTTCATCCATTTTGGAGTCAGCTCCAGTGGCAGGAGGAGAATTGGGTTACTGGAATCCGGTATTTTCATCATCATGGTCTGATCTTCCAACAACTAATGGTGCATATCCTTAAAGAACCCTTTTTCCCCTTCCCTTTCATTTTATCTCACCTTTTTATATGCTAATGTTGCCGCTTCTTCTGTTCGTTGTCTGTCTTCTGATATACGAATGTGGCTGTAGGGGTAGCATCAGGTTGTTTTTTTTTTTTTTTCAATTATTTTTTTCCTTTCTTTCTTTTAAGTGTGTTTTAAGGTGTGTTTAATTAATTAACATGTGAAAGTGTACCAGGATGGAGAAGTACAAGCTGCTTTCTTATAGTTTTTTAGACTAAAAAAATCACAGCATACAAATTAATCAAAAGAGAATAAGCAGACACATGGGTACAACTTTATTATTTTGATCAACTCAAAAACTTTTTAGGGTTTCATTTCCTGATTTTCATAAACTATAAGAGACTGGTGGTGATGGTGGTGGTGGTGGTGAGTGTGTGTTATGAATTGGTGGGTTGCATATTAAAATGGAAGATTCTCTATATTGTTTTGTTATGAGAAAGTGATGAAATAAGTTTTCAAGCAGCCTTTGGGAAGAGTTTCCGTAAACAGCAATTTGATTCTAGCAGTTGATAGGAGGATTCCACCGGCAGCCTTATGTTAAAGAGTTGGTGTCTGTCCCTTGCCTGCTTCTCTGGAACTGGCTTCAGTTTTATTCCCTCTTCACTGTTCTTTTTTTTTTTAATAAATTTCAAACCCTTTTTCACTTTTTAACATTTCGTTCTATTTTTATACTTTTCGCATGCAAGGGGACATGGCTTGAGCTTATTGCTTTTGCCTCTGAAATTTGACATCTAAACTTTAGGCGTCATAAACCTTCAAATTAAAGCTTGTGATACTCTATATGGATGATATTAACCTTAAATTTCATAGGTGTTTATGTTTCCAATCCTATGAGATTGGACGTTACTTTCACGTAAACTTTTTATTTTGTTAATAGCTTTTCTCTGAAAAAAAAAACTATACAATGGATCCTCAGTTTCGTATGCAGTAATCTCTCAAGCAAACTTCACCAATATGGCTGTAATGATTATGGCAAAGATGTGTACCAATATAGGTGGATCCCTCTTTGTGCAAATTAACTTAAGCCACAATCTGACGATGATTGTTGGTCATTTTCATCATCATTCAAACCAAACTTTGGTTCTCTCTAGCTTTATCATTCATGGATGGAAAACAATGCGCTCTAAGGTTGCGGCCGAATCAATTGAAATTTGAGTACTTCAAATTTGGTGCATGTTCACGCAGCATATTATATCAGTTGGATGAGTTGGCTATTGGCTGATCAATGAAACTTGTTTTTCAAGAATCATATGGGTAATGAAACAGGAAGGATATCAATGGGGCATGAGCCAAATTGATTTGCACAAGCTAGAAAGTGAAAATGTATATATCCTCACAGATGATATAAGAAATCATATAAAAAAATTTAAAATAAAATGTATCCATTTATTGTTAATAAGTTGAAAACTTTATGATTATGATTAAATCATATAAGAAATTTTATGATAATTTGTAAGATCAAAACTTACATTTAAAGTGCTCATTTCAAGCCCTTGGAGCTAATACTGATGTCATTTAATGTCAAATTCGTTAGTAAGACTTCGAACAGGATTCCAGACTCTGAGGTGAAATTTTTGCCTAAGATATTGCCTTCCCCATTCTGAGACCTCACCAAGGATACCAATATCAATATGGCACCCCAAGAATTTGCATACACGTACCTGCCAAAAAAATACAGGCATCATTAGCAGGAAAAGATTATATTATATATAGAGCTGGCCTAAAAGAATGAACTGAAATATGCAATACTATCTTCAATTTTTTTTTTTAAACATTAATTAGATACTAAAGTACCAGTTGCAATTAAGTAGATATGGATGAAAACTGACTGGATTTTGCACATACATGGTCAGTGAGTTAGAAGAGGAAAAGGACATAATGATTGCCATTGGTTTGATTAAGTTGTACGGTATTTGTTATGCCGACAAAATGCATGGTATATTATGAGCTGAAGTTTTGTTTTCAACCAAAATTTGAAAACATAGGAGACACCATTCCCCTCATAACGCAGCTTTCCATTTGTTAAAGATGCTGAGTTCGCCAAAACTATTGTCGTAGTTGGTGTTGTCTTCCCATAATGGAATGAACCCTCAGGATTAGGCCTGGCTGCGTTTGATTCCATGTTCAAGAAAATGAAGGAAAAAGAATCAAATAAGATCATACCTTTACTCTAAATTGAATTCTAGAATGAAGTAGTACATTAATCATTAAAGGTCATATGATCTTCCATTGACTAGTACCTATACGTTCTCGCCTGCTTCATTGACCAATGAAATTGGAATGCAGGAGCAGCTGACAGGGGTCCAGAAACAGGGGTTTGCGAGTTTGCATGGTGCAATGCTGCAGTTGCAGTGAGAACAGTCTTGGGAAATCTTGTGGATGCGATAATGTTGTAGTCCTTTGGTGGCTGATTCAAGGTCACTAAGACAGCTACAGATTGGCCAACATTTACATCAAGAGAGTCATGTAAGTTCTGAATCACATGAGATCCTTCAACCTCAACTAGCTTCATCGTATGACCCTGAATCCTGAAGTTCAGTGAGGTGGTCAATCCAACATTTGAGATCCTGAACATGTAAGTTTTGCCTGAAACACCACAAATAAAACTTATTTGGTAAAGGCATGATTCATTTTTGGAAAAAAAAAAAAAAAAAAGAGAAAACTTCAAATTTTGATTTGTGTTGAATGAATTAATAAAATTGCTATGAATTACGCGATGAAACTTGATTGGTAATACGAATTAAATTTAATGATGACCTTGTTCTCCACTAAACGTAGTTTGAGTCTGGCCATTTATAAGGACTTCATCAGGAAAGGGCAGAGATTTTCCTGAGTCCAAAGATTGCTGCAATGTCTGCAAAATAGGAAACAATATATGATGAGTGAAGTACACATGGCAAGAAACCAGTTGGTGCATGGCAAGAAGGTAAAACATTCATAGAAACACCCCTTCCAAGAAAAATGCAGATTTAGAGCTTAAACTTTTTTAGCATCTTTGTAAACATATAAACTTGTTGGTATTCACATATGTTTACCATCCATGAATAAACAATATGCCCACCAACAATGCACAGTAAGACAACTAGGAGCAGCAGAAACTATAGAGACGCAGTTAACCCTCTAGTTGGTTTTCAATTTTTTGTCTAATCTCCAATATAATCTGAATTACAAAATGAAGCACATTTACCAGAATGAAAATGAACAACAACCGATTTGTTTCTTAGCAATGTTGGTAAAGGGGATCAAAAACAAGAAACAAGTTTTAACTGGCTAGAATGCAGTAGCAGCTCATTTAGATGTATGTATTATGTAATGTTTTTTGAAGGGCGAATAGGAACAGAATTCCAAATAGAATTGGCTCAAAACTCAGAAGCTCAACCGTTGGAACTGTTCGGGTTGACAGATCTGAACTGAAATTCTTATATCCTAAAACATAGCTTTGGCATTGTAAGAATGATAATGCACAGTTAATAACTAGCATGCCTTTATAAAAGTTATCGAACTTATTGTCTCTGATTGAAGAACAATGTCAGGAGTGGGGAAGAGGAAGATACTTTGCAATTGAAAAGAAAATCTTAACCTTTTGGGGGCAAAAAGAAAAACTATGAAAAACTAACCTTATGCTGGTCTTGTACCAGTCACCAATAAGTAAAGTGAAATCTCCATCAGAGTTTGCCTAAGGGATTGGATCACACTTCTATGGTATATATTAAGTGATCCAAATCTTCCAGCAGCTCTATGCATTAGAGTTGATGGGAAATATGTGTAGGACCCAATCTGATCCTTGGCCTGGAACTTGTAGGTATAGTTTGAATTGGTTCCCAACACTCCATCCTGCCATAAGTTCTTCCTTAATTTGCTTGATGTCATTCCTGTTGTGATTAAAACAGGCCCTCATTATCATTTGACAATGTCATGAATCTAGATAGAAGAATGAAGTGATGATATAATAATAATAATAAAAAACAGTCTGGTATGTAAAACTCTCGCTGTTTGTGAGATCTGGGGAAGGGTTAGATCAACTCGGTCTAATAATGATAATCAACTAAATTTGCGTCTAAAGCTAGGGCTAAAGAAGAGATTCAAAACAGTTCAGAAGGTCAAATTCCTCAATAATTGAAATTCAAAAAAAAAAAAAAAGAAAATCTCTATTAAATAGATACTAATGCAACTAATTGCCCTAATTTAGGCATGTTTTCTTCTACCCTTTTTTCATTTCCCTGACAACATTCTTCTAAAAATCTATATTATTGATAAAGGCAAAATGTCTTTCAAATACAAACGGATTCCTGCTTTAGAAGTTTCATCTTTCAATAAGATACATGTGTCATGTATAATTGCCTAGTCAATCTTCATACTCATCAAGTCAGTGCATTCTTGATGGTTACGTTACTATCAAGAGGAATGACGACCAGATTCCTCGCCATCATACAATTCGCCTTCTAAGAGTTGTTTGCCAACCTAGAGCTTATCGTCTATATGAAGACAGCTCGTCTGACACCCCCACTAACATCCCATCAGTTCATCTTACAATAATTCAACTTGCACAGTCCATTCCAATCCACATGCACATTACTCGAGTTTCATATAAGTTTCCCATCAACTATCGCTTACTCACTATATGTCACCGTCTCATGTCTTATATATAAAACAAAAAGAAATCCAGGTATACTTTATAAACTCTTCATCTTTGAGCTTGCTTAACACTCTTATCTTCTTTCTCATTAACTCCAACTTCCTATACTTTGCTAATTTAAATACTGGAGTGCGTTTCGAAAATCAAACTCCGATGCCCTTTTATCGTGCTTTCTTTACTGCAAGTTTAGATTATTTCGAACTCACCTTCCAACTCATCCAGCTGCTCGCCTCTGCTCAGAGTACCCTTAACAAACAAAAGTTAAATGAAGTAAATTTATAGAAAAAGAAAATTGATTTTTCCATCATTTCCAAGATCCATAAGTAGGAAAAGCTGCAAGAGACTCAGGAACTCAGGGTTTCAAAGCAAAGAACAAAGTGTAAAATCAGAAGAACCAATGAGAGAGAGAGAGAGAAAGACCCACCATATCAACAAGAAAGGCTGGTCAAGCTTGTTAATGAGATTCAAGATAACGTTGTTATTAGTCACCACTTCAAGTTTTGGTCCAGGAAATTGATCGTTGATAAGGATAACCTTCCAAAAACAACAAAAATCAAAACTTTTTTAGGAACCCCAGATCACATCCACATCAAAGCACATTACTTTCAACATTCCAAAAAAACAACTTCACATCATACCAACCAGCTGGGGAACTCCAAGAATAGAAAGAGTGCCTTAAGTAACAGTCCAAGTGTAATACAAATATGGGTCTTCAGCATTCACCAGGGACACACCCAAAACAGCCAAAAACTCCCAAAAACCAAATGAAGCATAACTGCTTTTCCTATATCCTTTCTTACCCTGACTGCCGCTGAACATAAACAAACCGAGACTTGTCGGTAAACTACAAAACCTGGCAGAATTTCGTTATCAGAATATATCACCCCTTGCCTGAAAGACAAACTTATCTGATTTCAGATTCCCTGGACAGTAAACTATTTTGAGGTCACAATCTAACGAAGTACAGAGCTTATATCCTATCTCTAACCTTTTTTTACGGGATACAGCCACTCTCCTTTAAACATTTCAACTAGAGAGTCAAGTTCAAGGATGATTTTTTTTTTTTTTTAACAATATAGGTTTGTGTACTATCCACTTGATGTCGTCTAACAATAAATTCACTTGATTAAAGGACGACTTTGAAACACGATTTCTCAAACTCTCTAAAATTTCAATTCATAATCTGCTTTTGATTTTATTTTAATCCAACCAGATTTACAGATTATTGAACAACAATTATGATTCCAAATAAAAGAAAATTTTTACCTTCAATGGAATTTATAAGGTTTAGTTCTTAGATCCTTTTCAACAAGCATTATTGAAGTCTTGACTGACTACCGAGTCACCAGATTCAATGATTCCACAAATGCTCCATTCCCCGTAACTCCAACAAATAACTTAACAATCGAAATGCAGCTGCAAAAAACACGATCAAACCCCTCAGAATATTCCTTGTTAACAGCCGAATAATATTCAAAACTCAACATTACATCCCTTTCCCAATTCTCCATTGTAGCCATTTTTTGTAAAAAAATAAAAGTAATTTTAAAAAATTTTATAGCCAATATATAAAAGTCAAAATTTCATGTAAAATTTCTTAAATTTTGAGTAAAGTTAAACTAAAACAATATATGGGAAGAAGGAGTTAATAGCTAATTAAATCAAAACTTATTGTTTCTGCTTTAGTTCGTTTCCTTCTTTCTTGCTATGTAGAGAAAAGAAAAGCTCAAATATATATTGTATTTTCACTGGATCAGTCATGTCTTTGAAGGGGCTTGGCTGCTACCGACTAGGTAGAGCAGATGCCGTGGATGCTACAAGACTTGGCCCTAAGGCCTTGCAGCCTTAATTGATTCCCTTTCTAATTCAAAACCAGATTTTCCTTGTCAGAATACAAAAAGATTTCATTGAAAAGTGAAAACTGTGTGCTATTGTTTGTTCCTATCAGAAAGTATAGAAGGAAGAAATTGACGTTGTGTGCTGTAAAAGGATTAGAGGAAACTCAGCCGAAGCTGAAACTGAAGCTGCCTAGAGAGCTGCATGGCTTCCACGTCTCTCTATTATTCTGCACGTGTAGAACAAACTACTCCTCTTTGTTCTTCACTTTGTTCTCAACAAATAAACAATTAATTACTTGAAAATTCTAACCATTAAAGAAACAGAAAAAAAAAAATGGCCCCCAAAAACTTTTGTTTCAAAAAATTTTAGTTTCAGGTTTCAATCATAAGCATGTCTGTCACACCACGATCTTCATCGCAAGCATTAATGAGTAAGTTCAAGTACCGCAAGAGCATGTTAGTGTGTTAGTGGTTGAAGCAACTAGGTATGGCGTTTCTACTGACACTTTTGTAATAGGTTCTGCCATCTGATCAGTTTAGGTAACATGATGGATCTGTGCATGGTGATCCATACTGTTAGGCAAACAATTGTAGTAGTTAAACAAACTTTTGTATGTTAAAGCCTATATATTAATGAAATGAAGCTCATGATCTGCAGAGCCAATTTACTTCAAGTGACAGATTAGTTTCTTCTATTTTTTTTGTTCTTCCTCTGTTCTAAATCCTTCAATTGGTATCAGAGCATTCTTTAAGGTCTTAGAGGACCTGTGAGTTCCAAAAAAATTGAGTGAAAAGCCATCAAACACTTACCAGCCAGCTTTTGTCAATCTTAAATGGCCTCAAGCAATTGCTCCATACCTCCACCTCCTATTTTCTCTGGTGAGAACTACCAGATATGGGCTGTCAAAATGAAAACTTATTTGAGTGCTTTTGATTTGTGGGAAGTGGTGGAAAATGAGAAGGAACCATCACAACTTCCTGCAAATCCAACAGTAACTCAAATGAAAAATTATAGTGAAAAAAAAGCAAAAAGGTATAAGGTTAAAAGCTGTATAGAGTCTTCAGTTTCTGATGACATATTCATTAGAATCATGACTTGTGAAACTGTAAAACAAGCTTGGGATGTACTTATGGAAGAGCTTCAAGGCAGTGACAAGACAAGACAAATACAAATATTGAATCTTAGAAGAGAGTTTGAAGTCTTAAAGATGAAGGAGTCTGAAAATTTAAAGCAGTACAATGACAAACTCATGAAGATAGTAAACAAGATTAGATTACTTGGTGAGGAGCTGTCAGACAAAAAAATTGTAGAGAAGGTTCTTGTCAGCTTACCAGAGAGATTTGAGTCAAAAATCCCATCCCTTGAAGACTCCAAGGACCTGACCAAAATAACTCAAGCAGAATTGTTCAATGCTTTACAAGCTCAAGAGCAAAGAAGGGCTATCAGACAAGAGGATTCAACAGAAGGTGTTTTTACAGCCAAAGAGAAAGGCAAGATGCAAACAGAAAGCAAAGACAGAAAATAAGGAGATCAAAAAAATAAAAGTTCTAGAAACAGTGAAAAGAAAGGAAAGTTCCCACCTTGCTCTCACTGCAAAAAGACCACTCACTTGGAGAAATATTACTGGTACAGACCTGACATACAATGTAGGTACTGTAAGCAGCTTGGTCACATAGAGAAGGTATGTAAAAATAAAAAATAGTAGCAGCCAGATCAACAAGCCAGAGTTGCTGACAAACAACAACGGCTAGAAGAGTAAGTTTTTGTTGTAACTTGCTATGGAACCAGAACCTCCTCAAGTGCATGGCTCATTGACAGTGGCTGCACACACCATATGGCATCTGATATCAACATGTTCAAAGAACTAGACAAGACCTGCACCTCTAAAGTCAGAATAGGTAATGGTGATTTCATAGAAGTAAAAAAAAAATGAGTAGTGACAGTTGAGACACCAACAGGTATCAAACTCATTTCAGATGTGCTATTTGTGCCTAAAATAGATCAAAACCTGTTAAGTGTAGGACAGTTGCTAGAAAATAACTACTCTTTAGTTTTCAAAGACAAGTCATGCATAATTCATGATCCCACTGGCCATGAACTCTTTACTGTTAATATGAAAGGAATATGTTTTTCTTTGAATTGACATGAAGCAAACTCCTCTGCATATGCTACTTCACATGATGAATCCTCTTTATGACATAAAAGGATGGGACATTTCAACTACAATGCATTAAATTTCATGCATAAAAATGATATTGTATTAAACATGCCTACTGTTGAAGTTAGTGCTAGAGTGTGTGAAGTCTGTCAGCTAGGAAAACAAAGTAAGTTACCATTTGCAATTAACAAAGCATGGAGGGCAACTGAAAAACTACAACTTGTTCATACTGATGTTTGTGGTCCTATGAGAACCTTGTCCTTGAATGACAATAGATATTTCATTGCTTTTATAGATGATTTTACCAGAATGTGTTGGATTTACTTCATGAAATAAAAGTCTGAAGTTACAAATGTATTTTGGAAGTTCAAGGCTTGGATTGAGAATCAAAGTAGCTGTAAAATCAAGATCATAAGGTCAAACAATGGTACTGAATACACATCTGACAGATTTAATGAGTTTTGTGAAGTTACAGGAATTGAACACCAACTGACAGCAACTTACACTCCACAACAAAATGGAGTCAGTGAAAAGAAGAATAGAACAATCATGGAGATGACAAGATGCATGTTGTTTGAGAAGAATCTTCCAAAGAAATTTTGGGCAGAGGCAATCAATACCTCTGTCTACTTGCTCAACAGGCTGCCCATAAAAGCTTTGAAGGGAAACACTCCTTTCGAAGCCTAGTATGGAAGTAAACCATCAGTGCACCACCTCAGAGTTTTTGGCAGCATCTGTTATGTGTTTGTTCCTGATATCAAAAGGGACAAGCTTGATCAAAAAGCAAAAATATATATTTTTTTGGGCTATAGCAACATCACCAAAGGCTATAAGACTTACAATCCACTTACAGGCAAGATGATTGTAAGTAGAAATGTGAGATTTAATGAGCAAGCTGCCTGGAATTGGAAAAAGTCAAAGGAAAAATTAGTCAAGCAAACTGCTACAGACATGATTAAGATCAAAAAGATTATATGTTTGAAAATGAAATCATTGATCGTGAACCAGTGAGAGGAATCAAACCACTCACAGATATTTATCAAAGATCAAATGTTACCATTCTTGAACCTGCAAGCTTTGAAAAAGCTGTCAAATTTTTAGAGTGGAGGAATGCCATGAAGGAGGAGATTCAAATGATTGAGAAAAATCAAACATGGATGCTGGTTGACAGACCAAGCAACAAAAATATCATTGGTGTTAAATGGATTTTCAGAACAAAGTTGAATGCTGATGGTTCCATCACCAGACTTAAAGCTAGATTGGTAGCTAAAGGCTATTTCCAGCAGCTTGGTGTTGATTTTTCAGAGACATTTGCTCCAGTTGCAAGGTTGGACACCATAAGGCTGCTATTCGCCTTAACAACTCAGCAAAGTTGGAAAATATACCAACTTGATGTCAAATCTGCCTTCTTGAATAGTTATCTTGAGGAGAAGATTTACATTGAAAAACCTGATGATTTTATTGCCAAGGGACATGAAGGTAAAGTCTATCTACTCAAGAAGGCTTTGTATGGATTAAAACAAGCTCCAATAGTGTGGAATTCCATAATTGATGATCATTTACTGAAGTTAGGATTCAAGAAAAGCCTCAGTGAAGCAACATTGTACATTAAAGTTTTTAACAGTAATGATCTATTGATTGTTTCTTTGTATGTTGATGATCTTTTGGTGACAGGTAGTAAATCTGCTCTTGTGGAAGATTTTAAGCTCCAAATGCAAGAAATTTTTGAGATGACAGATATGGGAGAAATGTTTTACTTTCTTGGAATAGAGATTCATCAAGACCAGCAAGGAATCTTCATTTGTCAAAGAAAATATGCAAATGAAATCTTAAATAAGTTTAGGATGGAAAATTGCAAACCAGTCAACACTCCTTTGGCTCAAAATGAGAAACTTATTAAGGAAGATGGAGCTAACAAAGTTGATGGTTCTATTTATAAAAGCTTGGTTGGTTGTTTATTATATTTGACAGCAACAAGGCCAGACATCATGTATGCTGCAAATTTACTCTCTAGGTTCATGCAAAATCCTAGTGAGTTACATTTTAAGGCTGCAAAAAGAGTGTTGAGATATGTCAAAGGAACTAGTGAACTTGGAATTTGGTTCAAGAAGAATGAAAGTTCAAGATTGGTTGGATTCACATACAGTGACTGGGCTGGCTCTCATGAAGACATGAAAAGCACTTCAGACTATATGTTTTTCATTGGATTAAATGTGTTCAGCTGGAATTCAAAAAAACAAGAAACTGTGGCTCAATCAACAGCAGAAACAGAGTATATAGCTGCTGCAGCTGCTGTTAATCAAGCAATTTGGCTAAGAAAAATTCTGATGAATTTGAGTCAAAAGCAAGATGATCCAACAGAAATTTTTTGTGATAATCAGTCAGCAGTTGCAATGGTTAAGAACCCTGTGTTTCATGGAAGAACTAAGCATATTAAGATCAAGTATCACTTTATTAGAGAAGTTAAAGCTGAGAATGAAGTGAAACTGGTGCATTGCAAGTCAGAAGATCAAATTGCAGATATTCTGAACAAAGCCTTACCAAAGGCAAGGTTTGAAACATTGAGGAAAAGTCTTGGTGTTTCCAGCAGAAATGCCAAGGAGGAGTGTTAGTGTGTTAGTGGTTGAAGCAACTAGGTATGGCATTTCTACTGGCACTTTTGTAATAGGTTCTGTCATCTGATCAGTTTAGGTAACATGATGGATCTGTGCATGGTGATCCATACTGTTAGGCAAACAACTCTTGTAGTAGTTAAAAAAACTTTTGTATGTTAAAGCCTATATATTAATGAAATGAAGCTCATGATTTGCAAAGCCAATTTACTTCAAGTGACAGATTAGTTTCTTCTGTTTTTTTGTTCTTCCTCTGCTCTAAATCCTTCAGAGCAACGCAAGCTCTCTAATTACAAATGTTCTCAAAGTGAAAAGTTTTTCTTGATATATGTATCTTGTTTTATTTGGGACAGATACTTTCAGAGATATAATTCTATGGAGAAGAATGAAGGTGAGCGCAACTGTTCTTCTAATTTCAATAGCAACATGGGTATTGCTAGAAGTTTATCAGTTCAACTTCGTCACTGTTGCTTCATGGTTTGCTATCTTCATTGTTGCTTCACTCTTCCTTTGGGGAAATGTACTGAGGCTTCTTAGAAAGTAAGTTCTGAATTATCCCTTCTTTTAATATTGAAAAAGAAAAGAAAAAACATTATTTATTTTTTTTATTATTATTTTTTTTTTGGCCCTGTGGCGTTAGAGAGCCACCAAACTTGTCGGATTTGGAAATCTAGGAACACACTGCCTTCGAGATTACAAAGACATGTGAAACAGTTATTGAAGAAGTGTTGAGATGGATGTTTCATGTGACTGTTGAGGAGGACTGGTTTGCATTTGCAAGAACAGTTGCTGGGCTGTTGTTACTTTCCAATGTTGGAAGCTTCTTTGATTTGCTAACACTTCTTTACATAGGTAATATAATCAAACTACTTTCTCTCCATTGATGCATATCTTTCTCTTTCAAATGAAATATTGTTCTTTTTTGTTTTTTTAATTTTCTGTTTTGGTTTCTTGCAGGTACTAAGATGGTGATGACTGTACCTGTGATATATGTGAAGTATGGGGACCAAATAAAGAGGTGTGGAGAGAGGGTGAAAGCTCAATTTAGAAGGATTTATGAGATGTTTGAAGAGAAAATGATGAGGAAGATGAAGAAAAAAATTTTCAAACAAGAAAAAGAGAAGAAAGTTGAGTAGTGACCATCTTGATTTTCAATTAGGGATGGTATAGCTATCTGCAATTTTTCTTCTTAATTTTTCTTAGCCTTCATGCATGATGATCAGCTCAAATTAGATGAAATAAGTCCGCTAGAGGATAGTGTTATGGAATTTGCTTATTCTGTTATTAACTTTAAAAGGGTACAAATTAATTTAGGAAATGAAGCAACAGGAATCATCACCAAAGTAATTGTTATGAAATTTAAGGGGACCAAAAATAAAAGAGGATGTACAAAACCTTGATTTCGTTTACAGGTGTTAAGTATAAATTATCAAATGGAAAGGAAGACATCACAGATCTAACAAATAATAAACTAGGTCACTAGAGAGATGTTATTTCCATCTTCAAAAATACCTATATTGCTACCCTCCCTATAAAGCATATGAAGTGAAGAATCAGAGTTTTCCAGCCAAAAGCTTTTAACTTGCTCATCATATTTATAGGAAATTTGCTATGGTGATGTAGCAATGGCAGCTGGTGTTAGGAACAATGCTCTTGCAACTTCAACCAGAGAGCTATATTGGGTTTTTCCACAAGAACATGACACAGTCAACATTCTCAAGTCCATCTATGAACGATGGGAACTCACTCCTATCCGTAGTTATGGAAATAAAGCAACTGCATCAAGGACTGGAGGCATATTCAAAGATGATGGGGTAATTTCCTTGTGCAGCTGAACCATGCAACATAGCTATTTCATAACTTTGCTGAGGTCCCTTTCACAGAACTATGGCAGAGGCATCGGCATATGAGGGAAACTCTAAAACTGCCTCATTCTCTTCAGGGGATCTCTCAGGTAAATATCTCCTTGTCATTCCAGCAAATTATGGAAACTACAATGGCGCACTAAAATTTGGTAGTACGGACAACTTCGGTTCCATAAGATAATCAAGAAACAGACAAGGAGGTGGTGACAGGAGGTACCTCAAAATCCATTTCAACATAACAGCTGGGATGGAATCTTCAGAATTTGGAAATGCATGAAGAGAGGACAAAGATCATTGTCCTCTTGAGAAGTACTAGTTAGATTGAACTTGAACATTTAGAAGATTCAATTCAACTGCTCAACCCAATAACAGCTCTGTCAACAAGACAGCCAAGTAGAGCAAATGACTTGTACCAGTTCTGAGTACCAAGAAAAGATCAAAAGATAGCTTTTAATTGAGTTCCCTCAGTCAAATATAACCATTGTCAAGAAACCACAAAATTTATCGTTAGAACGTATATACACTTGATGAAACAAGGTATTCAGTAAACATACCTTGTATTCTTGAAGCTGGAATTCCTGATCTGCTTCAATATGCCCCATAGTCAGTATTCTCTATTCTATTTGTATTTTAAATGGATTTTCCACAGTCAATAATTGCATTGAAACACAGCAGTGCCTGGTGAAAGTACTGATGAAGTTTTTGTCTAAATCACCAATAGTCTCTATAAGAACAGTTTCCGTCCTCAAAGCAATGAAATCGGTTTGAATCCCTTACAGTTATTTTTCTGTTAGCAAACTTTGAGATATATTTAATGGAGTTATGGCAATCTATGTCCTCAAATTCTTGAAAACCTTGATTGGTGTTCCTGGAGCATTAGCAATAATTCCAAATGCAACTGCTAACTTCTCACCGTGGTATGAGAGGTTTTGCTCCTTCTGCTCCTCCACATCTTGCAGCACAAAATTAGTGTCGGGGACATACGCTTCTTCCCTCATTTTCTTTGAAAGCTTACCCAAGAACTCGTGTTTCCCTGGATTTTGGGTGAGAAGTATCTCCCACTAAGAACACATGTAGCTCTCTCTTGATTTCAATCTAGCTCAAACCTGGTTGCTTTACCACTCCTCTGTCATCCATTGACTTACTGATTTTTGCTACTTCATCCCACCTACCAGCAGTGGCATGTGTTCGCCACGGTAACATAGGTCGCTGGATTTTCAGGTTCTATCTCAAGGAATGCTTCAGCTGCTCTTTCCGCCAGTTCATGGTTTCCACGAATTCTACAACCCCAAATAAGGAAGCCCACAAAACTTTATCTGGTTTCATGGGCATCTTATTAATGATATTCTCAGCTTACTGAAATCGGGCCAATAAATCAATTATACAAGCATAATGATCAGAAGTATGGGTTTATCCATGTCTGTCCTTTATTGATTGGAAATATTCTAGCCCTTTATCGACCAATCCAGCATGTGCGCAAGCAGAAAGAACCCCAACAAAAGTAATGTCATCAGGTTCGGTACTTGATTTAAGTAACAACTCAAAAGTACTCCAAAGACTCATCAGGCTGACCATTCTGCCCATAACCATTGATCAAAGAAGTCCACAAAACTAAATCAGCCCTAGATATTCCATTAAACACCCTTTTGCATTCTCAACATTTCCACACTTGGAGTACATATGAACAAGAGCACTAGCAGCAAAAGAAAAAGGATTGAAACCAATCCTCGTCATGTATCCATCAACCTGCTTACCTATTTCCTCAGCAGCATTATCAGCACACGCATTTAAAATCCCACCAAATGTAAACTCATTAGGTCTTATCCCCGATTTCATCAACTACTAAAACAATTGAAACCCTTCTTCCCACCTCCCATCCTTAAATTACCTATCAATCATTGCAGTCCAGGCAACAATATCTCTATCCACCATCTTGTCAAAAACTGACCTTGCTTCCGCTATGCTCCCACATTTCCCATGCATATCCATTAAAGCACTCCAAACAACGTCATCCCAGTCCAACCTAGCTCGGGTTACGTGACCATGAATCTCCTTCCCCATAATTAAACACCACACGGCAGCATAAGCAGCTAATGCGCTAAACACGGTAAACTTATTCAACTTCGAGAGCAAGCTCATTTCTTTCATTGTGAAAAGCTATCAAGCTTGGCTTATAAAAATTGAACATAACCCAAAATCATTGCGTTTCACGAAAAATTACCGGTCATTTCATCAAACAACTTCTTCACTTCTTTAACCATTCCCATTTTAGCATATCCAGATTTCAAAGTATTCCAAGAACACAAATCCTGTTCACTCATTTCATCAAACAATTTCCGGGCATCTAACAAACATGAGGGTTTAGTAACTAAAAGCTGGAGGTTTTTAGATTTGATTAAGGATATGAAATGCTTCTTTTAAGCGTTTTTGGTTGTGTAATTGATTTATGAAGAAAATTTTGCTGAATAATGCGGTTGTGGTTAATGAGAAATTTGAAAATCAAGAATTTTATACAGAGATGGAGGCCCAATTGTAGGTTAACATGCCAAATCTTCTATTCTATGTTAAAACTTAAAGGGTAAGTATTACACAAAGTAGACATATATTTATATTCAACTGCAAAAAAAACAGAAACAAGCAAAAAGTACACGACCATTGTCAAAATACAAGTGAGAGTTCAAGGGGAAGGAGAGGATGTGGAAGTTGGGGAGATGATCATCCGATATAGAATCTTTTTCCAGTGATCTTTCCCTTGTAAAGTAGTATTAAATATCAATTTCTTCCACAGATTTGTGAAAAGCTTAATGCTATTAACATAATGGACACAATGGACCATGACAGTTTTGAGACCAGCATCGTGCATGTCACTACAGTTTTTGTCTCTGATACTTTACCTGGCAGTCTAGCATAAATTCTCTGGAGCTAGTTCTTCACATGTTGATATGTGCAAAACAACTGCATCATTGCGGAGAAGCTGTCTTCTTCATATTACATTGCATCGACTATCTCACCACTGCTATCAACATCAAGCTCAGATTCAGAATCCAGGTCATCCATGTCCTCATCATCAAGGAAATCTGGCATGTAATGGTTTAAGCCATAAGCCCCAGCAGCTGGAATGGTGGCCTCAGCAATTATCTGCATGATTGTGTCTGTGCTCTGCATTGGTTGATCAGGCTCCTCAAAGTGGTTATCCATTGTGTTTTCATCCATTAGTTCAACAGGGAGATTCTTTAAGAACCACTCATGATTTCTAATTTCTGGAATTGTGATTCTCTGTCACACAAAAGAATCCATTATCAGAAGGCTTAATCACTTTGGGATAATGGTAGTTGCCAAAAGTTACCACAAAAAGCAAAAAGGACACTCCCTCTGTCATGTAAGTTTCTCTCTTTCCTTCCTCGGATGTTCATGTCCCAAAATAAGAAGTTAGCTTTGAAAAATCAAGGAAAATTTTAAATTGGCAGTAAGCAGAAATTACTCACGGCTATAGGATCTGCAACAAAAATCCTTGAAATCAGATGTTGACACTCAGGAGATATTTGGACAAAATCAGGAATGGAGTACTGGACACTCAGAATTCTCTGCATGAACCAATAAAAGACATGAACAATAGATTTAT
Organism: Durio zibethinus; assembly: GCF_047325235.1. NCBI lineage: Eukaryota > Viridiplantae > Streptophyta > Magnoliopsida > Malvales > Malvaceae > Durio > Durio zibethinus. Next base: position 22,010,027 of record NC_143179.1, on the reverse strand, counting down.
TTGGGAAAAAATGAGACTAATGCAATAACAAGATCCATTGACATACTTGTATTGTCTTCCGAAAGTCTCTTGGCTCATCAGGATCCTCAAAAGGATATGCCCCAACTAGCATTACATACAAGGTAACCCCACATGACCATACATCCGCAATCTGATATCACAAAACAAAGTCATTAACTCATTTTTACTAATTTCCATATTCTAACATCAACATGCACAAAAGTTCAATTCACTTGGACATAAGAGCATCAAAGAAAGTTGGCAGATATTAAGTTACTAACTCTCTCTGGTGTTCTTTCATGTGCCTCTGAATATCAACAAATTATCTACCGTTCAAGATCTTGTCAAAATTTGCAACTATTTGCCTTGTCTTAAGATGGCCCATACGACATAAGAAATAATCAAGAAGTGCAAAGCAAAGTGCAGCCAAAAGACCAGTTCCAATTCATCAAGAAATAAACTACTCATATGGGCTTCACACTCTAGTTGCAGCTGACCATATTAAATAAATATGTAAATTGGCATGCTAATGCAGTCCCTAACAATCTCCTATAGTCAAAAAGGTGTAAGTAACCCAAACCTAGCCATCAACAATTAACTAATAAGAGCTTAAAGGAACAACCAATCATTCCAGAAGACTAAACCAGATCCATGCAACAAATCCTCGCATTATGCATAAGTAGAACAATGATTCACCATTCCATGCCTTCCTAGTTAAAGGACTGACTAGGCAGCAGAGGATCATTTCTAACCAGCATTTTTTGCAACTGTCATCTCAAAGGCTATGAATAGTAAACTGAAGTTTTAAATCAAGTTGTGAAAACCATCAACTTGATCATTTCACCCAAACAAACAACTAGAATGCAGTGACCATCCCCTAGAACATCTAACTCTTAACTCTTAACAAGGGATTGCAAGTAATTGTAAACTGACATTCTAAACTAATTTGAACTGTATTGTAAATATACCTTGCCATCATATTCTTGCCTTAGGAGTACCTCAGGAGCAATATATGCAGGAGTTCCAACAGTGGATTTTGGTTGCGAATGAAGCACTGAAGACTGAGAAGGATGACCACAATCAAACATGTAAACAAGATAATGATCTTAGATAACCATAAAAATATTAAAAAATCAAAAGAAGAAATTTCTTAACCAAAAACCAATCATATTGCATGCTACTTCACCCAAATGTACCAATATAATGGAAGCCAATTCCAGGACAGAAGAAAAATGAGCACAAGAAATTTAAAAAAATAATAATAATTATCATAATCCAATCTAAATTAAGTAAAGACAACCTCAATGAGTAACATAATTCTAAATGTTTCACATTATAGAAAGTAGAACCATTAACCTCATCAAATGATAGGATAACAACAAAGGTTCCGGTGATTTATACCTTGGAGTACCCAAAATCACATATCTTAAGCCGAGGAGCTGGACTTCCATCCAACAAAGTGTTTTCCAACTTCAAATCACGGTGGCACACTTGCTTCATTCAGAAAAATAAATCATATTAATGAGCAAAACAATTTATCCGGTTGCACATAATAAAATTTCAAAAGTAAGCTGATAAATTATAACTACCATTGCATGGCAATAACTAACACCAGATATAAGTTGTTGAAAGAAGAATCGAGCCTGCACCAAAATCCAAAATCATAAATATAAAAATAAAACAAAACCACAAAATAAGATTTTAAATTAATGTAAAATAGGACAATCAACCTCATCCTCATTGAATCGACCAGCAGCAGCAGCAGAAATTCGCTCGAAAAGCTCTCCCCCCGATGCATACTCCATTACAATGGCAAGATGAGTAGGTGTCAAAATAACCTAGAGTAACATCTTCCATAATTAGTTCATTAAAACATTACATAATTTGAACGCAAGGCTTAACTAAGTGGGTTCATGCAATCATCCATAAAAGGTCGCATCCGGTAAATTTAGAGTTCAAATATCAACACCTACAATCCTTTTCCGCTACAGCCTCCTTTGTACCAAAAACATAGTACTTAATTTAACATTCATACACACAGACACGCATACATACATGAGTAAGTATTAACCTCACCTCTTTAAATCTAACAATATTTGGATGCCTCAATGACTTATGATTAATAATTTCTCTTTGCACATTTTCATCTATCTGCATAACAAAAGGTAACAAGAAATTTTAATCCGCATATTAAAATTTAAAATTTAAAAAAAAAAAAATTAGTCAAGTAGTTGAGATATGAGAAAACACAAAAGTCGGCCTTTGTTTGGAATAATATTATACTAGCAACCAAACATCAGATAAAACATTTCCAAATTTCACAAAATTAATACAATAAATACCCACAATTTAGGAAAAGTGAATATCCCAAACAAGAAAAAAGGACATCGCTGTTTATAAATTTACAGAACTAACCTTATCGCCTCTCTCGATGTACTTGACAGCTACGAGCTCCTTGGTAACCCTATCTCTCATAAGCCGGGCGACTCCGAAATTACCCGACCCGATATCTCTTACGAAATCGTAACGGTCACTTTCGTGCATGATCGGCATATCCATAGCGGGTCCGACCGTTATGCCTGCCCGATCCATTTTCTCTTTTTTCAGTTTCCTGTTCTACACCCACAGAAAAGAACTCACGACCACATCACCGAGCTGAACCTCAACACCCGGCCGCAGATTTTTAAGATGAGTCACTGAGTTGAAAGAGTCGGTTAACAAAAAAGAAAGCGTTTTTAGTTATCGGCGATTAGTAGAGTGGTTCTGCAACAGTAAAGGGAGGAGGAGAGGAACTTTTGGGGCAGGGGAGGTAATAATTCCCAGGAAATATTTGATAAGAGCAAGGAGGAGAAGACAAAACCGGCGTCGTTTTATAGAGATCGTCGTTTGGTTGGTAACCAACCAATAGGATTGGCTCTTTTTCTCTTTGTCTTATTATTTGTTTCTGGATTGATTTGACCTTTTGTTTGGCCGAAAAACTTGAATGACTTAAATACCCCTACTTTGGATTTTTTTAAAGTGGAGTCACGTGATTTCGGAATGCTAAAGAGAATTTATGCCGTCTTTTCCTGTTAAAGTGATCTGACGGTTCTAGTTTAATCATTGTCCAAATTAACACGCAATGATACTATTTTTTAAGATTATCATTTGCTTTTTGTTTTTCTTCAAATTATTTTTTTTTTTTTTAAGTTGAAAATAAAATGAACTATACATGTACCTTGACAAGCGTATAAAATAATTACCTTAAAAAGATGTTTTGGTAAATTCAGATAGAATATATTTCCATTCTTGGACAAAGCCTTAGGAACAAAGGAAAGTCTGTTATTTTAGATGTATTGACAAAATATGATATAATAATAAAATATAAAAATAATAAAAAATAAATATTATATAATTTAAAATTTTAATAATAAAAATTAAAATTAAGAATAATATTTATATTTTTTATTTTAATACAATTATCATATAAATATACGAATTATCTTAATTATTTCTCTTCGTTTATCTTTTTTTCTAATTTCGGTCTGCGATTCAAGAGTATATCTTTCCCTCTCATTGGGCTTTTGCTTTACTTTTACGAACTTTTTGTTTCTTTGCTTTTTTTTTTTTTTAGAGCCAACAATTATCCTAGATGGTTACGGAAGATAAATACAATGGATAAGACATTGAATTTTTGTATGTTCCTTAGGCATGTTGTTGATTTGGAGAAGCAATCTCAGCTGTTCCTTCTCTTATTGACGATAGGACATTATCAACCAATCAAAAACGACACCCACCTTTTTCAAATTTTGTTTTCAATTACCTATAAGCCTTTGATGGATGATTGGATATCCAAATGATACCCAGACCAAAAATTTTACAAAATTACAATTAAGGAAGAAATTTTATTTTTTCCATCTATTTAATATGCATGATAATTTGTAAGAAATGAGACAGGCTGTGTTTGTAGAGATCATATATAACTTAAAAAATATTGCCTATTTTGATATAAAATTTTCATAATTTTATTTTTATAAAAAGATCCCGTAAATATAAATTTGAGTTTAAATTTATATATCATATTATATTTTCACATTTTTTTAATATGAAATTAAAAACATCATTATCTTTTTCTTGTTAAAATTTGATATTTTCGTCAAATTTAATATAAAATACACATAAATTCATAAAATTACACACATAAAATCATAGAATTGCGGAATACATAAATCTATAAAATCGTATATACAAAACTATAAAATCATAAAATTAAAATCACACCCGATATTGAAATAACATTTAGCTTTTTTTTTTAATTTTAAATGTAGCTCTTATAATGTAAGTACTTAGGTCTTATTTGATTGATAATTGTTTTGATATTATTTGTTTAATTCTACATCTAAGTTACAATGTATTATTTATTTTAATAAAAAATTTTATGATTTTATCTCACAAAAATATTTTACAAATATAAATTTGAATATTAACTTATATATATCATATCATCACATTATTCTAATATTAAATTGAGGTTGTCTCAGTGTTAAATTCAATAATGCCAAATCTTAAAGGAGGCCGGCACAAATAGAATAGTTCAAATAAATTTCCAGAACACCATTTTATGCACTATATGCTTTTTATAAGAATGTTATTTGTGCGTCATTTGTTTTTAAAATTATATCACTTGTTTTGATTCTATAAATGAAAATTATATTTGACTCGCACCATAAAAATTATATATAAAAACCTCAAAATGAGCTGAAAAATAACATTAATATTATTTTAAGTCCTTTATTTAAATACTTGGAGTGAGTTCTTAAATTCTAACTTTGGCATCTTTTAGTTTTTTATTTTTTTTAATAAGTCAAATTTTCATCTTTCCGACTAAAAAATAAAATAATTTATTATTATTACATATAATTATTTAAATTACAATATTATAAAAATATATATTAAATTAAATAAATCAAAATGAAATACTGATAATCCATTGCCAATTTTATTCCTCTCGTTTATTTTTTATATGGCATTGTGCTTACCATTATTTTAATACATCGGTCCACGTTGTACAACCAGCCATGTGACGCGTGTATCAGCTACATCTTATAAATAAATAAATAAATAAAGGTTTGTACAGGAATTCAAGGTAAAAACGAGGGTAAATCGGTAAGATTAAAAAATCCTTCGAGGAGGCCAGGAGTTTTAAATTGTGTAGGCCCCATACCCTCAACTTTTATAAAACTCGCTCCAAACGAGTAGGGAGTAACGGGTGAGCCAACCTTTTCACTTATTTCCACTTTTGTCCTCTTCGTTTTTCCGCTCTTCAATATAATCTCCTACGCCACCCGACTCACTGAGTCCGGGAACCGAAATGAAACAATAATATGCTTGGACTAACGGAAATGGTGTCGCAATCGGAGCTAATCGCCGGACTTCATGAGTTCTTGAACGAATCGGACCTGAGCACGACGACGAAAGCAATCGTGCGGCGGAGATCGGAAGCAGATTTCGGGATTGATTTATCAAAGAAAAAGAAGTTTATTAGGGAGCAAGTCAACTTATATCTCCAAGGCCAGTTCGAAATGCCGAAGAAGAAGATCAAGAACACGAAGAAGATGATCAGACGGGAAAGATTAAATCAGAGGAAACCGACAGCTCTGATTCGAACGAGGAAGAGGCAGAGACTGAAAAAACGAGGAACAAAAGGGCTCCAGCAAAGGAAGGGTCAGTTATATAAATTTGATTTTATGGAAACATTTTTTTCTCTTTTCCCTTTTAAATTGTAGTAAGATTTTTGCTCGTAAATTTTAATGAAGAAAGTTTTGTGTTCACTCCAATGCTTTAAAACAAATGCAAGCTTCAATAGATTCTCTTCATTTAGTTTGAATTTGGCCATTGGAACAGGAAATTCAAGCTTTTTTCTGCCCTTTAATGGTATGTGCGTTTAAGCTTTGCTTGTCATATTATGGATTTTCAGTTCATATGCTGCAATTTTTCCCTCCTTTTCTCCTAAATCTAATCTGGTAGACTCCTGAGAATCCTGGACAATCTCAATTTCTTGTTTTCTTGTCATTCTTTGATGTTTTGGTTTCTGGAAAAAAGGAAATGGGTTGGTCTTAAACTTGTAATAATACAGACTCGATTTTTGACATGCAAACAAGATAATTAGCTTTTGCAGTAAGTCTTATATGTTGGACAGACTTCTTGTGTAGGCTTTTGTTAAAGCTTATACGTTGTGATTTCATGTTGGACAGTGAGCATATCATATTTAAAAGGGATTTTTGTGCGAATTGCTGATCTTATGTGAGCAGCTTATCGTCTCTCTCGAATCCACTACGAACTTGTAGGAGTCCCTGCATTGGCGAGGACTTAGGTACTTCTATAATATCCTGAAATTTCATTTTAACTTCTTGTTAATTTCATAATTTAGGAAGCTGCCTTGTTCTAAATTATCTGTTTTATATTGGTGTTAGGTAGTCAAGCAAATATGGGCTTATATCAGGAAGAAAAATTTGCAAGACCCAGTTAACAAGAAAAATATAATTTGTGATGAGCCATTGCATGCACTTTTCGGTGTTTGATCCATTTACATGTTTCAAATGAACAAGGCCCTGTCAAAGCATATCTGGCCCTTGGATTCAGATGAAGGTAATAGCATATCTGTCCTTTCTACCATTTTGCTTTTGCTAAACGTTTTTAGATAGTGTCATTTCATATATTATTTGAAAATTGTGAATAAAAACTGCCTATTCTCTACAGAATTGGCTCTTGTCATCACATTGCAATTGTATTGTAATTTTGAAAAGCATTTCTTACTTTTAATTTTTATTTTTCATCTCACTGTCTAGCTTCCTTGGGAAGTGAGGGCGTTATTTACCTAATTTTCAACTAAATCAAGGAAGAATATCTTTTGTGTCTTGGTGAATATGTTTCAAACGTTTTATTACTCAAATCTATCTATTATCTTTATGAAGTGCTAAATTTAACTTTATTGGCTTTCATGTCACAATTGTTTCAGTCAAGTCATCGGAGCAGGAAAAGCAGCATATGCATCAGAGAGAAGCAGGTATGGATGGTAAATGACTAAATTAAGGTCTTCCATGCAGAGCTTCTTTTGCATTGGCATGAGGAGTTAGTATGGCTTATACTCGCAACTTGTCTACCATTGCTAACCTTAGCAATGCCTTGCAGCTCAGATTTTGCTTCCCTACTACCACACACAAATTTGTAAATAGGTCTTTTGACTGTTGTTTCTTGAAAGAACCTTCTCTTTTACATGGATGCAGAGGAAGATGAAAAATCAGATGGCCGTAGCTGGAGAAGCTGCTAATTCTCTTTCACAGTAGCCACTCCTAAACAGATTAGAGAACTGATGCAAGTTGATGGTCTCACCAATAATGAAGTAAAAAGCCATTTGCAGGTTAGTCTTTAGCATGTGAAATCTGATCATATTATCATTTTATCTCCTTTCTGGGTTACTGATCTTGTGTGTGAATTTCGGTTTACGTACAGAAATACAGACTTCACATCTGAAAACTTCCAGCTTCTTCAGCTGGGAAAGGAAATGGCCCATGGTTGGATCAAAATCAGTGCAGTGAGCACATGAAAGCAAACATTTCACCATCTGGTTCTCCTCAAGGTCCCCTCCTTGCTAATGCTTCTGCTAAAGGCATGTCAAGTACAGGAGGTGACAGCATGGATGCGGAAGAAGATGAAAAATCAGATGGCTATAGCTGGAGAAGTGGAGAAGCTGCTAATTCTAGCTTTGTCTAATCCATTTAGGTACAGATGCAGAATATTGCTCCGTATGCTTTTTTTCATTCTCATATTTCTTCATATGCTTTGTCCTAAACATGTTTTGAGTCAGGTTTCCACTGGTTGTTTTCTTGGAATAATCTCCTCTTTTTTCCAAACTCCAATCCTGAACCCTGCAATGTGATGATAACTGTGTCCTCCCTTCTTTCTTTCTTGTGCATGCATATGTATCTCACTATTTGTGTGACAGTATCAGTTAATTAATTAGTTTTTTTTTTTTTTTGAATTATGATAAGCATGTTGTAGACAGTTCACCACTATAGGTTCTTAACCTTTCTGTTGTTGCTTTTTTCTTCTTTGCCATTTCAGATCCAGATGAGCCAAAAAAAAAAAAAAAAGGAAAAGCGACAGAAGGGATTTCTTGCTTCTCTTCAACTTTCAGATGCTCTGGTAAAATTTCTCGGTGCTGGAGAAAATGAGCTCACTCGGGCTGTTGTAATAAAGAGAATGTGGGATTACATAAAAGAAAACGACCTCCAGGCATCTGATTGCCCAACTTGCAGAATTGCAATACATCATGGTTACCCTTTTACTTAATTGTAGTGATCATAACTGCATAATAGTAATCTACTCACTGTAGCCATTCTCTCTTGAACTTTTTGATGTCCTTTTATCTATCACTCCAGTCTGCTATTCTTGATTTGGATATACAATATTATACTGGGTTTAAAAGATGAATTATTTTCAACTTCTTTTTGCTCTTTCATGAAGGATCCATCTGACTAGAGGAAAGTAATATGTGATGAAAAGCTGAAAGAACTCTTTGATGTTGAAACCTTCACTGGCTTCACTGTTACAAGACTCTTAGCTGCTCATTTTCTCAAGACCTGACAGTGAGAGACTCGGGTATTGTTGTCTATAAGCTCAAGATAAACGAGGGTTTTTGTCTGGTACGTAGTTTTACGTTTTCACTCTTTCTTTCTGGCGTGTTATTATTATTTATGTATCTTGGCAATAGAAAACCTGAAATTTAGTTAATTGTTTTCCCTGTCCAGAGACAATGTCAATGGGATATTCGAACTTGATCTTAGCATGTAGGCCTTGCATTTATAAAATCAGGTACAGGGACGACATCTGTTGAGAGACAGCCGATCAGTAGGCAGCAGCTGCAGCCGAAGCTTTATATGTTCTATAAAAGGAGGAAAAAGTTATCAATTGAATTTGATTAGCTTCAAGTCTATCTTTTTATCCCATCTATTTTTGCATACTTTTGTATTTTTTTTCTCTAACGTTAAGTTTCTTTTTCTTTTCAATCTCAAGGTGGTTATGGAGTTTTTGGAACTTCGTTCAACAGTTAAATCTTAAAATCTTAGATGGTGTTTCATTGCCGAAGATCGAACCCAGGTTTCCTCAGTGAGCCAAACATCTTAATAATTAGGCGTATCTATTTCGTATAAAATATTAATTTTTTTGTATTCATATCATATCTTATACAAAATTAATTACTTTACATAAATATAACAGATTCATATATTTATTTCATATAAAATATTAAAATCGTGTTTTACATAAAAATTATATATTATAATTTATATCAATATGAAAATATAAAATATATATTTTTAATTTTGTCAAAATTCATATATAATTATTTTTTAATTTTTAAATTACATAATTTTTATGTATTTTTTTATATTGTGTTTGTATTATATTGTCGTATCTATTTTAAATTATCATGTCTAATTAGATAATAATGATTTATTTTTTATGGAAACCTTTAATTATTTTATATTCATAATAATAATAATAATATATTTATTATTATTATTATTATGAAATAATAATAATAAATTAAAGATTTTTAAACATGATATAAAAAAAACAAAATAAATATTGTAAAATTTTAATAAATATTATATATGGATTGGATAAAATGAAAAATATATATTTTATTTTTGAGATATTTATAAAAATTATAACATAATAATTATTATATTTTATACATATTAAATATGAAATAAATTAATATAAATTATTAAATTTAATCACATGAACGTGGATGTATATTTAAATCAAAGCAAACTAAGATTACAATTTGGGGTCAATAATGGCTTTAATTCTGAACCATCCACGCAATGATCACCGTCATAAAAAAACAAAATAAGGGTAGGCTTTCATCCTGACCGTGCCCAATTTCTCCACAGCCATGAATAACAACGGGCTCAAAACCTTTCTGAATTGTTTTTAACAAACCCATTCCTTTACGCCATGTTTGGTTCAAAACGTCCATCAAAATCTTGATAAATGCAATAATTGATGTCAGAAATGGTTGTCGTTTTGCATTAAAAAAAAAAAAAATCTTCCTCATTGTCCTTTGACAATGTAAAACAGACACCAATCAAAACCCAACACCCCAACACCAACAAATTGAACGAATCCTTATCTCTATCACATTTTTTTTGGTTGGACCAAATAAAATCCTTACAATCTTTTTTGTTTTTTATTTTCTTTCTCAACGTGTGGAAAATATTAAATTAAAAAAAAAATAATTACAGTTGTAGAATGAAGGGAATCTCAAAACCAATGAATTTCTAGTGTTTCTGGAAGAGACGATTCCTTTGAAACGAGCGGTTCTGAATAAAAGCACCTTTTACCTTGTCAAATAAGGTATAATAATTTTAAATATGATATAAAAATAATTTATACAAAAATATAAAAATTATATAATTTTAAATTTTAGTAAAAATATATATAAATTTAATAAAAAATTTATTTCGTATTTTATGTTTTAATATAATTTTGATATGATAATTTTTATATTTAATCTAATTTTTTTTATTTTTTACTACTAAAATCCAAAAAAAAATATTACTGTTTTTATATATATTCGAACACCCCATCCAACAAAAAAGAAAACAAATTATTTATAGATAAACTATTACGATAACAATCAAATAAAGTTGCTTTGTTCAAAAGAATCTTTCACATGCCTAGCACACTTCCTTTGTTTTTTTTTTAATTTCATTTTGACTATTGGGTCAAGGCCAAAGTTTCCAAGGGGCACTTAATGGATAGACTTGAATTAAATAGATTAGCCATTAAGATTTGCGTCTTCTTTCAAAGAGGATGGGAGGAATAAAGAGAAAAGAAATTTATTTTATTTTTTACTCAATAGTAAAACACATGAATTAAAAGAAAAACAAATTCGTTATTTACATGATTAATTCAATTGATAAAAAATAATAAATGAGTTTTTTTTTAATTCAATCAAAATTCAATAATTGTGAAAACACTTTAAAAATAAATTACTATCATACTAATTTAATGTGAGTAATGTATTTTTAAAATTAATTCAATATCAAATTAATCCAAATAAAATTTTTAAAAAATTAGACGGATTAAACAAAAAAAATTTAATATCATTATTGACAAATAAAAAACTATATATATTTTTTAAGTTCTTGCTCATCTATGGATTTCTTTTTTTTTTTTTTTAGTAATTAGTTAATTACCCATCATCTCATTTTGCTTGACAACATGAATTTCCATGGTGGTAGGTAAGAAAACTTAAGGTGTGTGACTTATGGGATACATAATATTTTAAGAAATTTTATAATGTTGACATTTTATGATATCTTAATGACACAAGTTTTTCCAGCAAGATTCACGAGATTAATGATTTATTGGTCAATTATTTATCACAAGAAAAAACCTAGCTATGGATTGGCATGTTGTCCTCCTCACAAGCATTGCATTACCAAGAATCTTTTCTTAAAAAAAAAAAAAATTCATACCAAAGATCTATATACAAGTGTCACGAATTTCATATAAAAAAATATAAATTATTTTGAATTTATAAGTAATGGTCTTTCTCAATTTAATAAATATTTTTTTTTAAATTGAAAATGTGAGCATGTGATGAATTATATCTAAATTTACATAATTTTTCATCCATAAAAAAATTTTATGAGAAATATCAAATTAAACTTGGATCATCGTACATGATTAAAATTAAATAACAAAAAATTATGAATCTTATATCGTAAATAAATAAAAATGATTTTGATTTTATGAATCATAAATCATTCATCACCTAACAAATATATTTTTTAAATTGAAAACAAAAGTCGGTGCACATTAAGATAAATTGATAATAAATTTAATGATTCATGTATTCGTTTAAAATAAAAAAAAATAAATAAATATTTATATCATATTTTACACTAAAATTATATATCATAATTTATATTGATACAAAACATAAAATATATATTTTTAAAAATTTAAATTTATATATAATTATTATTAAAATTTTAAATTATATTATATTTATTTTTTATTTATATTTTATTATCATATTATATTTTAAATTATTAAATTCACAATAAATTATTTCTCTTTTGCACAAAATAAAAAAAATATAAGTCCATGTCCTACCTTATCAAGTATATAAATATCTTATTTTTTTAATGACCAAAATACCCTTGGAATTTGAAAGACCAAATCACCCTGAAACCTGATTTTGAAAAAGCATCCCCAACATGGGTCAACTATTTATGGTCTATTTTACAATCCACAACTACCGAAGAATCTTGATCCTTGACGATTAATAAAAATAAATAAAAAGTTCTTTTTTTCAACAATTCGCCGCGTGGAATGTACGGCACCTAAAAGATTCTTTAAAAAAAAATCGCTGAGTTATACCACTGAGTCATCGAGTTATAGCTTTAAAATACGCGAGGACCCGTTTGTGAAGCACGCAGCGAATCTTGAATCTCTCTTACACGTCTATATAAACACGACTCGCTATTCCTTGTCATGTTTATCCGGCGGCCAATGTTAGAAAAGAGAAAAAAGAGGAAAATAGAAGGAAGAAAAAAACAAAAGAAAAATAATGGAGTTGAGCTTGGATTTGAGTTTGGCTTATGTACCAAAAAGCATATCTGAGTTTCTGAAAGAAGTTTCAAAGATCAAAAATGGGTTTCAAAGATTATCAAAGATTAGAGATTATGTTAAAAGATTGGAAGATGAGATGAAGAAAATCGATGCCTTTAAACGTGAACTTCCTCTTTGCATGCTTCTCTTGAAAGATGGTATATTTTACTTTTAATTTTTTTATTGTGATTTTTCCTTTTTTTTTTTTATTTAATTTGATTTTTTAATGAGGTTTTAGGGATTGAGAAATTGAAGGAGGAAGAAATGCAGTGTAAGGAAATGGATGACGGATCCGTGACAGAAGAGCTGATGCTGCCATTGAAGAGAAATACTGACGAAAATGGAAGGGTAAATATGGAAAATGATGTCGGTGACAAGAAAAACTGGATGAGTTCTGTTCAACTCTGGAATTCTAATTTCGACAACGTTGGTCACAAGAAGAAACCGAACACAGTTCCAGAACTGAAACTGGTAATTTCGGGACTAACTGTTTCCTTTAATCTTTTTTCTATGGAAAAAGTAATACTGATCTTTTTGGGGTTTGAATTTGACAGAGAAGTGAAGAAGAAGATCTGTCTGAGAACCCAATTGAGCCTTGTAATAATAAAAGCAGGGGAGGGGCTTTTGTGCCATTTAAGGGGCATGTTGATAAGGAAATTTCAGGGCTTTCTCTCATGACCCCAAGTTCTGAATTGGCTTCTTGTAATCCAATCTTGAAGGGCAATGGCAGCTGCGGAATTGGCTCTGGCTCTTCCTTTTGTTCAGACCAAAACCAAATTAAGTTTCAGACCAAATCACAACAGCAGCAGCAGCAGAATTCTAGGAAACAAAGGCGGTGCTGGTCACCTGAGCTTCATAGACGATTTGTTGAGGCTCTTCAACAACTTGGAGGTTCACAAGGTTAGGCCTTTGGAACTAGAGGTTATCAGATTGATGAATTTATTTATTTATTTTGAAAGTATTGGTTGTCAAGTTGAATTGAAAGAACTTTTTATTGACAGCTTCTGCTTGTTCTCAATTTCATAGAATCATGTCTTTTTATGACAAAAGACTGGAATCTGGTTCTTTTGCTATGTTAATTTCATTTTTAGCTGTGGAATAAATCTGATTGCTTAATTCTCTTTCACAGTGGCCACTCCTAAACAGATTAGAGATCTGATGCAAGTTGATGGTCTCACCAATGATGAAGTAAAAAGCCATTTGCAGGTTAGTCTTTAGCATGTGAAATCTGATCATATTACCGTTTTTTCTCCTTTCTGTTTACTGATCTTGTATGTGAATTTCGGTTTATATACAGAAATACAGACTTCACATCCGAAAACTTCCAGCTTCTTCAGCTGGGAAAGGAAATGGCCTATGGTCGGATCAAAATCAGTGCAGTGAGCGCATGAAAGCAAACATTTCACCGTCTGGTTCTCCTCAAGGTCCCCTCCTTGCTAGTGCTTCTGCTAAAGGCATGTCAAGTACCGGATGCGACAGCATGGATGCAGAAGATGAAAAATCAGATGGCCATAGCTGGAGAAGTGGAGTTCACCAGGCAGGAGAGATTGATGTATAGTCAGATAACTGATTCCCATGAATTTTGCAGAAACATGGGGTAACGGATCGTAATTATAGTGACCTAGTGAGAATAATTTTAATCAACAACTAGAGGAATTTGAAATAAACAACCTGTTTGAGGACTGGTTTAGTTTCTCTCCATGACACCAGTTCCTGCCCTGATGTATGAGTTTGTGTAATCCGTAATGATGGATTGTAGGAAGCAAGATGACTAATTTTTAGAGAGTTCTTTCATTTCTCTTTAGACTTAACCCTCTTTTACAACTGATGTACTTAATATATCTGATATTCGAGGTTTGATTTGCTGTTTCATTATGGAATTGGCCTTTGTTTCATTATGGTTTCAGTGAGATTTTATTTCATGATTTTTTTTTTTTTTTTTGCTCCACTAATAATGACAAACTCAACCACCCATAATTTTTTCATTTTCTGTGATATTTCTGTACACAATCTTCTATTTAACTGCTTTTGGTCAGGTGTTTATGTCGGTATTTTTAGTCCACACCAAGAAGCAATTAGATATCAGATAGTGAAATGACTGTCCTGCACTGCTCCAACTTTCTCCTCTCAATTAATTTCAATTACCTTCACAAACATCAACCTTTCAAATCCTTCGTTGCATACTTATTCCAAATTTATCATCCCTCCAACTTTTGACAAAGTAGTGTTAACCCATTTGGTCCTACCAACATCATTAAATTTACACCGATCAATTGCCATGAGCTTTATATTTGCATTTGTCCATTGTATTCTTAATATTATCATATCAATCCAGATATAGTTTAATCTTCAAGAACCATTTTCTAGTTTTCTTATTGGGTTTGTGTAACTAGTTATTTGTTAAGATTAAAAATTGCTTAATCAACTCAAACATTTCTATATGGTTTAATTTTTTTTTTGTTTGAAAAAATTCAGAATAAATAAATTGTTCAATCTCTCAAATCAAGATAAGATATATCGTATCCAATAATATAAAGAATAATAACAGTAAGTCGTACATTCATAAATAAATTATTTAATTTTTTTAATTAAAATAAGATATACTTTATTCGATAATTTAAAAAATAATGATTATAAATCGTGTATTTAAGATTAATAACAAGAATTTACTCTAATTAGAAGTCAACCCAAAGTCACTAACTAGACTTAAACCCAAAATCATTTGCATAAAAAAAAAAATGATCCTATGAATTGAGCCAATCTCTTCTTAGTTATTGTTTAAATTATTATCTTCCATTACACATTTACCAAAATTCTCACCAGCCAGACCATTGTGCAAAGTTGAAGTTAAGGACAAAGCAGTCGCTTTCAGCATAAAAATACAACGAAGTCATTGAATCTGCGCAAAGGGATATGGTGAGCCCACCTGAAGATTTTGGTTTGAAAATTGAGTAGCCCAAAAAATTAGAGCATTTTATTGGAATCTTTCTATTATTGTTTCTTATGTCATACTACACTAAAATACAGATTTTTTCACATCCTTTTTATTTACTGAAAAATGAAAATATCATAACTTATTTCTTTTATATGTTTTTTAATTATTGGTATAAGCTAAGTATTTGACCATGAAAGAGAGCTCCATGGCTTTCCTTACCCAAAAAAAGTTAGGGCAAATGACATGATTTGATCACTGCAAGAGCAAAATTTAAAGCACCAAAACCTTTTTTTTTATTAATGAAAAATTATAATCCATAGTATCTCTAAAAAAATAATAATATAAAACTTTATAAATTCATTAGTTTAACTTCAATTAGCAATTTTATGATCTCTTTCTATTATTATTTTTTAAAAATTAATTCATATGTTGAAATAATTTTTAAAAGATTTTTTTCGACGCATTGGGTAAAATCCAAGAAATTGTTCTTCACCTAAAAAATTTTTAGAAAGATGTCACTACAAAATTCCTAAAACTTTTCATCATTGGAAGGGTTTTTAACAATCATTTTTATCATTATTTTATTTATTTTTTATTAAGTTATTTCCTAACATAATAACTAATATAATTGATTTTAAACTAACAACATAATAATATAAAAAATTACCAATTATACCTTACAATTCACAAATAAAAAGTTTTACTTTTGAATTGCATTTGGATTTTGGGCTAGACCAAGGATGTTGCTGTCAATGAGAGCCCAAATATTGGGCCTAATGCCCAATTATTAGGCTTTTTTTCTTCCTTTCATGTTGGAGTCCATGAGAGCCCCATGCTTGAGCCTGATGCCCAATGAGTCACCCTTTTGTTCCCTTTCCAGCTAGGTCGTTTGTTTTTGAAGGAAAAAGAAAATCATTATATTACTTTTATGGGTCAAATTAATTAATATCATTGTCTAAATTGGTTAGGACAGTCAACCCTCATTCTGAAATATCCTCTGATTCAGATTAAGTTCGTAGCAGACGAGAAGTCATAATGCATTTTCTGGTTTACGTCGTCTTCTTTGGTGTTCCTGATCAGTTCACCTGCATGTTTTGAGCTGAAATTCCACAAAACTATTTCCAAAGAGTGAATTTTTCTTGCAGTCGGGTATGTAATATGTGAAGGTTCGTATTCAATTTATGATGTATTATAAGTTTTAATTTAAAAATTTTATAATTTTATCTCACAAAAATACTTCACAAATATGAGTTTGAAGTCTCAACTTATATATCATAACATATCCTCGAAGCATCTTAACGTGAAATTAGAGTTTAAGGTTAACATTTTTGTCAAACTTAATACAAAGCATATATAAAATCAAAATTACACTAAACATTAAGATTTTAAATGTGATTCTCACGATATAACATTTAACTCTCTTGAAATTTTAAAAATGAGTTTCACGATTAATATTTAACTTGTATTTGATTGATAATTGCTTTAATATCATTTGTAGAGATCTATACTTAATCTGTGAGATATTATATATTGTAATCCGAAAATCTTATAATTTTATCTCATATAAAATATCTTATAAATATGAATTTAAATATCAATTTATATATCAAAATAAATTTTCGAAATATCTTAACATGAAATTGAAGTATCACAAAAATACTTATATAGGTGAAATAAAAGAGAAAGATATTCACATGCACATACAACTTTTTTTTATTCTCATGTTACGGTCTTTTATGTAAAAAACCAAAAGAAATTTGAGGTTGGCGGTGCATGAAAGAGACGACAATATAAGATTCGATCAACACATGCAAATAAGTATATATGATAATGTGCATACATGATAGAATCAACTCTTGAAGCAAAACCCAAAGGGAGATCCATTAACAATAATATTATTATATAATATTAAATTATATATATGAAGAGGTTACTTGGCTTTGACATCTCATAAAGGCAAAGCCCTTTTTTGAGCTGTTATCAGATCAGATCATATCAGATCATGGCTTTCCTTAAAAGTAAAAAAAATAAAGAACTAAGCTTATTATTATGCAGTAAGCAGCAACCCTGCCTGCCACCCATGGTTTTCCATAGCATTTGGATTTCATTTAGTTATTATATCATCACGGTTTATTTATTTATATTAAAGGAATTCACATGCTCATTGCGCCCTCATCAAAGCACTTTCATGAAATCTATGACCAATTGCAGACACAAAAATTGTATAATATCAGAAACAATAATTATTATTTTAATTCCAAATCAGTCAACAACTTCCCCTGGAGTATTTATTTATATAATAAATAATTAACCTTAGATCAACCACAACATGAACTATATATACTATATCCGAGGTATTATGAGATTCATTGATTGAATAATGATAACCATCCGTTGGCAGCAGTACCATCTTCAATTCTGTAATTTATGTACAGTTGGACCACCGGTAAAATATATAATTGGGTAATAATACCATTTTTTTATCTCTCTTTTCTTGAAGATTACATCTCCAAGGTCAGGGTTAGTCGCTAATCCACAAGTGAGATTTATAAATTTTTTAGAATTTTTTGAATTTATAGATCATCTATTAACAGAGGACCATGAGAGTTTGAATATGAGTGATTTGCATCTAAATATTATATCTTAATTACTTGCACCAATCTCAATTGGCCTTTTTTATGAATTTAAATATTGATATTTCCTTTTAATTTTTGATACAATATTAAAAAAAAAAAAAAGCTGCTCAATCTCCAAAATTAAATTTTCCACCAAATTAATATCATCCACTGTTATTATTTATAGAAAGTATAACAATAATTCTTACTACAGCTACAAAAGATGATGATTACGTAATATATATAATTTCTAAGATGATGAGAAGTGAAATTCAAAGTAAAACAAAAAGAAAAGGCTTTCTTTTAGGAACGATTCCCATTACCAACTTCTCTACTAAACCAACAGGTGAAAACTGTACTCCCAAGACGAAAGCAGATCCTTACATCTTTAAGTGTACGTTCCAATGGAAGAAGCTCTGAATCATACCCAAAAAACCCAATGCTGACTTCAGATCTCTGAGACCAATCTCAGTCTCTCAACCATTTCTCTTTGGTGTTCATTTGTATGCGGCAGATATCAGCTGCACGTACAAGAATGAAAGAAGAATAACCCAAAAAGAAGTCATCAGGAAACGTTTACAGATCTAGATCATTATATAAAGATATATATATATATATATATGCGGTACAGACAAGAAACCTGTTTTTCACTGAAGACAACACCACCCAAATAAGATTAAACTTTTCAATTTTTTGAAAAAAAAAATCCACATCCTACAAGAAGAGATGATAGAGAAGCTGACTGGAACTTCATCTCATCCAATGTCAATGCACTTCTCTCAAAAACACTGCTATTTCTACAACATTACAAGGATAGAGCACTCAACTTATTTCTAGTAAAAAAAAAAAAAGAAGAGTAAAATAGGCACTTGTATAATTTTTTTCATAAAGGGAAATTGAAAATTAGTGTCCTTTATTAGGTAAAATGAAACTATCTAATAAGGGCAGTGTTGTCTTTCAGCGAAGGTGTGAAGCAAATCTCAGAGGACAGGTCAAGATCATGGATTTCATCTACCACACCAAATACCCAGAAAACCCCACTCTATCTACCTCCTTTTTGTACCAAGCTTACTACAAATTAAAATCTATTGCAGTCTAATGTATCATTTATTTTTGTTTGAAACAAGCTAATCAAGACAAAAAGAAAACTGATAACTGTTCATTCATTTCTCATTTCATTTTAGTGGTAAAGATTGTCCCAGCAAAATTGGAATAGATTATGAAGAAGAAAATAAAATCTAGATTTTCAAGTCAATCTATGGTTGCAACTTCACACTGACGAATGGACTATCCCTGATCTGTGAAAAGACAATAATTCTCTTACCCACCTTTTTGCCTTGTACAATTAAGAGTAAATCTTGCTTTCCACAGGCACCAAATGATATTTCCCCATTTATGAAAAACCCAATATATATTGCATTCGAAGCTACCAAAGGCCCTTCACAAAAGCAAAGCTTGTCTAGTATTCAGAAAAGCCTCGTGGACAGGCATATACCATTAATAAGGGAAAAGTAAAAGACTTTACCTAGAAAGAAAATTTGCTGTCATGAAAAAGCGGGAAGGCAGGCACTCAATCTGCAAACAGGAAAAAAAAAAGAGGTTTCTTTTTTATTATTATTCAACAAGGACCAATACTCCTACCCTCCTCGCTTTCTGACCTTTGTTGTTGCTGCTGGTTTTGCTGTGTTTGTTGATTTTGATTTTGCTGTGCCTGTTGCTGTGGTTGTCCTTGTTGTGGCTGAAGCAAAAGCTGAACTTGAAATGGATGACCCCCATGATGATGAGGATGAGGATCTTGTTGTTGTGTCTGAATCTGATAAGGGTTATCAAAACTTCCTAAAGCCAATGAAGGTGACATGGTAGCTGCAGTTGTTATCTGATTAAACCCTGTTGCAGTAACTGAAGTAGCCCCTTCAAACCCACTATTAAACCTTACAACCTCTTGACCCTGATGATGTTGTTCATAACCTCTAAACATATCTTGTTGTTCCCTCGCTCCTACCACCGCAGCCAATTGTTGCTGAGCCTCAAAAACCTGTTGCTGTTGTGGTTCTCTTATCACCAACTGCCCCCCATGTGAAGCCGAAGCCGCCGCCGCGGCAGCTGTAGGAATCCCCATCATTGGCATCATATTATGTTGCATCACAGCAGAAGAAGAAGCGTTCCCAACATGTTGCTGCAAAAAAACTTCCGGTTGTAAAATAGGAAGCATAGCTTGCGGACCAATATAAGTAGCCAGTTCTTTCTTGGCATTGTTAAGATCGTGTTGCATTTGTTTTAGCCTATGTTGTAAGATGGAGATCAGGCCAACACAGCCATAGACAGGGTCTCGGAGACGAGCCTCAGCTTCATAGGCTAATGAGTTGACAGCGTCTTCACGTTGGGAAGCATTGAGTTCGTTTAAAAGTTTGGCCACATTGCTGGCACCGAATACTTTGTGAACATTGGCGAATTTTTGGGGATTGTCTGGTGGGAAATAAGGTGCAAAGACGCATTCTTGGGTGCATTTTCGACGAAGAAACTTGCACGCCGCGCAAGGAGAGTTTGACGATGACATCTCTTCTTTTGTCTTGTAATTAAACTGAAAAGAAAAATCATGAAACAATGAACCCAGATCATCAAAATTCATGAATTCCAAAGATCTTAAAAGACCCAGAAAGAGAAAACAAAAGAAGAAGGAGAGATCTAGGTAGGAAGAGAAAAGAAAGAGACAGGAAACTGGATTTAATTTAGAAGTATTAAAAGTGCTTTGGAATGAGAAATCACAAAGAAAAATGCATGTTGGATTGAAGGAAGCTTCTTCATTTTTATCAAAGAAAAGAAAGATTTTGATACCCAAAAAGCTCCCTTTTTATGATTGAAAACCTTACCTTTGACTGAAACTGCCTGAGGAAAATGGTAAAAAGAGCAACCAACCAAAGTTGGCTTTTTTTCTAAGAACAAATGCCTCTGAAAGACCAGTCCTTCATCTTCCAAAACTTGCAGATCAAAACCTTAAACGACAAACAAATCATGTTGTCGTTTCTGGGCAAATCTTCTTGTCTCCAAAACTTCTGTTTCTTTTTTTTTTCCCTGTGGAAAATTAAACAGAACCAAAACAGAGGGTCAAAGAAAACTTTAAACTAACCCTAAAGACTAGAGAAAACAAATCCTTTTAAAATCAAAATCTAAGATTTTTATTTTTGGGATGTCAAAAATAAAATGGATATTATCATCTTGAAGGGGGTTGTCTCTTACTCTCCGAGCAACAATTGAATGCTTCTCTGAGTTACCTCTTTGTCCCTGCGTTGTCTGCTTTTATTGCCCAAATTACCCTTTGCTTTTTGTTTCAGATATTTTAAGGTTTAATTTTGACACCTAATTTCCATCTTACTTGCGAAAAAGGTTTTCATAAAATTTTTAGATTAAATTTGTAAAAAAAAATTTAATGATTTAATAAAAAATTCAAACCGATAAATTAATAAATTTTAATATAAAAATCAATAATATGTAAAAATTATTAAAAATATTATTTATAATTTAAATTTGATCAATATTTATTCAATGATAAAAATTCTGTCAATATTTTTACTAAAGTTTTTTTTTAAATATATATTAAATTTTATTAAAATTTTATTAAATTTTACATACTTAATTTATGTAACAAAATCTTTTTATTTATCAGTTTTAATTTTTTATTTTAGTTTTGATTTAATTATTTTTGTTTACGAACTTCACCTAAAAAACTTTATCTAAAATTTTTCCTCTCACTTATTATCCTATTTTACTACAAACAGATCATAATTAATAATGACAAACAAAAAAAAAATTGAAAGGGAGAAATTGAAGAAATTAGAACCACGTTGTTTAAGGAAAGAAAGGGAAAATAATTGGTAATTTGATTTCATTCTAAGGAATGAGGATCAATCTTAGTTGCATCATAATATTAAATTATTGCATAGAATGTAATGGATGTTATTTATTATAATGAGAAAAGGTTAAAATTAACTACCATACATTTTCACTTTGACTTTTCTATATTTTAGAATGTTAAAATTTTTTATTTTTAAACAAAATTTATTTTTTTTATACTTAGATTATCAGAATTTAAGCTTTGATCACTTAAACTATATTGAAGTTCAATATTATTTGAACAAATAATACATGCATTCATTATTGAATCAATTGTTTATATGCATAATATTCGAACTTTGATTATTACATGAGTGGGTTTTTTTTTTTTTAAGTTCTTAATTTATCTTTAAATCCCTCTACTTAACTATATATTTGGCTGAAAATGACATTATGCACTTAAAGTTTTTTGAATCCGCAACCATATGAGTGGATTTTTTAAAATAAAAATAGTTTGCCTTTCATATAGAAGATAATACTATATATAGGTAATGTATATCATGTTTAACCAAATTGATTTATATAATTACCATGAATTCAAATTCTAATACTTAAAATTTTTTTTTGCAATTACTAAAGTGCAACCTACTTTGTACCAAAAATATATATATATAAAGCATGTCTAGCAATATCTTACATTCATGATTAGGTTCAAATTCTAATACCTTCTCCCAACTTAGTTACGCATTAAAAAATAACTTCAATTTGCAATGTTTTCTTTAAAAGCCTAAACTTTAAAATTATGTTGGATAAATATATAGTAATAGTGAGCATTAAAGTTTTTTTTAATAGTGAGCATTCATTAGATAGGGATGGCCATATTATATAGTTGGTCAACATCCAAATAAAAATACTTTGAAAATTCTAATCTCCATAATCAATCAAAAACTTAAAGTTTTAGTAGTTCATTTAGTTAATAATCTAAGCTAATATTTGGCAAATAATATCTAATTTTAGAATATAGTTTTCAGGCTTAATATGTAATTAAACTCTAGCTTATAATACAAAATGAATATAATTATAGCATAAGAATAAAAAAAAATCTTTAAAAAAATTCAATAATCATTTAAACTCTTAATATTTTATTACAATTAATTAAACCTTAAATTTTTTATATCAAATCAATCGAACCCTTAAATATCTTATTTACCTAATCGAACCCATATGTTTATTTTCACTTCATTAAGCCATCAATTAAATAGCAACAATAAATATTTCTTCTCTAACGAAGACGATAAATATAAATATTTGGTAACTTAATTTATTAAAAAAATAAAAATTTAAATAATTATTGAATTTTAATTCAAAACTTTTTAATCCCTTTGTCATAATTATATTTAACCCAATACAATTAAATGACTTTTACCACAAATTCAAATCAAGCCTAAATTGGATAGTAGCCTTTTCAAAAACGAAAAGAGGATGTTCTCGTAATTTCATACTCATTAGCACTGTCTTTCTCGACTCTCTCATAGTCTCATTAATACTCTTTTTTTCATCTTTTTCTTCTTCTTATTCAGCCTTCTTTCTTTTCCTCTACGCACGACTCACGAGAGAGGAGAAATGGCCAGCTAATCCGGGTCAAGGGGCCGTACGAAGTACTCAATCTTTTTGCTTCTGGGAACACCTGACCTTGGCGCTGCCGCTGGGTTGTGGCTACGACAGCCGTTTTGATTGATTGATCCCCTTTTATCGTAGTATTTTCTTAGGCTTTGATCACATTCATTATCGAAAGTGACTAAACCTCAAGCGCTCCCTCATTTGACTGATGCGTGCTTCGTCAACTCTCCTATGCTCTCTGCTCCTTGAGACCGTTAACCCACTAAAAATCCTTTTTTTTTTTTAGTTCATTTTTGGTTGTCTACGAATTTAATGAATACCATAATAAGCACATCATTATGGTTTCGAGGCTTAAAATCTAATTAAACTTAGAAGGGATGCAATGCAAGTAAAGTAAGCATGTGACCGACCATGGTACTATAAATTTATGTGTATGTATACTTGGCTAATTGGCTTTCTTTTTTTTGTTTTTTTTTTTTTCAGAAGGAGTCAGTTATCTTATGGTGTTAAGAACATTTTTTCCCAATTTTAAGCCAAAATTTTCGTTGATATTACAAGCTACATTCCTTAAGACTCGTATCCCTTCAACACAACATGATTTGAATGTGTCAATGAGCTTATCTGATCAGTTAAAGCTCTTTCTTTTTTGTGAAAATTAAAGGGTGTTTATTGGTGAAAAAATACTAACTATTAAAGCTAAACTATCAATAAAAAACCCTACAAGGCTACAAATGAAAAGATTGGTCTGAGAAAAGGATATAAAACCTTTATTTTTTTCCTTGGATGTTGGTTATGATGGAAGAAGGGAAAGCCAGGATGAACACATGTTAGGTGAGGGAGCAACTGCAAACAGCCACACAGGTTAATCCCTTTCCTTTAACGGGACGCGAGGGAGGTTTGTGGGGGTAATGAACGTCAGCTAAAAGGGAAATTACCGTCAGGAAAAATAGAAAAGAGTGGAACCCACGTACGAAATGGGACTAAAGGAGGGGGACAAAAAGGAGAGAAGTAGAAAAAAAAAGAGAGGGACAGGGAGTGGTTCGATGGATGGTAGTGAATGAGTAAGTGAGAGAGCAGTGGTCCGGCGCCTAGCTGGCTGCAGCTGCTGCTGCTGGGGGGTGTGGTGCGACCACTGACTCCAGCCAGAGTGCCATGCAGAGAGGTCCAGTGTGTTGGTGAGCAATTGCGTGCAAAGGGATTCATTCCATTTATTGTAAATACCATTTTATCGTTCTTTTTCTCTGGTACAGATTTTGATACACAGATTTTTTTATTTTTTTTTTGGGTTTGGAGTGATGTATTATTCCTTTACTCCTTTTTGTCCTCATTTACTGTTTTCATAGCATTACTATTACCATTCCATTCTTTCAGTCTAATTAATTGACAGTTGTTGGGTCTTTTTCCCTTTGCTTCTACTTTGCCACTTCCTTTGTCTCTTTCTAGACATGGATCATTGGTAAATGGCAATGTCCCATCACATCAATATGGGCAATTTCAATTGTTTTCTAGTTATCTTGTACTTCTTTTATGGCCCAATTATATAACACTTAAGTGCCAAAAATCTGCCATAAAAAACTATACTCTAATTAAATTGCATGGTATCACTCCATCTATAATTAGCTTTGATCAAATGTCTGATATCACTGTAGTTTTTTTATACAAGAATGCAGTTTGAGATAATTAAAATTGTTACTATTGATGAAATTTGAGTTACGAATTGATTTACTGATTCCCTAACATAGTAACAAACAATCAACTAAGAAGTATAGAGTAAGTCGTCAACTTTTTAATTGATCATTGATATGGTGAAATGTCTCTGTCAATAAAATTGATATCCGCCAATCACATTCATACAGTCAAACAAGCTAGCAAAACCTCACAATTTCTTGTTTCAAGTTTAAAATTAAATAAGAAAAGAATGAGGAATGAAGACAATTGTTGTCAAATATAATCTGCTGAATTCTATACTAGATATTGCCTGTAAGTCAAATATAATCTGCTCACCTTGAGCAATGCAAACAAAATTATTCTCAACCACCCGAGGCCTGATTCATATTTTATATTCATCTAAGGGGCACCTGATGATAGTTAGGATAATGAGTTGTTTGAGGGGCCAGGGTGAGGTACTGGCCTGTGCCACCCCTGCATGCAAATCAGCCATTTTTGTCTGCAAGCATCTTTTCTACAACATCATTATTTTTTTCAGGTTTTTGTTCTCTTCCCTTTTCTCATTTCAATTTTTTTTTCTATGTTGACTTCCTATGGGCTCGTAGGAAGTTTATCACGTGCATGGATTTGACATAGAATGCCCAAAAATAACTATTGACATGAATATTCTGATGCTACCATTCAATCTGTCTGCTATTGTTTAATGCTCCCTTCCCCTCATCATCACTCGCTTTTTTCCTGGTTTATTACTCTCTTGCTACAGAAAAAGGTTTAAATTAAATATGATAATTTAAAATATTATGATAACACAATATAAAAATGATATCATATAAAATTTTAACAAAAAATATATATATATTATATTTTCATATCGATATAAATTATTATATGTAATTTTCATATAAAATACGATATAAATACATAAATTATTAATATTTTATATGACATGAATACATAAATTGTTATATTTAATTTAAATCTATCATAAACAAAAAAGATATATACAAAAAAAAAAAGAAAGAAAAAGTTTCATGGTAAGAATTAAGGTGAGGTAAATCGTAAATCAGAAATGACATTTAACAAAAACATTCATCAAAGTTAATGGATTAATAATAATTTCTCCACTTTATGAAAATTTTAATTGTATGTATCTTCACAATTATTGCAGTGAAAGGTGGTCATTATTATTATAAAAAAAAGGGTCAATTTTTTTCTTTATTTTTATTCATATTTCAGACTGGGTGTGAACAGATATTGTTAATGGTAGAAAAGCAGATGTTGGTGTTTTGTCGATAATAGGCTACCGCGTGCGTTTTGAGGTAGAGAAACACTGAAAGCAGACAAAAGCGTGTTTTCTAAGCACAAGAAAACGCCAATGCCTTTGGTATTCTCTTCGATTAGTGTTAGCTAAAAGATTTTTTGAAACAAGGAAGAGGATTTGATGATGGCTTCAAGGATTCTTTCAATTGCATGCTTGATCACTGCCTTAAACTCTTACATGAGAAGTGATTTCATGTAAAAATAACACATTTTTTCTCAACTTTATACTAATTTAATAATGTATAAAACCCTTTTTGTACGAATGAATTTAATTTTATTATGAGATTTCATTTTATTAATATTAAAATGTTCCTTGTTAGGTGATACTCATAATTTTTAATACCATGCCAACATGACATATCAAATAAAAATAATGAGTCGGCACGATTTATTAATATATGAACTAATTTTTTAATGGATCATGTCGATCCAATACATTCATTTGATATCTTTAGTTTTATTATGAGATTTTATTTTATTAATATTAAATAAATTACATTACAAAAAAAATTAGGGTATGTTTGAATACGGATATGGTGCACTCCAATTCGCCCCTTAAGGCTCAATAAAAAAAAAAAAAGTCAATAGATATAGTGTATTGAGAAGAACAGTGATGAAATTAAAATTTTTTTAGGAATGTCCATTTATAATATATATATAATTGTAAAAAATTTTGAAATAATATATTACTATATTATTATAATTGTCCAAATTTCTTTTTTTTTTTTAAAAAAAAGTAACAATTGCATCATTTACTAATAAATACATAATTCTCATTATATGTAATTAAACAATCATTGCTAATATTATCAAATTTTATTTTAAGGAATTCACCAATTTTGTCAATGAAAAGGATATCCACAGAAAAATTTTGAAGTGTTCAAAATAATTTTTTTTTCGAATTTCTTATTTTCCTATCATAGATACCCTACTTTAACCTATGCATGATACTTTCATGTAAACATTTAGATAATCAGAAAAAAAAAAAAAAAGATTTCATTTGAGACAAGGTTTTGATTTGCATATCTTGAATTAGAACTTTGAGATAACTTTGAATATGAATTTTTATTTGTATCTTATAATAAAATTCACAAATGTGCAAAGTTGAATATTTGTGACGTTTCTTATAACAAATTTTTTATTTATCCTCAAAAAGATTATGAGATTTCAAGGCATATAAACACAAATCTTGATTATTTAGTAGGCAAAATGATCTAATTAGTTTTTAAAGAATTATTAAACCATATGATCAAGACTTAAAAGCAGACATTTCCATAATTGTTAATCTTAATTTACTTTGACATCTGGGATAGCGACTCCATTATCGAATTTCTTAAGATTACATGTCTGCTGGCAGGAAGTCAAATTCACATATAAATCCAATGAATGTCGCCATTAAATTTGATTCATGTAAATCTAACACCTATTCTTATTGAATTTGTCGGGGTTCGGGAACTACGGCTCCATTATTATTTGACGTTAAAATAATGATTTTGTAAAATTTTATATTTAATTCAATTAATTTATATAATTATTTTTTAAAAATAATATTTAATAAATTTAAAATTTAAAATTTTAACACGCATATATATTTATTTTAAACTATGGTATCATTGATAAAATAAATAAATAAATAATGATCTTATCAATCCAATTAATTCTATAGCTATTAGTTTCGCCAATGGCCATCATAACTTTATTGATAATTTCATTTGAATAATAATTTTACAAGTGCGGCTATCTCTTAATTCAATTAAGTCTAATAATAATTTAATTCTCAAGGTACAATCCTTTTGTCAATTAATATGATAAATAATGAGATATATATAATAATATTATAATTTAGTTTTTAAAATTTAAAACTTTTAAAAATGGCGTTAAAAATAGTGGTTCACTACGAAAATGTGAAGTTTAGGAAGTGCTCTTGCCAATGTCATGGGCCATCCTCACAAAACTACACGGTCATGGGCCAAAAGACCTATTGAATAAATTAGTCCAATAACTGTTTTGAAACTTTTATTGGGCTGAGTGAATTTCTTGTTTTGTGGGTTTGGACACATAATTGTGCCCACATTTCCCTGACCCTTGCCTAACAAAAAAAAGCCTGACCATGGCCCAAACCATCACGAAAATGCAGAAATCAAGTAGTTTTCAGCCCATGGTTAGACTATGCTTAGATTCAGAAAAGGAAAACTTTGTTCACTACATATTTTCTTTATGAATTTTTGTTTATAGAATATTGATTTAATATGTAATTTAAAACATGATTCAGTGATGCAATGTTAATATTATATGAAAATAGAATATAAAAATAACATAACTTAAAATTATAAAAATAATTATATATAACTTTGATAAAATATAAAAATTATATTTTATATTTTTATATTGAAAAAATTAAAATACATAAATTTTATATGAAATATAATATAAATACATAAAATTTAATATTTTACATAATACAAATGTACAAATCTCCTTATCTATATTGAAATATCCGGTTCTTTCTTTCTCCTTGCCTGCTAGTAAACTTAGCTCTTCCATTACCGCGACTTGGAATGGGTCCGACAGATTAGCTTAATCTAGTTACCAATACGACTAGAGGTGTAATTGAGCAAAGTCGAATTAATATAGTAAGAAGTTTAAGTTCGAGCTCGGCTCTCAACTCGAAGTTCGATACTCGGTTCGAACTTGATCGAATTTTATTTTTTTAACTCGAGTTCGATTCGTGATCGAAATCGAACTACTCGAACTTGTTCGATTAAGCTCGATTAATATATTAAAATAAATTCGATTTTTATACTCAATAAGAACTCGATTATTTATATTGGAACTCAAACTCAAATTAAAATTTTTTATTAATTTAAATAATAAAAAAAATTAAATATAAAAATTTAATTAAACTACGAATTACTCGAATTTGATATAAAATACTTAAACTCAAATTAATCAATAAATTAAATTATTCGAATTCAACCTTATAATAATAAAATTAAATTTAAATTTCATTAAAATTAAATTTAAATAATTAATGAATATTAATATATTATTTATATCCTTAAATATTACCACTTCTACCTCTGCCTTGTACGCCGGATTAAAAATTGTTGCCGTTTGTACAGTTTTGTCGGTTTTGAGTTGACAAAAGTAGGTTCAATGATGAAATTGAAAACCAGAATGAAATAAAATAAAAAATTTGGACATGGTCTTCAAGTCTTCCATTTTGGGAGAACCTGTTTCCCAGTTTTCCTTTTTTTTTTTTTCTTGCAATTGGGGAACTGCTTGCGACATTTGCACGATAGTGTCAAATTTGAAAGGAATCTTTACAAAGGCACGCGTTCAAAAGACAAAAGAAAGGCCCTTTCCTTCTCTCTTTTGTGTAATTCCGTTGAATTTTTTACCATTGACCAAATGGCGCTGTGCCCACTCTGTGTTTTTTTACTATATATATATTTTTCATGAAACAGTATATTTTTAGCAAAAAAAAAATCAAATCCTAATAATAATTTTTTATTTAATTTAAATTTAAAATTTAACATAATTAATTTACACGTATAATTATTTTTAAAATAATAATTTATCAATAAATATAGTGTCAATTGCCAATAAATATGCAAAATGTTGGTTTTGTTTTTTTTTTTTATTTATTTAGAATCTAAAACCACTAAACCTCCATTACTAGTTGTAAATTTATATATTTTTCTTTTTACTTATTTTAGAATCTAAAATGCAAAATGCGTTAAGCCTCTTGACTTTCTTTTATTGACCTTTTAAAGTCAAAAAGGCTTGTGAAGAGACTGATTTGCCGACATCCAGAAATCAAAATCGAAGCTCCGTTCCAATCTGATGTTTGGAACATTATCGTCCGTTGTTATCCCACGTTTTGTTCTTTATAAAACCTAAATTCATGGATTTTCCTCTCCTTTTTCTCCAAAATTTTCATTTCAAATTCTTTGCTTTTGAAATCTAAATTATAGCCATGCGTTGGCATCAGATTATTTCCTTTTCTTCTTCGTCTTCTTCATCCACGACCGCAACTTCTCCCGGTAAACATAAACATAATAATAATAATAATAATAATAATAATAATAATAATAATAATAAGCATAAACACCACCAACGTCATCGTTACACGGCTTTTCGCATTGCGGGACCTAAGCTGACGAGGCGAAGGGAGCTGAAGGATCTCAGAGATCAGGAGGTTTCGCAAACGAGGGAGGTGGTGGTGGCACCGCTGTCCCATAGTTACGGTACTCCATTGTCATCGTCGGCTCCGGATTCAAGGGCATCATCGTCGGCGTTGGCGATGCCGTTGCCGCTTCCGCTTCCAGTTCCAGAAGGAGACGCGCCTAGTGAGGTTGGACATGGTAAAGGTTTAGAGAATAGAGATAGAGAAAAAGCAGATGGAACTCCTCTCAATTCAAGGTTAATTTCTTTTTTTTTTTTCCTCAATTATTAGTTTTAATTAAGATTTGGTTGGAAAGTTCTTGATCCTGTCTTAATTGATGCAATAGCTTACAATTTTAAATAAGGTTTTGCAATTATTATTGAATTTTAAATTACAATGAAGAAAAAAAAACAGATTTCTTATTATTTTTTAATTTTCGAAATTATTATCATGTCTTTAGTTTCTTTCCATGAATTATTTGATATTTTGTTTTATTTATTTTTATGTTTTAAGGGGATTGAAATTCCATTTGGCAATTTTCTTAATTTTGGGAAATTTTAGAAACAAATTATGAGCTAGATGATGATTTATTCATAATTTTAGTATTATTTGATTGATAATCTGAATGCTTAATCTGAAAACTTAAAAGCTTATTTCATGTATGGGTTTGTTCTTAATGTCTTGACCGCGCTGCTGTAATAAAATGTGCTTTTTCTTTTGGAGAGCAGTTTTAGGTTTTATATTTAGAGTCTTTGTTGACATTCTGATAACTTCTTTTACTGGTTTTTGCAATAATTGAGAGTTTGTTAATTTCTGGTATTACAGTATGTTTGCTTCTCGTGACTCAAGGAAGACAGCGGCGCATGTGGACACAAGATCATCCTCTAAGGTGTCACACCAAGAAGCGAATAGAGGAGACAGTTCTCAGGATGAGCTTAGGGTGAATGTTCCTATTAGGAGTGCTCCTGCTAGTCCATTCAGCAGTCCTACTGCAATTAGCCCTCACAGAATGAGTACTGGTGACATGTTTCTGTGCTACATGGTTCCTACAGACAATCAAGTCTCGCCCGCATCTGAGATGCCAATGTTAGATGTTCCAGAGATTCCTTCTCCAGGATTCTATGATTACAGTGCATTTAGCACTGACAGTACTCCACTTCACAGTCCACCAAATAGAAGTCCTCGTCAAAGGAAAAGAAGCCAAAGTGGACCTCCTTCGGCAATACTTCAGAGGTTGTCACTTGAGATCTCAGCATCCCGACCTGAAAGTAATGGCCCCATTAACGTACATCCATTACCTCTTCCTCCAGGAGCATCCATGGCTTCATCATCAGCTTCCATTCCCCAAGTTATAACTAAACCAGAGCCATTGCCAATGAATTGCCAATGGAAAAAAGGCAAGCTTATCGGGCGTGGTACATTTGGAAGTGTTTATGTTGCCAGTAACAGGTATACGAGTTCTTTGTATTTTTTCTGTCTGTTCCTCTTGCTATCTAAACACTAAAGGGGCTTCTTCTCTCTGACAGAGAAACTGGAGCTTTATGTGCAATGAAGGAAGTTGATATATTTCCTGATGACCCGAAATCTGCAGAGTGTATAAAGCAACTAGAGCAGGTTTTTCTGCAGCAAATATTACATTTCTTCACTCTAGAGAGAGAAGAGTGAGAATTTAATGATTACCTAATGCTGTTTGTTTCTTCTACTGCCCTTCTAACTGCTTCCTTTCATTGCAGGAGATTAAGGTTCTTAGCCAGCTCAAGCATCCAAATATAGTTCAGTATTATGGTAGTGAAATAGTAAGTAACATACCTTCTCTTGCTCCATTTATTATCTTAAGAACTTCTATTAAGTAATTCAAATTATGCATATGCAGGCTGAAGACAAGTTCTATATATATCTGGAGTATGTTCATCCCGGTTCAATCAATAAATATGTTCGTGATCACTGTGGTGCCATAACAGAATCTGTTGTTCGCAATTTTACTCGCCATATTCTTTCTGGGTTGGCTTACCTGCACAGCACAAAGACAATCCACAGGTGTAAATCACAGTCCTGATTTCTGGGTAAAAATAAGGCTTGGCATGCACCCTAAAATAGCCAATTAGAGCGTAAAAGTGAATGACATCCACTTTTAAGTTCTAATTCAAATTTTAAGCACAGAAAGACTAGTAGTTTGAGGAGAGGAAAGAACCTATTTTAGTATTCTTGCATGAATCATTGGTGGCTTAATATGCTGTTTATCTGTTCTATTTAGGGATATTAAAGGGGCTAATTTGCTTGTCGATGCATCTGGAGTTGTCAAGCTTGCTGACTTTGGGATGTCCAAACATGTGAGTTTCATATCTTCCCTTGGATACATGCTAGTCACTGATAAGGCATGTAAATTTGTAGCCATAGGATCTTTTATGAGTAGATGTCCATCCACCTTTCCCCACACAACAATAAATAGTTTAAAGCTAAAAGAAAATTTCGAAATTCATCCTCACAACTGCAGTCCTTTCTTGGACCTTTTAGTGAAGCATAAAAGAAGTGACGAATATAAATTGACATAAGCACAGATCAAGTTAGAAGACAGATTATCTTTTCTCTATTGAGATTATTATTGTGCTTGTACAAAGTTGCAACACCTGTTATGTGCTGGCAGAACTGCAGCTGTGTAGTATTCAAGCAAGGAATCTTTTAACTCTTCATTTTCTTTGCTTTACAAGTATGGTTTTATGTTCCTCTGGTCTGGGAGACATCAAATGCTGTATTAGCAAAGTACTTGCTTTCAAAGTTCTAAAGCCTTATCTACAAGGATTAGTCTAGTTAGTAACGAGAGGAACTTTCTTCCTTGTCAACCATGGTTTGAGCCTTGTCGGGAGCACTTTGGGAGTAAAATCCTAAATTCACTAGGCTGATGTGGGGCAGTGCACCATTAAGATCACCAGGGGAGGGGATTAGATCTAGGCAAAGCTTGAGGATACCCATGATTGTATTATCAAAAAAAAAAAAAAATCTAAAGACTTGGATTAGGATATATTCAAGCCAAAAATAACAAGAATCAGGAGAAAGATGAGATATTCTGTAATTTGAATAGTTAACTGTGGCTGTGATGAGCTGATTAGGTTGGTGTAGCAGATGTGCCATCATTGTCGTCGTAATTTGCCTCTTATTACTTAGTTTTCCTCCAAGACATCTTGCTTCAAAGTCTTTGCTAGTTGTTATTTTTCTGATTCAGCTTGAATAATTTTGGATCCATTTGTTGCACAGCTTAGTGGACAAAGAGCTGATCTATCTTTGAAGGGAAGCCCATACTGGATGGCACCAGAGGTACCATCTCGCCACTCAATACATAGTGGTCTGTAGTTTTAACATGCTGACATCATTCATTTCCCTGCAGCTCATGCTAGCAGTGATGCAGAGAGATAATAGTTCTGATCATGCTCTAGCTGTTGATATTTGGAGTTTGGGTTGTACAATTATCGAAATGTTCACTGGTAAAGCACCATGGAGTGAGTATGAAGGGGTAAGCACCTGATGTATCTTAATTCATTTTGTTAATCATGCCGAGGATCGGAGAAAATTTAAACGTGCCCACTTTTCACCTTTGCATTAGAAGTCATTGATTTTGGGAAAAAATGAAGAATAAAAAGTTGGGTTCCGTGTTTCTCATACTGCCGTTTGTAATACATTACATTGTATGTTGATTAGATTGTGCTGAAAGTCCTTACTTGTCCACCAATCATTAAGAGTTAAGAGTGCCCTAATTGTCCGCATGAAAAGTACAAGATTAATTGCTTGGTCTAGTTTGTTTTCAAATAAGAGCCATTGCCAATTTCTCCAAATTCCCTTTGTTAATGCAGGCTGCAGCTTTGTTTAAAGTGATGAAGGATACCCCTCTCATACCTGAAACATTATCACCCGAGGGGAAGGATTTCCTGTGCTGCTGCTTCCGAAGAAATCCTGCAGAGAGACCAACTGCAAGCATGTTACTAGAGCATTCATTTGTAAAATGCTCACACCGCTTGGTGCCTCATCAAGCGTCTCGTCATCTAATGGGATAAAGTCCATGGTAAATAAAAATAATTTCCCTTTTGTTGCCGCTGGCATCTAATAGTTTATTTACTAATTGGTTTAATATATATGCAGGATATGCCCCTTAGTCCAAGAGAGCAATCTGAATATAAACTGGATCAATTGCCAGTGCAGCAAAACCTGCGAGGTACAAAGACAGTGACTCCTGACAGGTAAGAGTTACATTTGCATATCCTTACAGCTGAATTCAATCTAGTAAACTTTACTCTTTTCTTGACTGCCCACTCCAGCTTCACGCATTATTCTTTTTCTCCAAGTGAGACTGCACAACAATCTCATTACAAGAGTTCCAACTTGACAATGGCCCCACATTATTCTCCTTGTTCTATGTTGGGGGCTCTTCCTAGTTCTCCTCCATGCTCGGGTCAAAATACTCATCATCCCATCCCTTTTGGTACCATTAATGGATCTAACAACTAGGAGTCTAAGAAGAACCATATTTTCAGAGTAACTGTGCAGAGAGGAAGAAGCACTGTACATTATTTTCAAGGTTTCTACTGATAAGGCAGCTTCAAGCATTGCGTTGGAGACCCTGAGAGATGCCGTCTGAGTTGTGGCCACGGAGAGCTGAACCAAAAGCTCCCTACCTGATCTCTGTAATCAATGCTTCATTGAAGTTCCTGAACTGGAAGTGTGTCCAGAAGTAGGAGGCAGGGTTTTGTTTACTACTGACTACTTTAAAATTAAGCTAGCTCGTTTTTTCATATACATCTTACAAAAGGTGACATTTTCATCTCCATGAGTCTAATGAGTTATTAGATTTTAGAAGGTTTAAGTTAGCCATATATCGTCATTTGGTATTAGTTTAGATTGTTTATATATTATACACATTCATTGAGGATTTAGACACGTAATTTCTTTCTCAGATGAGTTAAGTAGATAGGAGTTTGAGGGTTAAAAGACAGACTATAAAATTGAAAAAAAAAAAGTTAGCCATGTATCTTTCACCAAAATTCCCACATCCCTATTGCTCTCTACCCTCTGGATCCTGCATTGTTTTTGCAAATTATTTTGTTTAATGATTGGCGCCATCTTAGTTTGTACTATTTGATGTCCAATGCAGCAATGAATGGTGGATTATTGTGGCACTGAAATACTTGATAAAGTGACCAAAAAAAAAAAAAGTGAAATGTCTGAAGGGGAATGAAGGAGTGGGAAATCTTACCATGAACTATTGGACTCGTGGACATGATCTTTTCGAGTTTCGATCATTCCTTACTTTCTTCAATAATTTTCCTACCCTATGACTAGCTAGCCTCGGGATGTTAGGCCCTCGAGGGAAAAGAAATTCTGATTTTTCAAATGATTTTTGAATTATAATAAAATTTTAATAATATTTAAATTTTAAAAATTAAATTATTAAATTATTTATTTATTACATATCATCACTTAAAATTAATTACGTTAAAATTAAATATCATATTAATTAATAAATTATATTAAAAAAAATTTTAATTTAAATATTATATTAAATAATTTGTTAAATTATATATTTTTCTTTCTTTTGCTAAAAACCAAATTTCTTCTGAACCGATAATGGCTCAGCCTTTTTAGATTTCTCTAAGAACCGTCTTTACTAAAAGCTATAATCGTGTGATCCACACCAGCCATGAAACCCAAATTGCCTTTTATAGGGAGAGAAATAGAGCAGATGGATAAGGGGGTGAGAAAGAAAAGAAGGCAATCGCCATTAATACCAAAATTGACCACAAACCATAGTTATTTAAAAGTTTAAACAGTCAGCTTTGAATCAAAAGGCCCTACCAAATTTAATCGAAGACCAGATCAGCTTCATCTTGAATTCCATTTTTCTTCTTAGCCGACCCCCCTGGGCCTCTTCAAGTAATCAGATATTAAAGTCTTTAAAATTCAACCGTTGAGTTGTATGATTAAATCCACCTTCACAGGTTGAGCACTTTCCCCAGTCATCGTTTTAGTCAACATGAAGTCTTTAATTAAAAAATCAATAAAAACAAAGAATAATTAATGGTGTTATCACTTTCAAACTTCATTTTCAATCAAGCTAATTGCATTCACGTGATGACGTGAACGCACATTGGCACTTTCCTTTCACTTTTCTCTTTCAGTTTGCCCCCTAAAAGACACGATAAACTCTCAAAAAGACATTTCCAGACAAAGCCATCTTCTCGAAAGTGTTTTAGCAGACAAGAAAAACATGGAGCCACCTGCAACGCAATCCATTGAGACTTCCACCAAGAGTTTCCAGGTTGAAGAAGATGAACAAGACAAAGTTGTTGATGAATGGTATGTGCCCTTTTTCTCATTTTTCCAAAGGCTTTGTTATATCATATATAGTTGTTTAATTCTCTATCTTTCTCTTTTTTGGTTCCCCTTTTTGGGTGTTACTGGGTTTGCAGCTGTTCTTGCTGCTATGACTGCACGGAGAGCTGCTTTGATTACTTATGCTGTTACAACCTTTGTTAGAATAGTTTACAAAGTTTGTCATGGAAAAACTCAATTCTATATATTCCGAGATTGTTCTAGCCTTTTCTCAATGAAAAAAAGACCAGATATTGCTTTAGAAGGAACTAGTACTTCATATTATTCTTACCATGTTATGA
Source organism: Durio zibethinus (assembly GCF_047325235.1). Classification (NCBI taxonomy): domain Eukaryota; kingdom Viridiplantae; phylum Streptophyta; class Magnoliopsida; order Malvales; family Malvaceae; genus Durio; species Durio zibethinus. Next base: position 21,972,542 of record NC_143179.1, on the reverse strand, counting down.
TGATGTTTTTTTTGTTTCATCCAGCTTTTAGCTTCTTTCTTCTTTTCTTTTTTTTTGGTCGGAAAATATAATTCCAAGAGTATTAATTGACATCTAGAACTTTGTTTCCTTCACTTTTGAAGTAATTACAATGGCTTTTTAAAGTGCTTTTGGCTCAATCTGATATTGTAAACTCCAAATATTTGGTGGTCATGAAGCTGGGTTGCTGAATATGACTCTTGAGAATTAAGCTATTGGATAGCACCAATGAGTTGGATACAGACAATATTGTTCAAATTGAAAGGTATCTTTACCTCTAAAAGGAGCCCAGTTCATCCTGATTCCTGACTACCTGTTGCTTTAGTGTTTATAGATTCAGGCCAATTGCCAAAGTACTCAACCTGGGAATTAACAGGTTCTTTTAGAGACCTTGATCATCTTTTACTCATGTCCCATACAAAGCCAAGATTTCTCTGTTTACATCTTACAGCCATCCACAAGGAAAATAGAAAGGTTCTTGCAACCGATGCATACAGAATTTTGGTTCAAAATAATAATGGAAAATTTAAGAGAATGAATCATGATTTTCGTGAACCAATGGATATGCTAGTGGTATTGGCAGCCAAACCTTTTTCTTTCCAGAACCCATATTGGAATCCACCTTTTTCCAAGCTATAAAAAGAGAAAAAAGAAAAAATATAGATCGGCATTAATGGTTAATGTCAATGTCTATAGTTTGTGCCTGAAGTTCAATGTTTCTTGGGATAAATTAATTGATAATTGAAGAGGAACCAAACGAGAGAAAGGGCTTTCTTGATTTTGCAAATAGAACACAACAAATACGACTGAATCAGATTTGAGTGGCGATGCTGATGCTGTTGGATTGGCCCTACATTTCACTATTGAATATTAAAAGCTGGTGAACTTTATGACAGAGGAAGATCTGGAGGTTTCACAAAATCTTAACAGTCTTAACAGTATCAGCCATGAAATTTATAGACATTCCTTAATTTCTGAGAGTTCTAACATTTTTTCTCTTTTTCCCTCGGAAGAGAGTAGTAAGATCTTCAGTCAACTGGAAAACTTTGGTAACAGCATTAAGTGGGTTTGACAGTGTTTTATACAATGATGACAAAGAAAGAACATAAAAAAAACGAATGGTAGAAAACTGTCTCGTCAATAGGAGAGGGACATCATTTGTGGTCATGAAAATGAAAGCAATAATGGAATAATTCCCTTTACATGGAAATGTCAAGAAACAACAAAATTCTTCGAGCCTCTATATGCTATTTCCATAAAAAGCCATTTTTTCTCGAATATAGAGTCTAGGGTTTTGTTCACAATGGCTGAGTTTGCTCAATAGAAACCAGAGGAAGGAAAAGTTGTACCAAAGTAATTGATTTACGCTTCACTAGCAAGAATTTATAGCAAAAGAATCTAAAAAAGGAAATTTCATTAAGTGATTTAGTACAGTGGATTTCAGAAGTTTTCATTTTGACAGACCATTTATATAATCCAGATCATTAAGCTAGATCTCCACTTGAGCCCCAAGGTTTTTCAACAAGTCCTAAAGGCTTTCACACGCGACCATTGATCTTTTTCCTTTTTCCCTGTTTTCAAGGATAAGTTTTTCTTCGCACAAGCTCAGAAAAGCTTGGATGAGCAAAGGTTTCTTTGTAGCACTCAAATAGGTAACTTGGCCTCCGTTATGCAACAGCGAATTTTCTGACAAGTTTGTGAGCTTCAAAGATTATGACAATGGCACGAGAATAAATAAAAAATAGCAGCAGAAAATATCTAACAGAATGGTAGTTCAAGTCTGAAATAAACCACCTTAAGTGGCCATTGAGTACCGTTCAATTCTGTTGTAGATAGAGAAATGACTGACTTAATCTCAATTGCCTTAGAAAACAATTGGTGTATAACACTCCTGAGTTCATCCTTTTTTCTTATTCTTTTCCACTCCTATAATGGTTCACTGAGTCCTCTTGTCCCCCACTCCTTTAACTACTCCCACCTAGCCCCCACTTGCCCCGCAGTTGTAGATTCCTGCTTACATTGAAAAATATTTATCCATTGCTGATTGCATTGCACTAGCTGATACGCAAATTGTCCATTGATAGATCTGTTTCACCAGTCCATTGAACTGTCGTGAGTGTATCTTCCACTACTAGATTAAACTGATACTACTTTCGGCATATAGAAATGGTTTATGAAAAGAGAATTATTCTTGAGTAATTTCGCATGCCTTTGAATTTTTTGCAGCCCAATTTTTCTTCAAATCTAGACATTTAAGTCAAACTTGAGAGTATAATTTACAGTCTTCAATTAATCTTTTCTAGAGGAATACAACATCATGCCACTTAGAGCCATTTTCAATTCCCATGATGGGATTGTACCAAACCATTAGAAGGGGACATCAAATAGTGGCTTCCCCACTATCTGGTGAACTTGATCGAAATTGGCAATGCATTTTCCTGTGGGTGCTTGTGTATAAATGGCTCCTAGTTCCACTGCTGAGCTACAACACTAGTGGGCATTTGATTACAATATTTACGCTTAAAGATATGGAACGCAAAACCCGCAAACTTCTTCCCTTTGTTCACTTGTTTTACATCATGTTTCTGAGTCAACTGGTGTTCTGTCAACTTGATTATAAATTCTATGATAGCACTTGTCCCGACCTCACGAAAATCGTTAGATATGGTGTTTGGTCAGCTATTGCTAATGATACTAGGATGGCAGCCTCGCTTGTGCGACTTCACTTTCATGATTGTTTCGTTAATGTAATGAGATTGTCCTCTTTTCTATTTATTTTTTGTACTTTGAGGCCTAATTATTCTGGTAGGATTGCATAAAAGCAAAACCCTGTCCCTAACAACACATAAGAACAAAAAGAAAGTAGATGAAAAAATGTTTAGGAGAAACAAACTTTAACATTTACAAAGAACTTAGGACAATTCAAGCATTCGATAACTGTCCTATCATGGACAAATCCATGGTTTTTGCTCATAAAACTGAATTTTCTTTTTTTTTTTTTTTCTGTCTGCAAACTTACGGCAGGATTTTTCCTTTTCATAACTCTTTGATTCTCTCCAGGGATGTGAAGCTTCTATCTTACTTGATGATATTGGCTCAACATTTGTTGGGGAAAAGAATGCAATTCCTAATCAAAATTCGGTTAGAGGTTATGAGGTTATTGACAATATAAAGGCTAATGTGGAGAAAGCCTGCCCATCAACCGTTTCTTGTACTGACATATTAACTCTTGCAGCAAGGGATGCTGTTTTTTTTGTAAGTAACATTTATCATTCATTGCTTTTAACCCTTCTATGTTGAGTTCTGGACTGTACATCATTATGTTCCTTCATGTGTTCATGTCAATTATGCTATCAATATATATTTCTTCTCAGGCAGGCGGATCATATTGGCCGGTACCCTTAGGTCGCCGAGATGGCCGAACAGCAAATAAGACTGCAGCTAATGAACTCCCATCACCTTTTGAGTCCTTGGATAACATCATTGCAAAATTCAATGCAAAGGGTCTTGATATAAAGGATGTGGTTGTGCTGTCAGGTATGCTTCCTGCATCAGTTCTACTTCTATTGTACTTCTGCAAGAGAGAGAAATGAACCTTCAATGCCATAAGTATCAATCTTATCTTTTCTGCTTTAACTTAAAATAAAAACTTGATTGCAATTGACTTTTTTCTGAATAATTAACAAGTTAGTAGGCTTGAACTAGATGCCATGTGATTAACAAAATAGGATCTTGATATGCCAAACACAGGTGCTCACACCATTGGCTTTGCTCAATGTTTCACATTCAAGTCAAGGCTCTTCAACTTTGGTGGTTCGGGCAAGCCTGATCCAGAACTTGATGCATCATTTCTCAAAGGTCTTCAAAGCGTTTGTCCAGATCAAGCAGATTCAGACACCAAATTGGTTCCTTTGGATTCCGTTACTGCTACCAGATTTGACAACAGCTACTACAAAAATCTTGTGAACAGTTCTGGTCTTTTGCAGTCAGATCATGTTCTTAGTACAGATAATAGAACTGCCTTAATCGTCCTTAACTACAGCAAGTACCCATATCTGTTTTTAAAAGATTTTGGAGCATCAATGGTGAAGATGGCCAACATTGGTGTGCTAACAGGACAAGATGGGGAGATAAGGAAGAATTGCAAAGTGGTCAAGTAGTCCACCTAGGAACTTGTATCTGTAAGGCAGCAAAAGAAGTACCTTTTATTTTCATCAAGTGTAAAATTTCTGTCCGGAATGAAATGCAGGCTTCTGCTTGTTAACAACTGAATGTAAACTTGTGGCTTTGACATGTAAATGTAAGGTGTTGAAACTGATGAATGCATTTCCTGATGTAATGTAGGACCTCTCAAGTTTTAGTTTCATTACCCTTTGTTCAACTTCATGAAAACACCAACTACCATTGCTGCTCTCATTGCCATATTCAATTCTTTGGCTACATCACATTTTTTACCATTTGAATATAAAAATCCAACCATTTTAACATTTGTAGTATTACCTTACTATTAAATCAAAGTCTTTTCACCCATTTTAAGTTTTGCCTTAATTTGGCTTTCTATTTCAAAGAAACAATGACAATGTAACAACCAACAACTGTTTTTGGTTTTATGTCTAATTATTCGAGGGGAAATTTCATGTATTTTGTTTGGGTATATGTTTTGGGGCAAAAAAAAATACAAAATTACATCCTCTTTGAGTCTCGTCTATTCACCTTTCCGAGCATCACTCCAATTTTGGTTATTTATAACAAATGTTAGGAATGGAATGGATGACCTTACTTACAATTATTTTCATTATTAGTCACATTTATAATTAACTTTAAATTATCTATATTTTAGGATTCATGTGAGATTTATGATGTTAAATCATCTTTTCCTTTAATAAGACTTTGCGATTATCCTTAGTATTAGTTCATCAAACTCATTCAATTTTATGCTTTTAGTAGAACCCGGGGGATGACCTTCATCTTGTGTCATGTTTTCTGCCCTTCTGGTGGAATATAGAAAGGGCTTGCAGCTGCAAGGAAGAAGATTGATGATCATCACCTATTCTTTTATTGAACATGTCAAATATTTAATGCTTTCCTCCCTGCACTTCCCTTTAATTTCTTCTGTGGAGGTAATTGAATTTGTAAAACTACTGCAGTTTGCTGATAGACGAGTCCAGGAGAAAAAAGGCAAACTCTATATTAATGTTTCAATAGATCTTTAGCCAAAACTATGGTACAGCAACAACCTCTTCATTTGCTTTCCGATCATGTAAGTTTTACTTTGTCTAGTAAACCCTTGAATCCGTGATTTCAATAGATCTCCTGTCTCCTCTTGGTTTAATTTTTTCTTCATCTATGATTATCTTGTCAGCTGCCTTTCTCCTTATTGATCTGTTGTTCTTTTATTCATGTTAAAGCTAAACTTCTCCCTGCCTCTGTTGTAACCTTCTGTTCCATGGCTACATAAACCCGCCAATTTGCCAAGGATGGATGTGTTTCTTTTTATCTTATTTCTTCTTTGCATGAATATGATTATCTGTTCTTGGGTTAACAGCAATATGTTTTCAGCCACTGTTAGAGAGAATTCATGTTGAAAGAGGAAGCTCCAGGCTTTGAAAAACCAAATGATATCAAAACTGAATCATATGCTAACTTGTATGGCCATAAGCCTAACATTTTTCGCTGATCCAGGAGGCTCCTGATAAATCTGGCAAGGGATCCTTCATTGTAAACCCTCCCTCAATCTCATCCTACTGGCCAGCCTGAAATTCAGCCTTCAGCCATGATAAATTGACACATTTTATTTTAAGAACTGATCCGATTTCCAAATGTCCACAAGATTTTGCAGATTCTACTAAGTTCCAATGCCAGCAGTCAATAATGTATTTGTCAGGTTTTTTTTTGCTCAAATTTAATTATGATAAGTTGTTTAGAATTACTGTAGTAAAAAAGTTTACACTTTTAAAAAATTTTGTGTGAAATGATCAATCATTTTTAAGATTCTTAAGAGACATGATGAATTTTACTCTTTAAAAGAGAAACGATAAAGGAAAGAACGCATGATTCTTGGCTCAGTTAAGATTCCTGTCAGCTTGAAACGTCCGCCAACTAAAACCGTTTTCAAATAACAATGTTCGTCCACGACAAAACAGGCCGCTTGTACTCACCAGTCACCACCAAGTCACGAAACTATTTAACCATATCTATGTCCGAACCTAGTTCTTGGTAAATCACTTCAGAAATGAAAGAAACAAAACTTTCAGTTGATTAATATTTGAGTTTTGGGTTTTTTTTTTTTTTTGCTTCATCTGATTGTGGTGCTGAATTAACAGTTCCATGGATCAAGCTTACACTGAAATTATCGTGGTGCGTCATGGAGAAACGGCATGGAATGCAAATGGAAGAATTCAAGTCTCTTCTCGTCTCTCTTTTGAAACCTGAGAAAAATTTTTACAACATTTCTTGAGATAATTTACGGTTTTTCTTTTCTCTGGTTAAATTAATTTTTGTTTTTATAGGGACATATGGATGTTGAACTAAATGAAGTTGGGAGACAACAAGCAGCTTTGGTATGTAGTTGTTTACTAATAATTTCTTTTGACTTTTCTGATCTATCTCTGATTCTGATGCTTGAAAACTCTTCTTTTCTGGGTGTGAAGTTAGCTGATCGACTATCCCTAGAGCCTGAAATATCCGCCATATATTCTTCTGATTTGAAGCGAGCTCTTGAAACAGCAGAGACAATTGCAGAAAGATGTGGCAAGTTTGAGGTATGAATTTTCACAGTTGAATTTCCTCAAATTGGACTTCTATAGTTTGAACTGATGAAGTTCACCAGTATGATTACCCCATGTTAGAAATGGGATCGAAAAAGCAAAACATATACGTCAAGACCTGATCTAGAAATCCATCAGTTTAAGTTTTTAGATTGAGTAGCGTTCAATAGTGTTTTTTTGGTATAAGTTAGTGTGCAAGCATTTAGATGAGAAAATTTTACACATTTTTTTTGGATGTAAAAATTCAAGGTTATTAAAGATCCAGACTTACGGGAGCGACATTTAGGGGATGTTCAAGGTCTTCTATTCCGTGAAGCAGCCAAAGTTTGTCCCGAGGCTTACAGTGCCTTTTCATCTCGCAGGACTGATCAAGTTATACCAGTAAGTTATCATACCAGTAACCATTAATATTGGGCCAAACTTGGCTATATCTACGTCTTTGTCCTGAGGTTGGCCCTTTGGCAGCTGATTACATAACTCTTCCTAGGCACTAACAGGCTTTAGGCATCGGCATCGCTACTGATGTGCTTGCTCTGATCTTTACTATGTATGCAGGGAGGTGGTGAAAGCTTAGACCAACTCTATTACCGTGCTACATCTTCATTGCAAAGAATTGGACAGAAGCATACGGGTATTTATGCCATTTGTCAAAGGGAACTCGAACTCCCAAAGAACTGTCTGTAATCAAGTTATAGAACATACTACTTTCATTTTTACCCGGTTTAGATATTTCCCAGTTCCATACGTACCATTAAACCTTCTGATGCGATTTCATTTGCCTTGAAATTTCTACTTTTCCCTGACACTGCTGCTAGAATATTATATATTTTTTGTTTAAATTTCCTGATTGTTGCTTGTTTTCCAATGGCAGGAGAGCGAGTGGTTGTAGTCACTCATGGAGGTGTTATAAGAGCACTCTATAGGCGGGCTTGCTCAAACAGGTTTAGGGGGAATATACTCAATACCTCTGTAAACATATTTCACTTATCTGGTAATGATGTTTGGACCATAAAAGCCTGGGGTGATATCAGTCATTTGAACCCAACAGGACATGCCATGTCTGGTTTAGGGGATAACAAAACATCTGGTTAGTTTTTGCTTGAATATTTGATGGGCTTAGCATTATTCAAGCGAATAAATTAGCAGTGTCGCTTATCTGATTAGAGATTATATACTTGGCCTAATTCAGGCACCCTCTCACTGTATTGGCTCAATGGTTGAAGTACCTAGAGCATGTTCAAAGTAATCGTAAATGTATGCATAACAAACCCAGAGTTTAACTCAATTGATTCATGCAGCCACTAATAAAATGTGACATTTAGCGGATGAAGAATTAAATCCAATACCTGCAATCCTTTCTTCTATCATATGTGGCTTTTTTTAACCCAAAAGAGTATATGTATACCAAAATTGCAAAAGTAAAAGGTTGATAAGGCTATGTCGGCCTAATGCAAACATATAAAGTTTGAAAATTTTGAGACACAGAGTCCTCATCGGCAACATATGCCATCCCTGGAAAGAAAACAAGTAATCTTACCTTGCAAAAGTTAGTGAAAACCGATGCATAAAAGGCCAAAAGAGTGCAAACTGTGCAAACACAATGCAAGGAAACTCATCTGCTGAACTATTCTTTCTAGAAGTTGCTAGCAGTTTTACGCTTGGCAAATTTTTTTTTTTGGAAAGCTTTGTGTTTAACAGAAGCTTTTGCTTTCAAAACTCATAGGACAGTAGTTGTAGGGGACTTTCAAGATGACGATTATCATATACCATTGCATAGTTTTAAACACAACAATTCTCTTGGACCATATAATTTCAAACCTTCATCAAGTACCGAGATACTAAAAAAAAAAAATTTAAGATGTATGCAATTTCATCCCTTTTTCTATTGAAAATGTTTCACAAAATTTTTTTAAAAAATTCATTCATGGAAAACATATGTATTAAATCTAATGGCATTATGTGCTATAACATTTCTTTTGTTTTAAAACTTTTGTGTGAGCTCTTTAAAATTATTCCTTTGAATTAAATTAATACGACAACTTTCAATTAATTAAAGTCGTTTAGATAAAAAAATTAAAGGGTTTCTCACCTGGATATTATTTTATGATCCGACCTCAATTATAAAATAACACTCATAACACAATAAATCCCTCCCACCACCCATTTAAATGAAGCATTTTTAGGGCATTTGACCAAACAATAGATTTTGTGGTTTCCAACATACTAGCCAAAAAGAAGGTACAAATCCCTAACTATGCTCTGAAAACATTTGCTTTACAGGAAAAAAAAAAAAAGGAAAATGAATATATTATTAGTAATATAAAAGAAAAGAAATGAGGAGTTATTATACACAAGATCTTTCTCCAGGAAAGGTATGCATGCGCATCATTTGTGGGACTTGAAGCATATAAAAATATGGCAGATGTAGTTATCAGTGTGAGTGGAACAACTTTACTTTGTTTCTAGTCATTGTTCAAGTTCGTTAAGCTTTCTCTTCCATCCTTTTTTTATTTTAAGAATTTTTTATATTGATCCCTTTTGGCCCACAAGAATTGAAAAAAAAAAAGTTTTACAAATATGTCTCTCCAATTTTATTTTTTTTTTACAATGGTCACATTCACCTTGAATTATATGATATAATATAAGCTGATAAAACTTCTAACCAAATCTCTGAAAATTTTTATTGAAAAAATAGTTATGTTTAACGTAAATATAAATATAAATAAATTTGAGTATTCAATTCAATAATTATTATATTTGTACCGAATATCTAAAAATGATAACAAATCAAATCGAATCATATTTTTATCTGTTTCAAACTTGATCCAATTTTATATATTTAATACCAAATTTTGACTTTAGTCGATATTTAATTGTTATTTTTTATATTTGATCCAATTCACATATATATAAAATCATAATTGATTTGATTCGATTTAAAATTAATTAAATATTATATTTTAATATAAAATATTATTTTTAAAATATAAATATAAAAATATATATAATTAAATAAATAATATTTTATATATACCAAATTTTTTTAGAACTTGACCTTGATTTTTTTTATCTATACTTTACTCAAAATTTGATTTAAAATAAAATTTTATAAGATGAAATTGGGTCGAAATTTGATTGATTCTAATTGAATTATTAACCCTATAAATATTTAAATTAAAAAAATTAAAAAATATAGTGAGAAATATTCTACTTTTTACTTTTTCTTACAATATTATTTAATCTTCTCATAGATGAAAAAGAGGAGAAGGTGAAGGGTGGGAACCATTTCAAAGGATTAGCTATGACCAAACCTCACCTTTATTTTGGCGCCAATTTTGCAAGAAAAAAGCATAGGAATAGCCAACTCCATGAATTGCAATCATAATTGATTATTAACTCATTAAGTCAAAGAGCCATTGCTGTTGGTTTGGCAGAACCTTGTAATCATGTTGGATATAACTTTTTTTTGTAACCAATTATGTGAACAATATCAAACAAATTTCACAAGGTCAACGACTACCATGAGGAAAATGCACTCCCTTTGCAGCAATTTGCAAACCATACGCATCCCCTACACTGTCCTCGTTCAAATTATTTATTCATAGTTTGATTTGAATTCTAATTAATTAAATCATACAACTTAATCCTCGAGCTTTCATATATTTGGTGAATTAATTAAATTTTAATTTTTGAATCGTTTTGTAACTTTATTAATTAAACCACAAAATTTATCGAAAATAATTATTTTATATATTATAAATTTTACTGAAATTAAACTTTTTAAAATTAAATTTGTAAAATTTAATATCAATGTTAAGCATTTCAAATAATTTTGTTGTATTATCGATCTAATATTAGAACTAATTATAAATGACTTAATTATTCCTAGATTCTCAACTAATCACGAGACTAATTTTACCATTAATGATTCATTGAGACGATGAAGAAAATGAAGAAACAAACATGGAAGAGCAAAATGTAGTGGGGAGCTGAATGATCAAATTTATTATGATCATAGCTTGTGAGTGGGCAACAAAATAATGAATTATAATTTTGTTTGAAATAAAATGAAATGAAGTTTCAAAAAAATAGTTTAAAAGCAAATATTTTTTAATCCAAAAATGGGGTGAATGTTGGCAGAAAGGAATTTGTCAGGCAGCCATTTCAAACGGACCCTAGGCATTAAGGTTGACATTGGATATATTGTAAAATATTTAGTAAATAAAAAACTTTGTAATTTTGTAAGGAATTTGCATCAGCAATGATTTCATTGAATTACCAAAGAAGATTGATTACATGAGAAACGACTTCATCGATGGCATTATTAAAGTCAAATTTTATAAATTTGTTTATCAATCTGACTATTTATTTGATTTGTAAGTCTAATTTATCTCATCTGAATTTTGAATAATAATTTTTTTAGCTCGAACTTAATTTTATTAATTTAAATTATTAATAAAAATATTTCAAAACTAAATTTAATTTTAAAATATATTTAAAATATTAATATTTAAATATTTAAATAATTTTTAAAATTTTAATTTTTTAAACTTGATGGATCAAATCGAATTTTGAGTAAAACTTTTAAAAAAATTAATTAAATTTGGTCCGATCTAAGCTATAAATATCTCTACACATGGGTTAATCCAAATATTGGTAAAAGAGGAACATTTTTTCTATGTCAACCATAATTCCAGCTTTAGAAGAGTTTAAAAATAAAATGTTAAATGCATCAAATTAATATAAGATAGTGCTCTTAACATCTTTCAAAGAAAATATTATGCTTGACACAATCACCATTATATCAAGAAATATGTTGAATGGGTCTAACTTTTATTTTTTGTTAATATCGTATGGATAAAATTCGTTCTTAAAGATTTAAGCTTACATGATAAATTTATAAAAATATTCTTCAAATTTTTTAAAAAATAATAACATAACTTTCGAATGAAAAGAACTTTGATAATTTTATTATATAAAATAAACGATATAATCTTTCTAAAAATAAAATTTAATCATGTAGTGTTGATTAAGAAAGAAGCAAAACATATGTTAAAAAAAATTCAAATGGTGTGTAATGTAGGTGGCTTATCATTTTTTTTATATATCAATCTAATAACAAAAAATTATATAATTTTTAAAATTTAAATTCATCAAATATCATCTCATAATTACATAAATTAATTAAATTAATATATTATTTTTTAATCCATAAAATTTTCTTGGAATTAGTATAAGTAGGAATCCAAAGTTTCAGCGCATGAAATTTACTTGGACTTAGTATAAGTACGAATCTTACGTGTATAATAATAATAATGAAATAATGAATGCAGAATTACTACGGTTATGGATTTGACCAGGTCTGGTCTTTAATTCGCAGGGGATAGCAGGGTGATCAAAGAGTTAACCGGCTGCCTGCCCTGCACCATTTCGATGCCGTCTTTCATTTCTTACTTCCAACTTTTCCTGTTAATTTATTATTCGTTTGACCATATTTAGTGAGGCACATGTTTACATCTATAGCTTTTTTTTATATTATAAATTTAGTAAGTCCTTTTCTTCTAGACCAACAACATACGTAGACGTAGCTTACCTTTTTTTTTTTTCTAATAATTTTATATTATTTTTATAAAAAATCACAATATAAGAATAAAAAAATTGTTGATATTTAAATAAAAATTTACTGAATATTATATTTTTTACTTATAAAATTTTTACTATAATCCTACAATTATTTAATTATTATATTAAAAAATTATGTGAGGATTTCCTATTTATAAGTGTGAGTTCTTATAAAATTTTGATATATTTTACAAAATTTTGAATTTTGAATTGTTAGTATATGATTGTAAGTGATATGTGTTAGAACAAAAATCTAAAATTTTGAAATTACTGCTTTTGATAAATCTAAAATTTTTAAAAAGTATTTTTAGACATGTAATGGTAGTATTTTTTTTGAAGTTTTATTTATTTTTACCATATTATTTATTTAACAGATGTATAAAAAGTTGTAAATGATAAATTTCAAGGATATAATGAAATTTAGTGATTAATTATGTTTTGTATCGACGAAATCAATCAACTCAATATTCACCAGTATATTACAAGATAATCAAATTTCTATAAAATTTTTCTTTAGCAAAACTAATTTATAAAAAAATTGGAGATAATTTGAAAGAGGGAGAGTTTTGCAAGTTGTTTCTATTCTATAATAAAAAATAAATAAAAAACCATATAAGCCTTTTATATTTAAATTAAGTGTCTTTAAATTTTACAAAAATAATTGTATATTGAATAGACATTATCAATCTAATTTGAATAGATTTAATTATTTATTTTAAACATATATAAATTGTTTGTTTTTAACAAATATAAACCATTTATCTTAATCTAACTGGTTTAGACAAACTTAATTATCCACACTTAATTAAAATTTTAATTAAAATAATAATTATTTCCCACACTGTGCCAAGTGTCAATAATTAACTAATAATCTATTAATTATTTAATTAATAAAGACCAACCAAACTTGAAAATCTAAACCTAAGCATTTTAGTCATTTAAATCCAACTACATTGTACTGTTGATTTAAATGATTATCTTATTTTTTCCTTTTTCAATGTAAAATTACTTTTTATATTTTATTTTAAAAATCTCTATCAATATACTTTCCACTTTTTAAAGATAGGTGCATAAACAATTTGAATTAAACAACATTATTTTATTTTTTGAATTAATTTTATTGAAAATTTTAATAATTGCTTTTTTCGATTTAAGTAAGGAAAAAAAAAATTTGCTCAAAGAAGAGTTAAAAAAAAAATCTATAATAGTTTGTCCCTTACCATCAAAATCCAAAATTTTTTTTTGATGGTTTACCATACTTAAAAATAAATCAAGAACATCAATAATATCAAGAGTTCTACAAGTTAGCTAAGTTGTGGCTACCCTATTTTATGATTCATGTTAAGATTTTAAACACAAATTTCCCTATATATTAATATTAAAAGGGTGACCGCAAAGGTGAAATTAATATTAATTTAAAATAAATTTCATAATTAATTGGCAAAAAAATTCATCATTAGATTTTGATTTTTTTCATAAAATTTTATTTTCATTCATGACCAAATAAATTTGATTTTTTTTTTTTAATTTTCTTTGATACCTGCGATTTATCTTAGTTTTGACTTGAAGAAACCTTCCCTCAGCTTAAATTTATCCTTAAAAAAAAAAAAGAAAGACTAAAAACACATTGATAAGGGAGGGAATGAAGGAAAAAAGGAAAGGTCTCAACAAAGAGTATGATAGTAATTGAAAAATGGAAATTTTGAGCTCTCTTGTACATTACATAACCACTCCCACTTTCAAGTGAATTGCAGTGATGTAAACGAATAAAATTTTATAAATTATTTGTAAACATATTTATTTTGTATTCATTTATATTCGTTTATTAAATTTAACAAATAATTTTAAATAATATTTTTACGTTCATTTATTAAATAAATTGAATATAAATATAAGTTTATTTGATTCATTTATGTTTATAAATAAACTCATTTAAAGTTTAATTAAAATTCGTTCATTTAAAGTTCATTTATTTTTAATTTTATAATTATACGATTTATATGTTTAAATTTATTTAGTTATAATTTATTTATTATTTATAAACATATTCATTTATATATGTTTATAAATATTTCATTTTATATTTACAAATGAGTTTATTTAATTTAAATGAATTAAACACAAATCAGACATGAATATCTTATTATTTAAACGAATCAAATTTGAATATAATAAATAATTTTTTTAACGACTATAAAATGAACATGAATATTTTTAACAATAAACTAACAAATTACGAACATATATTAATTTATTCATGTTCACTTCATTTTGCACTCATAATAAATTGGACCCCTCTTTTGTTAAATTATTATTTCTTTGTATCATTGAGCATGAGAAAATGGATCCTATGTTGAAATCTTGGATTAATATTAGTTTATAGCTTAAGGGGAAAGATATACTACTACAATTTTGAAATTCCATCAAAATAATAAAGAAAAAAAAAGAAAGAAAGAAGAAAGAAGTTTCTTATGGAGAAAAATGAAAACCATCTTATTCAATTATTAAAAAAACTAGGGTAAGATATCTAAGTTTTAACTTCAAGAATTACATACTATTCCCTCTTATATAGTTTATTTTCTTTCATTTTATAATTTATTAATATATTTGGTAAAATACTAGAATAATTCATTTAAAAAGGAATAAAAATCGAAAATAATTTTATTTTTTTATCTTTTTAATCAATAACATTAATTTAAAAAAAAAATCATTAACGTTAATATACTACTTTGACGAACGACAGAAATAAAAAGACAGGTTGTCGAGGAAGCAAAGGTGGTTAAACACTTAAATGGTGTTCTTTAGTGACAAAATCATCACAATTGTTACGGATGAGCATAAATCCATTTTAATTGATTTAATTTATAGAAAATTGATAGAATTCAATTAAATTAATTTGATTAATTTGATTTTTATAATTATTGATTAAACAAAATAATAAAAATTTAAAATTAATTGATTTGTAATAGATTTTTAATAAAGAAGAGCAGGAACAAAACGGAACCAAACCAAATTAATTAATAACCGACATAGGATTACGCCACGTGGAAAACTCTCATTTGTCATTGTTCACTGGACTACCACCCCTGGCCCACAAAAACCTAACCCGTGTTTTTCAATTAAAAAAAGCATATTACAGCAACAAAATTAATAAAAAGAAATTAATTACTCGCCTCCCTATTTTTTTAATAAACGAAAAAGTGAACTCATCGTCGTTTCCCTTTTATCTTCATCTGCAGATCCCCCCGTCTTTCCAATAAACACTCTGAAACAGCAGGGACAAAAAAAAAAAAAAAAAAGCTTCGGTTTTTCTAAAGAAGAAAAAAATAATTTTTTTTAAATTTTCATTTCAATTTTATCCAGCTTCAAATGGTTTAAGGAAAGATTTAAAATCCTACTCTCTGTTTGGGGGGAAAAAGAAAGAGATAAGCTTACTCTTCAATGGGTCTTTGCACTTCCAAAACCTCCCCAAACACTTCTTTTTCTCCTAAACCTGATTCCAGAAATACCCCTATCCATCCCCGGAATAACGATATTCACGGTAAGGCTAACTCTATTCCAGGTTCGCCCTTACCAGATGTAGTGAACGGGAATCAAAACCAGAACCCTAAGGAAGATCAAAGTAAAGAGGAAGAAGAGAAGGCAAGCTCAAATTCCAACAATGAAGGCAAGAAATCGCCGTTTTTCCCGTTTTATAGTCCGAGTCCAGCTCATTACTTGTTCTCCAAAAAGTCTCCGGCGAGATCTTCGGCCAATTCAACTCCGAAACGGTTTTTCAGGAGGCCGTTCCCTCCTCCGTCGCCGGCGAAGCATATTAGAGCAGTGCTTGCGAGGCGGCATGGGTCTGTGAAGCCAAATGAAGCTGCGATACCGGAAGGAAGCGAGGCGGATGCCGGCGCTGCCGGTGCTGGACTGGATAAGAGCTTCGGTTTCTCGAAGCACTTCGGTAGCAAGTATGAGCTCGGAGGCGAGGTAGGGAGAGGCCATTTCGGTTATACTTGTGCGGCAAAGTTTAAGAAAGGAGAGCTTAAAGGACAGCAAGTTGCCGTTAAAGTTATACCTAAAGCAAAGGTGTCTTTTTAATTTTTTTGTTGTTTTTAATTATTTGAAAATTTGCCTTTTTTGTTCATCGATTTGGTTGAAAACTTTTGACGTTGAAGGAATGCCTTAGGAAAGATTTTATTTCAGGGTAGTAGCTATTTTGTGCTATTGAACTGTCATGTTATGATAATTGCTTTTTGTTTTTCTCATTGTTGATTTTGTTGTTTGTTGATAGATGACCACAGCAATTGCCATTGAGGATGTTAGAAGGGAGGTAAAAATATTAAGAGCTTTGTCTGGACATAGCAATTTAGTACAATTCTACGATGCATATGAGGACCACGATAATGTCTACATAGTAATGGAGTAAGTACTATATGAAAAACATGAATCGATTTTGTGTTTGGTATGTTTTGTTTTGTTTTGATGAGGATAATTTACCATGAATCTTTCAGATTATGTGAAGGAGGGGAGCTCTTGGACAGAATTCTTGCAAGGTATTTCTTCTAATAATATCTGCTTCACAGTTCTGTATCTTATTGACTGGCAAAATATAGGTGTTGAGGATGAATGAAGCTTTATTAGGATTTGATTACTTATGAAGTGTATTCTTCTATTCATGCAGGGGTGGAAAATACTGTGAGGATGATGCAAAAGCTGTGATGATTCAGATACTTAATGTTGTTTCCTTTTGCCATCTCCAGGGTGTTGTGCATCGGGATCTTAAACCTGAGGTGAAATATCTTTCCAGTTTTAATCAGGTTTTCTGATATTGTTTATTGAGTTGTATTGCACTGGTTTTGGAGGTCCTATGTAAGATTTCTATGGTCTATCTATATAAGGGTTTTCCATGAGGATAAATTTGGGCTAAGTATTCTGGTTAAGCAGTAACCTTCAAGAACAAATACCTGAGCCTAGCCAAAAAACTACTGCTTATTTTATTGATTGTGTTCCGTTCTAGTATATTGCATTTTTATCTTCTTAGGACAGAAGGTTTTAATAGTTATATTATAAAAGCTTGACCCACCTGATATTGTTCTAATTTTAGCTATTTTCTGGGTCAGAATTTCTTGTATATGTCAAAGGATGAAAATTCACAATTGAAGGCCATAGACTTTGGCTTGTCAGATTTTGTGAAGCCAGGTTTGCACTCACATTCATTTTGCTTAAGCTATACTGCTTTAGTTAGATGATTAATTTGTTAACTTTTTCTGTCTTTTTCCATTTGCAGATGAAAGGCTTAATGACATTGTTGGTAGTGCATACTATGTAGCACCAGAAGTTCTACATAGGTCTTACAGTACGGAAGCAGATGTCTGGAGTATAGGTGTGATTGCATATATTTTGTTGTGTGGTAGTCGTCCATTTTGGGCCCGAACTGAGTCTGGGATTTTTCGAGCTGTTTTAAAGGCTGATCCAAGTTTTGATGAAGGGCCTTGGCCATCTCTATCTTCTGAGGCTAGAGATTTTGTGAAGCGTTTACTGAATAAGGATCCAAGGAAAAGATTGACTGCAGCCCAAGCCCTGAGTGAGTGCCTCATCTTCTGTCATAAGCTCATCATTCTTATGTTCTTGAAATTTTTAGTCACAATTGTTTGCTGCAGGTCATCCCTGGATAAAAAATTATAACGATGTGAAAGTGCCATTGGATATAATGATATTCAAACTCATGAAGGCTTACCTGCGGTCTTCATCTCTTCGGAAAGCTGCGTTAAGGGTGTGTATATGTGATAGATATAAACATTATTCTCTAGATCTATTTCTTTGAGTGTTTATGCACGTATGTAAAAAACACATCTCTCTTTTGATGTGTTTTCTACTTGTCTCTCTTAGGCATGGTTTGGTAAATTTTTGGTTAGAACGGCTTAGGTGAATCTGGGGCCAACTTAGAAAGTTGCTTAGGTGGTCAACATAGGATGGTTTATAATTTGATTTTAAGCATAAAACAAATTTTCTTTAAAACTGCTATCAATTTGGGCCTGAATGTGTGAACCACCTCGTGGCTTCTGTATTGGTGCTAAATAATTATTGAAGGTTACAAATAAGTGTACTCATAAACTTTGTTTTAGCACTTAGTCATGAAACAGTTTGTACCTGTTTCCATTGTGAAGTGAGAGGGTACTTTAATTGTTTATCTTATTTTGGTTAGAGGTTTTTATTGCTCGAAGCCTCCTCCAGTTAACCCTAATAGGTTTCCGATCTTTATAATGCAAAATTTTCCTCTTTCTGCATGGGATTTCTAGCTCCTGTATTTTTCAATTTTCTTATTTCTGTTTTCATTGGTATTTTTGCAGGCTCTGTCTAAAACCTTGACTGTGGATGAGCTATTTTACTTGAAGGAGCAGTTTGCACTATTGGAACCAAACAAAAATGGCACTATAAGCTTAGAAAATGTTAAAGTGGTAGGTTTTTTCCGATAATCTTGCAAAATTTTCAGCGGTTTTCTTGTGAATAATCATCTAATGCTCTTGCCCTGGTCAGGCTCTGATGAAATATGCAACAGATGCTATGAAGGATTCTCGCATTCCTGAATTTCTAGCATCAGTAGGTGCTTCTTCTTTTTTTGATTGGTGTGGCAATCTATATTTAAGTCAAATGGTAGTGTGAATCTCTAATTTTGTTCATTTTTTCCTTTTGTGGTAGTTAAATGCACTTCAATACAGACGGATGGACTTTGATGAATTCTGTGCAGCTGCATTAAGTGTTCATCAGCTGGAGGCTCTTGATCGGTGGGAACAACATGCTCGTTGTGCTTATGAACTTTTTGAGAAGGATGGAAACAGAGCTATTGTCATTGAAGAGCTAGCTTCGGTATGTTGATCTCCTCTTGCTTGACCCAGAAAACTTTTTGCATGTATTCCCCTTTTGCTTGATTATTTAATTCCTATTATTACCATTGAGCACATTATTTAGAAGATGATGTGGGTTGGTTGATAGGCATGGAAAACTTATTAAGTTGTATTTATGACATTTATGTTTCTGTCCTTTACTCGAAAATGTTCTCTTTTATTTGTTGTATGATGTGGCCTTGATTCTCTTTTATTTGTTGAAAATGTTTTCAACTACTATTGATGTTGATGTTTATTATTGTAGCTTCTTTTTCTTGGGATTTGTATAAATTTAACAATGGAAATTTGAGTTTCTATGTTATGTTGAGCAGTAAAGTTCTATTGCTTTCTTTTGTTTTGTTTTACTTTTTTGGGATGTTTGTTAGCTGTGAGCAACATAAACCTAAACTAATCTCTAGAATTTTGACTATAACCTTTCAGGAACTTGGACTGGGTCCATCTGTGCCTGTTCATGTCATCCTTCATGACTGGATTAGGCATACAGATGGGAAGCTGAGTTTTCTTGGATTTGTCAAATTATTGCATGGTGTATCCTGCCGAACCCTTGCGAAAGCTCAATAGAAGTTGTAGAACTTCCGTAAGAGCTCCAAGAATTGCGTCTTTCCTGAGCTGTTTCGCCTAAGAAATGAATCAGGTCAGGTCTTTACCAGCCTGAATAAAATAGAGGTAGAGGGAATTTTGAAACCGCAATCGATTCCCCCCAAGTGCTATTGGTTTTGGCTATTTCATCTGTCTGGCACAAGCTTATAAGAACACATGATTGAAGCCATGAACCTCGGTGCAAGTGCAAACTTAACATTGACAAAGCTTTAGGCATATTATGTTTTCCACTGTAAAGTTGTAGTTTAAAAAAATGTGTTGAATTGCAGGTGAGAATATTTCTCAACTGGTTAGAAGAGACTTGATAATCTGACATATTTCGACTTAGCCTTGTGAGACCATGATTGCTGTTGTATCAACATCGTCTGTGTTCTATAATCTGAAATCAAAAGTTCTTGCCCTTAAATCCTTCTGTCTTTAAACCAACCTGCCTCAATTTCTTGTGTGCTTCCATAATTGCCCAAAAACCAGAAACTAATTGATCCAAGACTGTAAGTTGGATTACAAAAACAGAAGAGGCAACAAAAGGAGTCTTTGTCCGGTAAAAGTTCATGGAAAAAAGATAAAAATAAATAAATAATGGTAATGGATATGGTCAATCCTTTAAAACAATGGGTAGGTTTTTAATGATTTAAATCTTATAATTTGAATTCAAATTTGAAATGATTAAATTTAAACAAAAGGTTATATTTCATTATCAGATTTGAAACGAGTTATTGATTTGTGTATTCTCAAAATTTAAAATATCTTTTTAAATAGAGAAAGGATTTTGTTTGAAAAAATCCTTATAATTATTTATAATCCTAGTATTTTATAAAAGGAGGTGAATAAAAAATTATGATCCGAAAAATGTAATTCTCAAGTTGTACTTGAGTTAAGTATGATTAGAATTGAATAAAAAAATTATGCAGTTTTTCCCATTTTTCTTTGGAGTTTGTCACAAACTAAACACAGCTTCCAGACTTTAAAACCAAAGCCCAATCTAGCCCATCAGCCACCAAATAATCATAAATGGGCTACGTTGCACCACTTGAATCTACGGCACGTCGCCCGATGCATTCTCAAACAGTTGCAGCCACACGCCGCCGCTTTTCATCCTACGCAGGCTCTCATTGCCGCCGCCATCGGTAGTTATGTCATCGGTAATATCAACTTTTGTCAATTTTTCAGAATTTGGATATAGTTTGGAAATTTTTATAATTTAGAAGTTAAATCTTCTTTAAACAAACAAAAAATGGATCTTTTTGGTTTGCAGAATTTGATGCTTTAACGGGAAGTAAGTTATCTCCTATAGACATTGGCTCCCCTGTGGTTCGAATGTCTTATAGCCTACAAGTGTCCACTCTTTCATTGCTATCCTTGAGGTTGGTTCCGAAATTTGAAATTTTTAGCTCCGAAGAGGCCATAAATTTGCATTCAATTATCGTGGAAATAGAATTAGTGGATGTTAAGATTGGTATTAGTACAATCATTAGATCAGTTAATGTGGTTGGAAGAGGATACTAATTGAGGGTTTGGATTCTACAGCATTGTAGTTCAATTAAATTTACATCATCAGTTGAATCGAAATGTCAATCTCAATAAATCTATTTAGTATAAATTTTTTTATAAATTTTTTCTTTAATAACAATTATAATAATTTTTATTACTGATTTTAATCTCATATGAGTCAATCTCTACTCATCCAAATGTAGTCTAAGTTTGGTATTAGTTCAATCTTAAGATTTTACTGCCAATGAACTTGTTTCTTGAAAGTTACTCCAGAATAAGGAAATATTTTGAATTTCTTTTATTTCTTAGAATCTAAATGGTTGGTGGCTATGCTAAGCTTAGCAGTAGCATTTGCTTACTTTGTGCCTATTTAAAAGTCCCAAGTGTCAATCTTTTATTTTTTAGTTTCAAACATGAAATTATCTTTCATGACCGGATATTGCTTTGGTTCTCCTGCAGGAAATTACAAGGTTGCAGAAAGTCCAAGGCCCAAGGGCGCAAAAGATGAGTTGGCTAGACTATCTAGACATCTGGGTTCTTTGCCTCTACAGTCGAAGCACTGAATAAATTGCATTCCCACTGCCATAAAACAAAATATGGTTGTTCAGAAATATGCTTATGCCAAGCAGATGCTTGAACTTCTCCTGTCTAAGGCACCTCCAGGTAAGCTAGAGGAATTGAGGAGTCTGACTGACAATTGAGTTCAGAAGGGTTTAACCAACAAGTCTATTGATCCACCCGAAGATCCCTCTCAGTTCTGTGGTGCCACTCTCAGCCGTCCGTCAACTATCGGATATGATGTTTGTGATCTTTGTGGGGCAGGCCTAGTTCCTTCACCATTTATCTATAATCTATCAAACTCTTCTGGAAGGCCGCCCTCAATGTCATAGGTTTTTGTCCTAATTCTAAGGAGATTCCTCTGCTATAGAAATCTCCATTCTGAGGCACTCATCTTTCTTCTGTTTTTGACTCCTTCCAAAGTTTGGTTCCTTTATCATCGAGAATCTAGCAGCGGCCACTGGGCATATGATTTATATTTTCATTCGTTTATGTATGATTCTGTTTCCTCCCTTGTTCTTACTCATCCTTTTCCTTTTTATTTTTTTTTTTATTTCATATCATCTTCAGCCCCATTTGTTGTGACTTAGGACCTCCCTGTGTTGTAATATTTCACATTCAAATTTTCATAGTTTGTAAACAGCATACGAATTCGCTGGTCTGTAAATACCTTTGATGATTTGGCCATTATAAACAAAATTTTGATTGATGTTTCCGATTTCAGTCTTAAAACAATTATCTGTTTCCCAGTAATTTTGAAAGATTTAGAGCAGAAAACAAGAGAAACTAATCTGTTACTTGAAGTAAATTGACTCATTTGATCATGAGCTTCATTTCATTAATTTATAGGTTTCAAAAATACAAAAGTAGTTGGCCTAACAGCATGGGTCACCATGCACAAACCCATCATTTTACCTACACTAATCTGCTGTCAGAAAGTTCCAACAAAAATACCATACTTAGTTGCTTCAACCACTAACACACTAACATGTTTCAACCACTAACACACTAACACTCCTCCTTGGTATTTCTGCTGGAAACACCAAGACTTTTCCTTAATGTTTCAAACCTTGCCTTTGGTAAGGCTTTGGTCAGAATATCTGCAATTTGATCTTCTGACTTGCAATGCACCAGTTTCACTTCATTCTCAGCTTCAACTTCTCTAATAAAGTGATACTTGATCTTAATATGCTTAGTTCTTCCATGAAACACAGGGTTCTTGACCATTGCAACTCTGACTGATTATCACAAAAAATTTCTGTTGGATCATCTTGCTTTTGACTCAAATCCAACAGAATTTTCCTTAGCCAAATTGCTTGATTAACAGCAGCTGCAGCAGCTATATACTCTGCTTCTGCTGTTGATTGAGCCACTGTTCCTTGTTTCTTTGAATTCCAGCTGAACACATTTAATCCAATGAAAAACACATAGCCTGAAGTGCTTTTCATGTCTTCATGAGAGCCAGCCCAGTCACTGTCTGTGAATCCTACCAATCTTGAACTGTCATTCTTCTTGAACCAAATTCCAAGTTCATTGGTTCCTTTGACATATCTCAACACTTTTTTTGCAGCCTTAAAATGCAACTCACTAGGATTTTGCATGAACCTAGAGAGTAAATTTGCAGCATAAATGATGTCTGGCCTTGTTGCTGTCAAATACAATAAGCAACCAACCAAGCTTCTATAAATAGAGCCATCAACTTTGTTAGCTCCATCTTCCTTAACAAGTTTCTCATTTTGAGCCAAAGGAGTGTTGACTAGTTTGCAATTTTCCATCCCAAACTTATTCAGGATTTCATTTCTATATTTTCTTTGACAAATGAAGATTCCTTGCTGGTCTTGATGAATCTCCATTCCAAGAAAATAAGACATTTCTCCCATGTTTGTCATCTAAAAAATTTTCTGCATTTGGAGCTTAAAATCTTCCACAAGAGTTGATTTGCTACCTGTTACCAGAAGATCATCAACATACAAAGAAACAATTAACAGATCATTACTGTTAAAAACTTTAATGTACAATGTTGCTTCACTGAGGCTTTTCTTGAATCCTAACTTCAGTAAATGATCATCAATTCTGGAATTCCACACTCTGGGAGCTTGTTTTAATCCATACAAAGCCTTCTTGAGTAGATAAACTTTACCTTCATGTCCCTTGGCAACAAAACCATCAGGTTGTTCAATGTAGATCTCCTCCTCAAGATAACCATTCAAGAAGGCAGATTTGAATGGTAGTTGGTATATTTTTCAACTTTGCTGAGTTGCTAAGGCTAATAGCAGCCTTATAGTGTCCAACCTTGCAACTGGAGCAAATGTCTCTGAAAAATTAACACCAAGCTGTTGGGAGTAGCCTTTAGCTACCAATCTAGCTTTAAGTTTGTTGATGGAACCATCAGCATTCAACTTTGTTCTGAAAATCCATTTGACACCAATGATGTTTTTATTACTTGGTCTGTCAACCAGCATCCATGTTTGATTTTTCTCAATCATTTGAATCTCCTCCTTCATGGCATTTCTCCACTCTGAAAATTTGACAGCTTCTTCAAAGCTTGCAGGTTTAAGAATGGCAACATTTGATCTTTGATAAATATCTGTGAGTGGTCTGATTCCTCTCACTGGTTCATGATCAATAATTTCATTTTCAAACATATAATCTTCTTGATCTTGGAAGCTTATCATGTCTGCAGCAATTTGCTTGACTGATTCTCCTTTTGATTTTTTCCAATTCCAAGCAGCTTGCTCATTAAATCTCACATTCCTACTTACAATCATCTTGCCTGTAAGTGGATTGTAAGTCTTATAGCCTTTGGTGATGTTGCTATAGCCCAGAAAAATACATATTTCTACTTTTTGATCAAGCTTGTCCCTTTTGATATCAGGAACGAACACATAACAGATGCTGCCAAAAATTTTGAGGTGGTGCACTGATGGTTTGCTTCCATTCCAGGCTTTAAAAAGAGTGTTTCCCTTCAAAGCTTTTGTGGGCAGCCTGTTGAGCAAGTAGACAGAGGTATTGACTGCCTCTGCCCAGAATTTCTTTGGAAGATTTTTCTCAAACAGCATGCATCTTGCCATCTCCATGATTGTTCTATTCTTCCTTTCACTGACTCCATTTTGTTGTGGAGTGTAAGTTACTGTCAGTTGGTGTTCAATTTTTGTAACTTCACAAAACTCATTAAATCTGTCAGATGTGTATTCAGTACCATTATCTGACCTTATGATCTTGATTTTGCAGCCACTTTGATTCTCAATCCAAGCCTTGAACTTCCAAAATACATTTGTAACTTCAGACTTTTGTTTCATGAAGTAAATCCAACACATTCTAGTAAAATCATCTATAAAAGCAATGAAATATCTACTGCCATTCAAGGACAAGGTTCTCATACGACCACAAACATCAGTATGAACAAGTTGTAATTTTTCAGTTGCCCTCCATGCTTTGTTAATTACAAATGGCAACTTACTTTGTTTTTCTAGTTGACAGACTTCACACACTCCAGCACTGACTTCAACAGTAGGCATGTTTAATACAAGATCATTTTTATGCATGAAATTCAATGCATTGTAGTTGAAATGTCCCATCCTTTTATGCCATAAAGAAGATTCATCATGTGAAGTAACATATGCAGAGGAGTTTGTTTCATGCCAATTCAAGGAAAAATATTTTCCTTTCATATTAACAGTAAAGAGTTCATGGCCAGTGGGATCATGAATTATGCATGCCTTATCTTTGAAGACTAAAAAGTAGTAATTTTCTAGCAACTGTCCTACACTCAACAGGTTTTGATCTATTTTGGGCACAAATAACACATCTGAAATGAGTTTGGTACCTGTTGGTGTCTCAACTGCCACTATTCCTTTTCCTTTGACTTCTATGAAATCACCATTACCTATTCTGACTTTAGAGGTGCAGGTCTTGTCTAGTTCTTTGAATATGTTGATATCAGATGTCATATGGTGTGTGCAACCACTGTCAATGAGCCATGCACTGGAGGAGGTTCTGGTTCCATAGCAAGTTGCAACAAAAACTTGCTCTTCTAGCTATTGTTGATTGTCAGCAACTCTGGCTTGTTGATCTGGCTGCTGCTGTTTTTTGTTTTTACATACCTTCTCCATGTGACCAAGCTACTTACAGTACCTACATTGTATGTTAGGTCTGTACCAGTAATATTTCTTCAAGTGAGTAGTCTTTTTGCAGTGAGAGCATGGTGGAAATTTTCTTTTCTTTTCACTGTTTTTAGAACCTTGGTTTCTTTGATCTCTTTGTTTTCTGCCTTTGCTTTCTATTTGCATCTTGCCTTTCTCCTTGGCTGTAAAAGCACCTTCTGTTGAATCCTTTTGTCTGATAGCCCTTCTTTTTGCTCTTGAGCTTGTAGAGCATTGAACAATTCTACTAGAGTTATCTTGGTCAGGTCCTTAGAGTCTTCAAGGGATGAGATTTTTGACTCAAACCTCTCTGGTAAGCTGACAAGAACCTTCTTTACAATTTTTTTGTCTGACAGCTCCTCACCAAATAATCTAATCTTGTTTACTATCTTCATGAGTCTGTCATTGTACTCCTTTAAATTTTCAGACTCCTTCATCTTTAAGACTTCAAACTCTCTTCTAAGATTCAACACTTGCATTTGTCTTGTCTTGTCACTGCCTTGAAACTCTTCCTTGAGCACATCCCAAGCTTGTTTTGCAGTTTCACAAGTCATGATTCTAATGAATATGTCATCATAAACTGAAGACTCAATACAGCTTTTAGCCTTGTACCTCTTTGCCTTTTCTTCACTATAATTTTTCATTTGAGTTACTGTTGGATTTGCAGGAAGTTGTGGTGGTTCCTTCTCATTTTCCACCACTTCCCACAAATCAAAAGCACTCAAATAAGTCTTCATTTTGACAGCCCATATCTGGTAGTTTTCACTAGAAAAAATAGGAGGTGGAGGTAAGGAGCAATTGCTTGAGGCCATTTAAGGTTGACAAAGGCTGGCTGAAAAGTGTTTGATGGCTTTTCACTCAATTTTTGGGACTCACAGATCCTCTAAGAACTTAAGGAATGCTCTGATACCAATTGAAGGATTTAGAGTAGAAAACAAGAGAAATTAATCTGTTACTTGAAGTAAATTGGCTCATTTGATCATGAGCTTCATTTCATTAATTTATAGGCTTAAAAAATACAAAAGTAGTTGGCCTAACAGCATGGGTCACCATGCACAGACCCATCATTTTACCTAGACTAATCTGCTGTCAGAAAGTTCCAGCAGAAATGCCATACTTAGTTGCTTCAACCACTAACACACTAACATGCTTCAACCACTAACACACTAACAAATTTGGTAGTTCCTAGACTATATTTGATCTTATATGCACACGTACTCTTTCTTCGTTTATTTGTTGGCTCAATTTCTCATAAATGGTGGGTGTTTCACAGGCTCTTTTCGAATTACCCAGTGAGAATAAAGATAGAACTCACGACAAGTCTATACCAGTGATGAAATACGACAGAGCATCTATAAATCATTGATTGTTTCGTAAGACTACGATTTCTGAAAATGGTTGGATCAAATTTCACATTGCTTGCAGCTGCTTTCTTGTCAACAAAAACACACCAGGGACAGAGCAAGAAAACTTTCTCTTTTTTGTTCTTCCAACGTTTTTGCTCGTGCATGGGAAATAGGATCATCACTTGGTTGTTTCCTTGTGCTATTTGGTACAACAATAGCCATGTTTCCATTAAAGAAAGACCTTAGAGAAGCAATTAAAAGAGAGAACACTTTGCATCAATTGGTAAAGCTAAAAAACAAACACTCCTAGCAACTCTCAATTCATGTTTTGAAAGAGAAAAAAGAAGGCACAAAACAGTAACATAAATGAATGCTCTGAAAAAATCAATTCCAATGAATCAGTCACCAACCCCAGAATCCATTTGCAAGTAAAACCAGTTATTTAACTCCACTCTCTTTCTTTTTGCAGATGCTAGATTATATATGTACTTTCACTGTTTCTATTTGTTAGTAATTCATACCAACAGCAAGTTCATGAGCCTTTGCAGACCGGTGGATCGATCCCGAAATATAATTCTCAACGGTGTAAAAGCAATCTGAAACTGAAATCATATGGCATTACTTGCACTAGTTGTGAAAGAGATTCTTTCCCCTTTCTTTCCCCTTTCTTTCTAGGCATTTTACTGCTTCATTCCTCAGTTTATTTGGTAGCTGAAGACAAACCCAACCAGCAATGATTCCAAATCCTTGGCAAAATCAAGCAGATACCAATCCAAAAGCTTTGTAATTATTAACTTGTTTGTTCTTGAAATGCCCAACTGCTGCCTGTAGGTAGTCTCTCTTAGCTGTTTCCAGCTCATCTTCAACATTGGATGCTGTGTAGACTCTCACCTTTATTAGCAAAGCTTGCATTTCAGCACTTAAAAAACATGAAATAATATTCATTAACATAGAGGATTATAAGACAGCATTAACCACCAGAAAGTTTTGAACCTCAATATCCCTTTGAATTTTGGGGAAAGGGTTGGTAATGGTGGGGAGTTCTGTAAATATATATTTATCTTTCAGGGCATTTTGATGATGAAGCTGATTATAGAGTGGTATCGAAAATTTCGAATAAGCATTATTCGAATAAGCTGATTATAGAGTATCATCAGATTGTAAATGTTTCACTACACTACAAAAATGGAGAATGATTTTGAAGCAAACTTACAGCGGGAGATGACCAGCTTCCACATGCAAGAGCAAATGTAACCAAGGGTTCGGACCACTCCAGACCAAATATATTGTGTGCTTTCATCCCATAATTTTTTGCTGCTTTAGGACAGGTCTTTAATAGAAAGAGGAAAAGATATATCCGGTTAGCAATATCAAATTTGCTTTAAAATATCACAACCCCCAAGCCCAAGATAGAAAAACTTAATGTTTCATTCAATCCTCTCCCTTGCAAAAGTATATTCAATAAAGATGAACAATTTTACTTACAAATTTCAAATGGAAAGGCAACCTTAAAATGAAGTGCTCAATTGTTATTGCATTTAGCATGTGTCCTCCGATAACTATGGTAGCCTGAGGCAGCCATAAACATAGACAAATTTTAGTCGACTTGTCCAAAAGCTAATGTCAACAGTAATTCAAATGCAGCAACTATTGTTTAATATAGTGAGGGGTATATATGTGCAACAGGCCAACGGCTAACAAATCCAGAGCCAAGTGTTAGTTAGCAGCTTCAATAACTTCAGAGATTTGTGATGAGCGCAGAATAAAATGGCTCCAATAATAGTATCTTTGGCAAATCATTTCATGTTTCCCCTCTAGCTAGCCTTGTCTCTGGCATTATATATTAAATTATTTCTAGCTTCTATTAGAGACAGCATATATTCAAGTTTCAATATATGAATGACAATTGATCAAATATGATCATCTTTCTTAGCAAAACTAACCAGTGGAAGAAACGATAGAAATAATAAGAATGATTGATGAACCAAACCTTTTGCATTAAGGCTATGACTGTTTCAGGAGACTCAGGAATCCCATGCTCCAAAATTGCCTAACAGATTGATAGGATAAGTGTTATGCTCTTGCTTTTTTCTTGAAAATGGAATGTATTAAAGTTCTAATCAAAATAGCATTCTTACATTCATAATAGAGGAATTATAGTTGTTTATCCAGAATGCAAGCTTCTGCTGATGGCTAAGACCCTCTAAACTGACAGAGGCTAGCTTCCCAAGTAGAAACCTGAAATCATTTTCATAGAGATAGGCTGAATACAAATGTTAACATATAAGCAAGAGCAACCAACCAAATAACTTACTTTAATCTACGCATCAGAAACAAAGCGTTCGTTCTTTGGTTTAGATCAACTGAATTAGCTTCAATTGCACAAAGATGCTTGTAGGGGCCAATATCTCTAGTTGTCAATTCTGAACAGATACCATAAGGGTCTTGGTATTCACTTTCTTTATTTCTTTCATGAGAATTGACTACTGATTGGGAAGGTAAAGTCCCGGATTCCATGGCTTTGTCTTTCAAGGTGCTCAACCTTCTGAAAATGCTAAACAGGCATCTCACAGTATCTTCAGATATTTGGTTTGGTGTACAATCAGCTTCTGATACTTTATCATCTGAAGATCCAGAACGGTTTTCTTGTGCTCTTTCCTGGTCTACTAATCTACCATCTAGCTGGACAGTCAAAAAACCCACAATTTATACAACCATAATGAAGTGGATACTACTTTTTTTAACCAGAAATCAGCAAATACCTGTGACTTCAGAAGATCCAAACATTTGTCTGCTGATTCATGCTTGGCTGGAAGTCTCTTCACTGGGGTCACAACTTTGGAATTTTTCTTTTCGGGAGATTCCTTATCCTTCACAGCATTGGCAAATGACTCATTCGCTCTTCCTCTTACATCTCCACAAGCAGAACTGGGTTTTATGGAAGTTTGTCTCCCATTTGTTGGCCTGCTAAAGCACTGCCCAGCTTTATCATAAATAGTATCTGGAGACAGTAGCTTTCTGCTTGAAACACTTCTGGCAAGAGAAGGTTGAGGCCTAACAATGGTTGTTACCGAACTCATCTCGTTTACAGACAAAGACTTCGATCTCTGGTGTTTAGAACTTCTGACTGGAGATTGCTCCATGGATTCAATCAAATTCTCCACATTCCTCTTGGAAAATGCATAGACAGTCTCTTGATAGAGACCTTGTCTAAAATTGACTACTTGTTCTTCAAGCCTAATAACTTCCTCTTCCAAAACAGCTACTTCAGCAACTAGCTCTAGTGTCTACAACCCAAAAAAAGAAATCAAAACCCAACTCACTGTCTAAACCATATTTACATAAAGCATGAAAAAGTTTCCAATTTTTAAGTATCTGAGTGGTTAACTAAACATTTTTTCCTCAAACAATTCCATAAATGTAGCATGCAGTTCATTCTCATCTTCTCTTTAGGCTTGTTTATAGTACTGTATTGAAGGAACAGAAAGAAAGAGAAGAGAAACTGATCTAGATTGAAAGTTGCACTTACATATGGAGGAAGGTAAGGAGGAAGCCTAGGAAGTGCTCCTAAAGGTCTAGTAAAAGCTCCCTCCAAAGCTCTATGCACATTCTCTTCATGTCTTAGCTTTCTTTTTAGCTTATCAACCTACAAATTATACCAACATCACAACAATAAAACAAAAAATGCGAAAATTGCAAAAAAAAAAAAGAAATTGAATAGATTATAAGGTGAATAATTTTAGGTATATCTTGTAATAAGGCCATTTTCCTTTCCCTGTTTGATCTTCGCCGATTGGTCACAGCTTTGCCGGTACCAAATGCTCTACTTCCCTGACTCTTCTCCATCTTCTCCTTCTTTTGCATGATCAAGAAAAAAATGATAACTCCAATAAATAATTGAAAGAGAGAAACTTAAAGAAGACACTGTTCGTTTCTTGAGACAAGTATTAATACCAGTTCAAATTTTGGATCAAAAGTGCTTCCTACTTCTCTTTTATGAAACAAGCAATAATGTCCCAATCAATTCCAAAATTTTCAAAAAAAAAAAAATCCCAAGTTTCTTTGAAGTTTCAACTTTTTAGCCCCCAAGAATTAGCCTTTGGCCACTCAAACTAACAATTAACTAAAACCCAATATTCAAATCTTGTAAAAGCCAATAAAGGGTCAAAATTAAAAAGAATAAATGAAAGGAAAGAGGGAAGAGAGAAGTCACTTTATTGCTGTCATGGTTTAAAGGAGCTTTCATGGACTGAAGAGCGGTGCGAACTCTTGTATTCATCTTTATTTTTCTTTGGCTTTTCGGACTCAAAACAATTCAACAATGCAACAAAATCTACACTCTTACTACTACCAATATTTTCATGACCTGAAAAAAAGAAATGCAAAAAGGAAAAGCAAGAAGTCAAGGTGGCCATTGAAACTCTGAAAGTTAATAAAAGATGACTGAGAATGAAGTTTCTTTGTATACCCTTTGTTTTTTCTAAGTTGCAGAGCGGGAAACTTGAAAGTAAAGCATGTATATGCGTTTTATATGTAAGTTTTTCTATATGTATACAGTAATAAAAAATGGATGAAAGTCCTAGCTTTTAAAGGTCTTGAAAAGAGTGAAGCAGCAAAGAAACAAAAGCAAACAAAAGAGATGAAGAGAAGAAGAGGGTTGGAGCTTAAAACTTATACTTCACTTGCTCTTCTTCGTGCAATGAGATGAAGATATATGTATAATGAGATGAAGATATTCAAGAAAAAAGAAAGATTAGATGCATGGATTCAATGTTAGTTTTAAAATAATTTTTATTAGCAGAAGCAGGTGAGTGTTCATGTGCTTTCAAGCACAGCCATTCACCCAAAAGATGGTGAGTGCACCAAACTTTTTTCTCTGAATAGGTTTCTCTGTATTCATGGCTCATGACTCATTATTGCAAAGCCTTTTTGTTACGGAAACAAAGCTTGGTGGCCCAAGCTATTACCTTAAAAGATTGAGCAAATTATTCTCTTAATCAGAGCTTAAAATGTCAGTTTTCAAATCTGCTTTAGTCTTTCAAGCAACATGATAAATGTTTAGATGCGAGATTTATAGGATTGTTGTGATTAAATGGGGATGAGAGAATTATAGTCTTCTTCATCACATTTTTCTGTTTCACCATTTATATTGTCCTTTGTTCATCTTATGATAAGAATCATATTTAAATAAATAAAATTGGATCACAACTATTAGAATTTAGGTGAAGTGTTAATTTCTTTTTTAAGTGAATTAATAGATTGGTATAACTTGAAAATGCAGATTCCAATTGCATTTCTCCATTCCAAGCCTAGATGCCTCAATGGGGAGAGGAATATCCACGTAAAGGATGGAAACATTAGAATTCCTATAACTTGGGCTCACGCTATAAAACAATCACATGCATGAGATTTCAGTATGCTATTAGCTTCAAGACATCACACATAAAAGATCTAAAGCTAAGATGTAATAAATTAGCATTCAGAACAAAAAACAAGTGAAGTCTAAAACTAATAAGGTAAGTCTTTAGTTTATAAAATTCACAAGATGGTCCCAAATCCCAAGCTGCTTGTTTTTCTGGGTGGTCCCGAAGAATGGGAGGGTGACCCACCATGGGATTTTGGGCTCAAAATTGCAAAGGGTGAGGTGGGAGCGGTCAAGGGTGTGGCCAAATGCGAAAAAGTGGAAAAAAGGCTGAAGGTTGATGCAGTCTATGAAAAAGGGCAAAAGCAGATCCACGTGCAAAAGGAAAAGGGTTCATTACGTATTGAGAGATCAAAGAGGCGTTGGATTCTCTATTTGGAACTCCATTGTGGTTGTGAGGCAAACACATTTTTTATTGCTTTTTGTTGGATCTTGATGTGAGAAAGAGCCAAACAAGGCCTTCAGTTATCAATCAAGCCAAGGCTTTAAATTTAAAAAGTAAGACAGGCCATAGCAGACGGTTCCATTATCAAATTTTCAAGACTTGTCAACCCAAAAAATGGTTTATATATATGAGCAATGGAGAATTGATCTAGAGCACTAGATTTTTTTGCAATTGCCTCAACTTATATCCTCTATCAAATAGAACACCATTCAGCAATCTGATCTGTTTGTATATTTGTATTATTGACATCAAAATAGCCATCTCATCTCATTCGGTCAGAGAGGTCCCCAAATAGGAATGCCTGATTGGTCACTGTCCGAATTTGCTGTAGCCGTGGTCCAAATAAACACCTAGAAGACTGGACCACCTTGGACAGGTTCCATGCATTAGGCCAGGCCTGCTAACAGACTGGAATGAAAACAAGCATTACCTAAAGAACTTCATCTGCTTGCACCATCTAGTAATCAAGCAATACTCTGGTATTTTACAAGTTGTAAAACTTGGAAGGAAACAGATGAACAAAATAAACGGATTGAGACAACCACCAAAGCAAAAGAAACGATTGGGAGCTTAGATTTTGTTCGTTGGGTTGATGATGGAACTTTCGAATCAAAATTTGGCCTCGCCAGCTCAACCAAAAACAAGAGATGGTCGCCAGAAATTCCCAATAAATACAGTTCAGTTCACAATCATCTTGAGCCCTCCCCGTTGTCGGTAAAAATCCACCTTATCTCATCCATGGCAATATACAGAATCATTATCACGAGAAAGCTAAAAGCCTACGACATTCAGACAGCTTTATAACGAAGCCTACCTTGGCATGACAGGATTCTCAACCTGCGTGTGCCTGTATAGCATGCATTAACACTTGACTAGCATGCTTTGGGTAGTGATGATGTTACGGATAGCATAATTTGCTATCCCTCTTCAATGTGACCCTATTGACAAATTCTGTTATTGAAAAACAAACTAGGCTGCTGTAAAAGCAATTTAGCTGTTGTAAGCAAATGGAAATGGAAAATGCAATAATAATTTCAAGAGGCATGTGGTCAATTTATTTATTTTAGCCTACAATTCACAGGAATCTGTAACCAAAAGAAAATCGAAAAGCCCTGTTTTCACCAAGAATTGCCATTATGAAGGTTTTGGAATCTAAATTTGAACCCCCTACTTCCCTTCTCATATAACACGTGCTTTCGTCTTGGAGGAAACTGGTGACCTAATTCATCAAATGCAGAACAATATTCATGTTTAACAAGACATAATAACAAAAACCTATTTTAGCTGATCCCAAAATTTTCTAATAGAAACAGTTCAATAGATATATTATCAACTAATCTATGATAGTTTTGAAAACATTATCTATTCAATTGGGATAGGACAAGGGAGTTGCATCAGTAAGGAACTTCACCTTGAATACAAGGCTGTTCTGTTTAGATGATAGCAAAAATAGGCCATCTAGCATTGCCATGAAAGTCTTGGCAGCAGTCTGGGCCACATCATTTAGCATGGCTTACAGCCTACAGGAAAATATTGCCCAACACTTCAGCTTCTATACCAAGTATATAACTTAATTCTCATCCCTGTTTAGGAAGCCGTCAGTTTCAGAAACTGTACTTCCAGCCACCTCTTTTTTTTTTTTTGAAGTACTTTATTCTGCGGCAGTTAGAATCCATATGAATTTCTTTGGAACAACCAATGAAATCTTATCTGGAGGATCAGGCAATAGACCCACAAAAAAGGAGGAGCAAAATCTTAAACAAATTGTACAATGTGTCGAATTATTAACTCATCAGAACACTAACTTGCATAGCTCTACTTTGGGCATTATCGTAAGCCTTTCAAGTTCCCTTTATCACTTCCATAAATTTAGGATTGTAAAGTTAACTAAAGTTGGAAGTAAATGAACTTGTCCAGTCCAGTCAATGTCCCCTCACCTAGATCCATTAGACAGTAAAAAAAATTGGTTCCATCACCACTTTCTAGAGAATCCTTCCTATACTTACAAAGCATCTTGCAAGCAAGTGGGCGCACACTGTATATATACACATATCTTTGTATTAGATAATAAATCACAAAAATAAATAAGATAGAAGAAATGTATGCACAAATGTATAAGTACATGAACTCAAATAAGCATAGATACTAACTTCCAGAGATGCTGCTGTAATACCCTCTAAGTGAATGCAGCACAAAGAGTATAAATGCATGCCTCGTGGTATTTACTGCAGTGGTGCTCACATGGAAACATACCATTAGCCATGTCAAAAGTTTCATATTGCAAACAGTTTAGCTGTAAAAAATATTAGATGATCTCTAGAGATGATTGGAGCATATTGTGTTTTCTTTGAAGTTATAAAACAAAATTTTCAGTACAATTCTATCAAGATTGGTTTAAAAAAAACCTGCGAGTAATTTAAATAATATTTTTATTAATATAATATACATATAAATACATATTAAATAAATAATAAAATATGTTTTTTTATATAGGAGGATCGAAGTAGAGCACTTCATACCCAATTTCAATTTAACTCAAATTATTTAAAGAGATAGAATTTAATTCAATTTTTATTTTTTAAAAATAATTGTATTAATTGGATTATAACAAATTGAAATCTATCATATATAAATTATTTAATTTTTTTTACATTCATTGATTTTTTTTAGAAAATTTATTTAATAAAAAAATTAAAAGAAAATGACAAAAAAAATACATGAGATGACTTATGAATTTATTAGATTAAGATATTAAATACTTTTTAATGATGTAAATAAATAGAGAAATAGATAAATAATAAAATATTATATATATATATATCAAAATCGATGAGTAACATCTAAAATTTTATTCTAACCCGAACTTGATTTGAAAGAAAAATTCAACTCAAATATTTTGAATTAAAAAAAAGCAATAATTTAGTCAGGATGAATCAGAATTCATATAAAATTTTTTTGATAAAAATCAAAATGACAAAATAAAAAAAAATCAAAGACTTTACAAATTTTCTTTTTTAAAAGGTGAGAAGTATCACGTGAACATTCGAGATATAATGAAATTTTTTAAATTTATCTCTAATCCTACCTCATTAAAAAAAAATAATCCAATAAAAAAATAATCCAATCTTATTTTTTCAAAAAATATTATAATGTTGAATTAATACGAATCAAAAATACCGAATATGAATTGTTTTATTATCTCCACTTTTATTGATTTTTTTTACAAAATTCATCAAATAAAAAAATAAATAACAAAGTTTTTAAAAAATAAAGCAAGAAAAATAATAAAAATAAAAGAAAGGGGAAATACCACGTGGACTCTCTCTTTTTCTCATTCTCTATAAATAAATATTAGATTTAGTCACGTAAAGTTATTGAGATATATTTAAATATTGAGTTAATAAAATTTAAGATATGTTCACAAAATTTTAATAATTTTTATATGCAAAATCAGTAACCTCAAATAAATGATTATTTTAAGCAATTTTATCTAATTTTAGTAATATTAGCCTTATTTTCAATAGTTCCTATGAAATTTCAGTGAAATATGGTTACTAAATTTTAAATATGAACTAAATTTAAGAAATTTTATCTTTTTTTTTTTAATAATTCTAGGAGTAAAGCTAGAGCTGGTTAGGAGCTATGTTGAAAACCCAACTATGTTAGTCAAAGGGCCCAACCTCTTTGTCCGTAGCTCAAACGCCCAGCTTATTTGGGTATCTCCAAACCCTAATCCACAAATCCCAACGCAAGTCAATTGCTGTGGCTCTTGCGTCCCTAAATCTCCAAATATTTCTTGTTCCCTGCACTCCGTCAAATCCATGTCGTGGCGACGAGTTTGCCCAACTTCAGAAGCTCACGATCGACGAGGAAGTCGCGTGATGAGAAAGGAAGAATATCTACCGGTTTGAATTCCATATTTTGACTATATGCTGTTTTTGTTTTAATTTCCATCTTTTTTTTGTTGAATTAAATAAATAATTTGTCATTGTTGACTTGTTTCCTTCTGTTTTACTCGTAAAGATTGAACCCAAAATTCATTGAATTTTTCACCTTCTCACTTTCCTTTTGCATTAATTGTTTTGGTGTTCAAGGGTTTATCCACCATCAATTGTTGAAAAGTCCTTGCTTATCATTCTCACTTTGACTTTTAGCATTTGATTTTAGGAGATTTGGCTCGTGTTTCTTTGTTAAAATTTATTCTACCACTAAACGTTTCAAGAAAGAGCATTGAACAAATGATAATTAAATATTCACTACATTGATTAGTTATAAAAGAAACTACACTAAATCGAAAACATCATAAGAAAATAAGCAATTGACATAGAAATACTTTAAATTAAAGAAATACAAAACAAATATGAATGCATACATAAACTTTATAAAAAAGAATGGAGAATTGAAAATTAATCTAAAACTTGCAAAAATATAAAATAAAGGAATTTCAAGTAAAAATTTTGGAAACTGAAAAACAAAAGGAAAGCACGTTCAGACAGATTGAATAGCAAGAAGAAAAGAAAATGAAGAGTAGAAGAAGACAGAGCATTCTAGAAATGAAAATATGGTATAAAATATTACATGTAAAAAGTTTATTTTAGGATCAAAAATTATATAAAAGATTACAACTAAAACTTGCATTGTAATGTTATTTTGAAGCATGAAAGAAAGAGCCTTTTCTCACCAACAAAAACAAATTAAAAATAACATTTTTAACTTAATTCTCTAAACTCTAATATAAAGTCTATTTAAATTTAATAGTACTTTTTAACAACATATAGTATTATATTAAATTAATTAATTTATTAAATTTAATTATTCTAAAATATAAACTTGTCAATGCAATGGATAAGATAATTTTATTTTTTTATTATATTACATATAAATAATAGATTTAAATCTAAAAATTAAAAATTAGATTAAAATTATTATAGCATTATATGCTTAACTCATTCTTTCAATACAAATGAGAATGCCCCTATTTTTACTCAGCCTATGGTATTTTTCACTCAACCCATTTTTTCAGGACAAATGAGTCAAGGCCATATGCTATTTGAGGACCAAACTCATAATTAATTATCAAGTAACAAATACCAACCAATCGAATCGGGATAAATGGTAATGCTAGGATCTTAAAAGCAATTAACAAATATAGCCGCGGGATGAGAAAGGAAGAATCTCGACGGGTTGGCGTATAAAATTTCAGCTATCTGCACTTTTTGTTCCAATTCCAATCTTTTTTTGTTGAATTAAGTAAATAATTTATCACTGTTGACTTGATAAGAAAACTGTACGCGATCTTTTTCACGCGGACTTTAGTTTTTCCCCTCTTCCTTTTTAACAAGAAAATCTTCTATTGCTGACTGGATCTTCATTGTTGATACACATTATACAATGAAATCCCCTTTCTCACTTGGTTTTTTGGTCTAATGGAGTACGAAAAAGTCGTATTGACAACATTTTTTATTGTATTTATATATATTTTTTCCTTATTCAAGGGTTTATGGACTACCATTTGTGGAAAACTCTTTAAACAAAATCCTAGCTTAGCATCTGTCACATTTACTGAGCATTTTGAAAATTTTTTTTCTGGTCAAATTGTCAGGAAAGAAGAAAGCGAATGATTAAGATTCGAAGAGGGGCCCAGTCGCAATCCAGGCTTAGGAAGGCACATGTGAGATTCAAATCTTCGCGCTAGAAGGTTTGTCAACTATCTTGAGAAGAAAAGGAATGATTAAAATCTTCGATGTCCGACCCTCATCGTCTGTT
The DNA here is from genome assembly GCF_047325235.1 of Durio zibethinus. Classification (NCBI taxonomy): domain Eukaryota; kingdom Viridiplantae; phylum Streptophyta; class Magnoliopsida; order Malvales; family Malvaceae; genus Durio; species Durio zibethinus. The sequence goes on along the minus strand of NC_143179.1, from coordinate 21,933,475 downwards.
TGTCAACTATCTGAAAGAAAGAAGAAAAAGAATGATTAAAAATTCAAAGAATGAGCGAGTCGCTGAACCTGGATTCGCTCAACCTGGGTTTTTAGGACAACACGTGTGAGATTCCAATATTCGATTGTAAACTACCTTAAAAGGACTCAACCTGTGTTTTTATGACACCATGAGAAGACGTAGCCTAAAAAACCCTAGAAACACCGTATAAATACTATCGTTTTTCCCAAACCCTAGAATCAAAATAAGTTAAAGGAGAGAGCAAAAGAAGCTAAAGGAGAGAACAAAAGAAAGAGCTTCTTCGAGTTATTTCAAAGGAGTTTAAGGTACTTTCATTTTCTTTTTCTCTTAATTATAGTGTGTTTCAAAGAAAGTACTAAATGCTACAAAAAAAAATAAAAGAAAAAAATTGATTAATTCCCATCGTATAATTTTTGAAACAAGAATTTATGATTTCATGATTTTCATTATGTTGTTGGCTAATCCTTTTTAAATTGATGGGAATTCAAATTTTCTTCACTATAAAAGTCCTAATCTTCTCCTTTTCATCTTTCTTTACAATTGTTCAATTTGATACATCCAGCGAGAAATTCTGGTGAGCCCTTCGATTACTTTTTATTTATGTGTTTAATTTAATAGATTTTCTGTTTATTTTCTTTACTTGTTTTATATAAACCTATATGCGAGCGTATGTAGGGTGGCTGTTTCTTTTTTTTTTCTTCCCTTTTTGTAACTATAAATTTGGGGGTATTTCTTTGTGTATACTGAATTTTTATGTTGTTGTTTTTATTGATTTTTATGTTTTATGCTCTCCTTCTATGGCTTTCCAAACCATCGTCATGTTATAGCTGCTTGAAGCCTTTTTATAGCTGCAGTGATGTCAGATTAAGGTGGGGGTTTATGTTTAGGATCAGAACTGAATGATCTGTTTTCCTTTTACACTTGGCCTATCAAGAGGTTTTTATTTTTTTCTTTTTTGGTGATTTTGCTCAATCGAACCACTGTCAGCTCAACTCCTCTGTGAAAACTCAAATTTCTAGTAGCTAAAATTTCAGAAATAGAGGTAAGGAGAGAAGGAAGAAGAGAGGAAGAAATTCTAGAATATAGGAAATGGGTGTAAAATTGTATTTCCTCCTGTAACCACCTCCTTTTGTAATAGTTCTGTAGTCATTGTTACACCAGCTGTCAAATTTTTAACAAAATAACTAACATGCTGACTCATATATACTGACTGTAAAAAAAATATAAATGACTACTAAATGACTAACATGGCCTTCTTCTTCTTCAATTCAACTTGTAACAACTACCTTCCCCTCGAAATAATCCTTTTTCTCAAGTATTGAAGCAAGGAAACTTTTTCTGTAGCTCATATAATCCTTTCCAGGTTGCTCTACCTCTTTTCTTAGTCAGTCTTCTATCTAGAACTGCCACTGGTTCCTTGGCCACCATTCCATCTGCATCAATCGTTGGAAGATTAGATTGTGTTGGAACCTTCCCAATGTGCTTCTTCAACTGTGAAACATGGAAGACAGGATGAATTTTGGCTTCAGCAGGCAATTCTAGTTTGTAGGCAACAGGTCCTCCTATCTTCTCCAACACCTTGTAAGGGCCAAAGTACCTAGCAGCTAGCTTAAAACAAGACCTATTGCGACAGATTGTTGTCTGTATGGCTGGAGCTTAACATAAACTAAATCAGCAATCTCAAATTGCCTATCAACCCTGTGTCTGTCAGCTTGCTGCTTCATTCTATTTCAAGCCCTATCCAAATGAAATTTCAAAATTTTGATTGTGGCCTTTCTCGCTTGCAAACTTCTATCCAGTTCATCCACTTTAGAATCTCCAGGTAGATATGGTCGATGAATGGGAGGAGGTTGACCATAGACTGCCTCATATGGTGTAGTCTTAATGGAAGTGTGAAAACTAGTGCTATACCACCATTCTGCTAAAGAGATCCATTTGGACCAGTGCTTAGGTTGTTCTCCTGTCATGCACCTTAGATATGTCTCCAAACATATGTTGAGCACTTCAGACTGTCCATCTGTTTGAGGGTGATAAGCAGTAGACATTTTTAGCTTGGTTCCCAATAATTTGAACAATTCCTTCCAAAATGAACTAGTGAAAATCCTATCTCTGTCAGAAACAATGGTATTAGGTACTCCATGCAACTTGTACACATTGTCTAGATAGGCTTGAGCAACTGTAATGGCAGTGAAAGGATGAGCCAGAGTGATAAAATGGGCATATTTACTTAACCTATCCACTACCACCATTATAACATCTTTCTCAAATGACTTAGGCAAACCTTCTATAAAATCCATAGACACATCAGCCCATATCTTATCAGGAATTGGTAAAGGTTGTAACAAACCTGGAGAGACAGTTTCATGTTTGCATTTCTGACAAATTGTGCATTCTTTGACATGCTGCCGAACTGCTTTTTTCATTCCTCTCCAATATACCACATTAGCTATTCTCCTCATAGTTGCCTCTACTCCAGAATGCCCTCCATCCACTGAATCATGAAAAAATGTCAATAAATCCTTCCTTAACTCTGAATCAGCTCCCACCATAAGTTTTCCCTTCCTTCTCAACTGACCTGCTTGCCAAGTGCACTTAGGAGACTGTCCTGGGTTGTTCTTGAGCTTATGTAGCAAATGTATCAACATTGGATCTTTCAACCAAGACTGTTTAATCCTAGCCATTATATCATTAGCTACAAAAGATAAAGCATATAACAAGGCTGCAGGATTTCGAGAAAGAGCATCGGCTGCCATGTTGGTAGAGCCCTTCCTGTAGACAAGTTCATAATGAAATCCCATCATCTTGACAACCCAAAGTTGTTGAGCAGGCATGTTTGTTTTCTGGTCCAGCAAAAATTTGAGACTTTGGTGATCTGTTTTTATCTGGAAATGCCTTCCAGTTAAATACGCACTCCATTTCTTCACTGCAGCTAATATGGCCAACATCTCCTTTTCTTAGATAGACAGTGCCTGATGTTTAGGAGATAAAGCTTTGCTAAAATAAGCAACTGGCCTACCATTTTGACTCAATGCAGCACCAATTCCACAACTTGAAGCATCTGACTCAACTACAAAAGTTGAGTTGAAATCTGGTAGTGCTAGAACAGGAGCTGATATTACAGCTTGCTTGAGCTTTTCAAAAGCTATTGTTGCTGTTTCTTGCCAATTAAAGGCATTTTTCTTCAGTAAATCAGTCAATGGTTTTGCCGTAGTTCCATATCCCTTAATGAACCTGCGATAATACCCAGTGAGGCCCAAGAATCCTCTTAATTCTTTAACAGACTCAAGCATTGGCCACTGTTTAACACATTCAACCTTAGTACTGTCCATAGCAACTATCCCCTTACTGATCACATGCCCCAAATACTCAATTTGAGTAGCACCAAAGTCACACTTTGAAAGCTTAGCAAATAAATGGTTGCTGACTAATACATCAAATGCCTGCTGCAAATGTGCTAAATGATCATTCCAGTTTGATGAATAAACCATGATATCATCAAAGAACACCAATACAAATTTTCTAAGGAAAGGCTGGAATACACTATTCATTAAACTTTGAAATGTAGAAGGTGCACTAGTCAATTCAAAGGGCATGACCAGAAACTCATAGTGCCCTTGGTGAGTCCTGAAAGCTGTTTTATGAATATCTGCAGGATCCATTCGAATCTGGTGATAACCAGATCTGAGATCCAGCTTAGAGAACCAGCAAGCAGCAGATAATTCATCTAACAACTCTTCTATTAAAGGAATGGGAAACTTATCTTTAAGTGTGATCTTGTTCAACTGCCTGTAGTCCACACAAAGCCTCCATGAGCCATCTTTCTTTTTCACTAGAACCACTGGAGATGCGAATGAACTGTTGCTATCTCTTATGAGTCCTGAAAGCTGTTTTATGAATATCTGCAGGATCCATTCGAATCTGGTGATAACCAGATCTGAGATCCAGCTTAGAGAACCAGCAAGCAGCAGATAATTCATCTAACAACTCTTCTATTAAAGGAATGGGAAACTTATCTTTAAGTGTGATATTGTTCAACTGCCTGTAGTCACACAAAGCCTCCACGAGCCATCTTTCTTTTTCACTAGAACCACTGGAGATGCGAATGAACTGTTGCTATCTCTTATAATTCCAGCCTCTTTCATTTCTGCTACTATCTTCTCAATCTCATTTTTTTGTACAATTGGGTACCTATAAGGCTTAATCTTTACAGGTTGAGATTCATTTATCAAAGGTATCTTACAATCTTGAGGCCTTGATGGAGGTAAATTTGTAGGTGTCTCTAAGACTAGAGAGTATCGTAGTAACAATTCCTGCAAATCATGTGGTAATTCAGTTTGTTGACTAAACTGGTGTAACTCATCTCGAGACTGAGAAACTCCAAACCAGATATCATCATTAGTCCACTTGTCTTACTAACCACCTTCAACTTAGCAAATTGCTTACTTGTAGCCATATGTACCTGAGCAGCCTCTATTCCTTGTAGTTTATACCAGTTGTTTGCTACAGCAAATTGCATGGTCAGCAAGGAAAAATCCCATAGAATAGGCCCTAGTGTCTGGAGCCATTGCACCCCAAGTACTGCTTCACAGCCCATTAAAGGTAGCATAAAGAAATCAGTATGTTGGACTAGGCCTTGAACCTCCCAAGTCAATGCTTTACATACATCCTGAGTTAATAATTTGTTACCATTAGCTACAGTGACACTGATTCTAGCGATCTTCTGATTGTTAAATCCCAGTTTCTTAATCAATAATTGATCAATGAAATTATGGGTACTTCCAGAGTCAACCAAGAACACTACTGATTGGTATTCGACCATATAATCTCATGGTCGTATGACCTTCAACTCCAATTAAAGCATGTAAAGAGATGACATGCCTGTTTTGTAATTCATGGGCTTCCTCTCCAATCTCCTCCAGATTGTCTACACAATCACAAAACTCCTCAGTATCATTATTATTGTCTTCCCTTTCCTCTGTAAACATCTGGTACAATTGAGCCTTAACACACCTGTGGCCTGGTGTAAACTTAATCCCACACCACATACAAAGTCCTTTCTTCCTCCTGTCATCTCTTTCCTTCCAGTTTGGTATTTTGATAACATTGTATTTTACTAGAGTTGACTCAGGTTTACTGGTTGTGGGTTTGTAGGTATTTATGGAGTCGGTTGATGTAGTAGGCTGGTTGTAATTTAAGAAAGGGTTTTTTGGGGTTGGTAACAGTGGGGGTAATGTAGTTTTAGAGGTATAAGGATTATTATGGGATATAGGAGTTGTTATAGGATTCTTGTAAGGTATATAAGGTTTTCTGGGCACATTGTATATTAGGGACTCCATCTGTTTGGCCAACTGGTAAGCATGGCTTAAGGATTTAGGATAAAACATTCTAACAGGCTTAGAAATCTCAGGCTTCAAATTTCCCAAAAATATACTGAGAGCATTGTCATCAGAAATGGAGAGTAAATTTAATAAACTTTCAAACTCCTTATAAAATTCATCAACAGTATTGTGTTGCTTCAACACCACCATTTCTAACATAGGATCAAAGAACTTAGTTTCTGCAAATCTAGTCTTCATCTCAGTAACATAAGTGAGCCAGCTTACCTCTTGAAGACTTCCTTGATTCTTCATGAACCTCTGATGCCACTGTAAAGCTGGTCCCTCCAAATGCATCATCATAGTCCTCACTTTCTCATTTTCCCGAGTTTGATCAGCTTCAAAAAATTGTTCGATCTTCAACAACCATCTCCTGAAATCGTCTCCATCAAATTTTGGGCATTCCAACTTAGAGGACTTGGTTGGTACCCTTGCAACTTCCTCTGCTTCAGCGAAAATGGGTCTATGAATAATGACCCTGCTACCTTCCACATCACCCACGACAGATTTCTGTTTCCTAGCTGATGGTGCTGTTGAATCTCCTATCTCAACTTCTTGAAGTGAGCTTTGCCTGCTGTTCATGATATTTTCAAACATGCCACGCATTTCTTCTGCAAAGGAATCAATCTTATCATTAAGTTGCTTGATAGAGGTGTCAAATTGGGCCTCCACCCTCTCCAGCTCCTTTTGCATCTGGCCCATGTCTCTCTGTAACCTAGTTGTCATACCCTCTGTCATTGCCAAGAACCGAGGCTCTGATACCAAGAATGATGCTGCTCAATCGAACCACTGTTAGCTCAACTCCTCTGTGAAAACTCAAATTTCTAGTAGCTAAAATTTCAGAAATAGAGGTAAGGAGAGAAGGAAGAAGAGAGATAGGAAGAAATTCTAGAATATAGGAAATGGGTGTAAAATTGTATTTCCTCCTGTAACCACCTCCTTTTGTAATAGTTCTGTAATCATTGTTACACCAGCTGTCAAATTTTCAACAAAATAACCAACATGCTGACTCATATATACTGACAACCAGCTGTCAAGTTTTCAACAAAATAACTAACATGCTGACTCATATATACTGACTGTAAAAAAATATAAATGACTACTAAATAACTAACATGGCCTTCTTCTTCAATTCAACTTGTAACATTTGGTTTCAAATAACCGCTTCTCATAAGGTTTTTCCAATTTCCTTCTTGATCTTACTTTTTATCAACCTTCCTATACCTTACTTTTCATTATTCTCCTTGGTTAAGAATGCTTCGTCGGTCACATAGTTTCTGATTTCTATCTGAGCACTTGGTAAGTAAACACATTTATCTGCTTTGTGGTTTCTCAAAACATTAGATTCACTCTAGCACAGAGCACACAGATTTGAAAACATGGGGCATTCTTTCTTATTCCACCTATAGCTCAAACAATGCTACTGTATAATTTTCAGTCCTACACAAATCAGTTACTATCCAAAAAAACACAAATCAGGTAAATCATCGGGAATGTGAAATTTTATACTGATTTGAGATGAGCTAATCTCTTTGGCAAAGCTGTATATATATATGTGTGTGTGTGTGTGTGAAAAAAAAGGAACCCCTTTATGCTACAGAAATGAGTCAACAAACCTAGACCATAACTGCAATTAGAGGCTCGAAAATCTTACCAACTCCAGTAGACTTTTATTATGCCCCATTGTTGATCTCTGAATGAGCATTCCAAGGTTTCTTAGTAAAATACGTAGGTCACTTCCAGCACTTATTTCGTTTAGTCATTCTTACAATCAAACATGAGTGCATCCCCCTCCTTTTTTTTTTTTTTCTTTTTTGTCAATAAGAGCATGTAAAGTTTGATCTTTGGGCTCATTGTGAGCATCCCAAAGCAAACAAGAGGCATCGATTCACCAACTACCCTGTTTAATCTGTTGGTTCTTCCTTAGCCTGTTAAGTTTAGTTCAGTTTGTGCCAACCACTTTAGGAGACTTCTGCATGCTCATTTGCCAGGTCGCAACTGAGTTAAAACTTCCAAAAGAAATGCAATCTCATAATACTCATTTAAATTCATCAAGTCATTAAATCCTGGCAGGTGTCCAACATCAATTCTGAATGAAATGAAATGATGGGTTTCTTTTTTTCGTTTGTTCCTTGTAGTTTTGCATCTGTTTATGATGAATTTTTTATGTTTTTGTTTTTAATGATTTATATGTTGCTGTATGGGTTTTGGCATAGAAACTTGATGGTGGGAAGCTTTTGAAACTTGATCTGAATCTGATGCATGGTAGGAAATAGACTTGTTTTTGTTATATTGACATTTTTTTGTTGATTTCACATAAAGAGGAATGCTGTGTATGTCTTGGCTTACAAGTTTAAAGGGAATGATTATGTATTCTCATGCTTGGGCTTGAATTTGGCATAACTTTTGTGGTGCTGAACTGTGGCCATGCTAACTCGAATAGCCTTCAACATGTTATTTCATGGTTGCAGAACTCACCATGCGGTAGATATTAGGCTTTCTGTTCGGTCTTGGTCCTTATACTGTTTAATCTGTCCGTTCTTGGTCCTTAACCACTTTAGGAGATTTCTGCCTTCTCATTTGCTAGCTTGCAACCGAGTTAAAACTGCCAAAGAAATGCAAAGTCATAATGCTCATTTGAATTCAGCAAGTCATCAAATAAACATCGAATCTGAATTAAACGAAATGATGAGTTTCTTTTTTTGTTTGTTCCTTGTAGTTTCTCATCTGTTTCTGTCATTTCAAGTGTGGCTTTAAACTCTCTTTACCTCTTACATTTTGCTTCGTTTCTGTCTCTTAGCTACTTAAGACACGAAATATTATTTCAGGAGGAATGGCTGCTATGTTCAATCAAATGATTGTTCTCTATGGTATTGCTTCTCTCTGCTTTGTTGCTTTTATGTTGCCCACTGTGCTCTGTGGAGTTGACTCACAAACAACACCAATAAACTACAAGCCTATTGCGAACTACATCCAACCATGCAGTGAGAAAAACCAAGAGAATTGTGTCACTCATAGCCCACCAATCAATAAACACAAAAGACCATGTAACCCTTCAGACCGCTGCCGTGGTGGAGGGAGCCAAGCAGGAAAAACTGAGAGTAAAGCTCAAGTTTCAGCTGCCACAGAACAGTTTGGAGTTGACGATCATACTCTGCTTGACTTGGTTTTTGCAATGGCTGTTGGCTGGGTGCTCTTTCTCTTTTGGTGACTTGTCTGTTTTTGGTATGAAATTCTTGGCTATGTTGTTTATTTCAAGATTACTAGACTATGTTGTTTATTTCAAACGGTAACTTTTCATGGTCGTGTTGAGTTTCTTGCTCAGATATTTGATGGAGATATTTTGTTTGTATAGTACGGTTATATTTTTCTAGCGCTTGGGTTGTTTATTGAACCAATTGGAGAATAGAATACATTTGTGTTTTGAGTGTGCAAAAGTTCAGTATTAATTTTCAGGATTGTCCAATTTCCTTCATGATCTTACTTTTTATCAACCTTCCTATACCCTACTTTTCATTGTTCTCCTTGGTTAAGAATGCTTCTTAGGTCACATAGTTCCTGACTTCTATCTGAGCACTTTGTAAATAAACACATTTATCTGCTTTGTGGTTTCTCAAAACATTAGATTCATTCTAGCGCAGAGCACACAGATTCGAAAACATGGGGCCTTCTTTCCTATTCCACCTATTGCTCAAACAATGCTCCCCTATAATTTTCAGTCCTTAACAAATCGGTTGTTAGCCAAAAAAGACAAATCAGGTAAATCATCAGGAATGTGAAATTCGATGCTGATTTGAGCCTGAGCTAATCTCTCTGTCCAATGTATATATATATATATATATATATATGAAAAAAAAAAAAGGAACCCCTTTAGGCTACAGAAATGAGTTAACGAGACCTAGACCCTAACTGCAATTAAAGGGTAAAAAAAATGGAACCCCTTCAGGCTACAGAAATCAGTCAACAAGACCTAGACCATAACTGCAATTAAAGGCTCGAGATCTCACCAACTCCAGTACACTTTTGTTATGCCCCATTGTCGATCTCTAAATCATGATTCCCAGGTTTCTGAGTAAAATATCAAGGTCACTTCCGGCAATTATTTCGTTTAGTCATTCTTACAATCAGACACGAATGCATCCCCCTCCTTTTTTTTCAATAAAAGCATGTGAAGTTTGATCTTTGGGCTCATTGTGAGCTTCAAAGCAAACAAGAGGCATCGATTCACCAAACACCCTGTTTAATCTGTTGGTTCTTGGTCCTTTGCCTGTTAAGTTTAGTTCAATGCGTGCCAACCACTTAGGGAGATTTCTGCCTACTCATTTGCCAGGTCACAACTGAGTTAAAACTGCCAAAGGAAATGCAATGTCATAATTCTCATTTAAATTCATCAAGTCATCAAATCCTGGCAGGTGTCCAACATCAATTCTGAATGAAATGAAATGATGAGTTTCTTTTTTCGTTTGTTCCTCTTAGTTTTGCATCTATTTCTGTCATTTCAAGTGTGGCTTTAAACTCTTTTTACCTCTTTACTTTTTGCTTCCTCTCTGTCACTGAGCAACTTAAGCCATGAAGATGTCATTTCAGTAGGAATTTGTGTCATGTTCAAACAAGAGATTGCTGCTCTCCATATTATGGCTTCTCTCTGCTTTGGTGCTCTTATGTTGCCCACTGTGCTCTGTGGAAGTGACTCACAAACAACACCAATCAACTGCAAGCCTATTAGTAACTACATCCCGCCATGCAGTGAGAAAAACCAAGAGAATTGTGTGACTCATAGTTCACAAGCCAATGAACACCAAAGACCATGTAACTCTTGGGATCACTGCCGCGGTAGTCAGAGTGTAGCTGGATCAGAAAGCATGAGTAAAACTCAAGTTTCATTGGCCACAAAACAGTTTGGACTATGGAGTGCAAGATCATACTCCCCTTGGACTTGGTTTTGCAGTGGATGTTGGCTGGGTGCTCTTTTCTTTTTTAGTGTCTGGTCTGTTTTTGGTATGAAATTCATGTCTAAAATCAACAAATTGCAAGATTAGTAAACTGTCATTTATTTCAAACGGTAACTTTTCGTGTTCATGTATTAAGTTTTTTACACAGATGTTTGATGAAGAAATTAGAGAATCCAACACATTTGTGTTTTAAGTCTGCAAAGTTCAGTATTAATCTCTGTTTATCATTGGCCAAAAACAAAAAAAATATCTGCATATCTGCTTCAACATCGCCCCTTTGTTTGGTCATCAGCTGCTTGTCCCTTATGTTTTATAGGAGGTATGGTCTTTTATGTTTGGTAGGAGGGAAACAGGAGGAAGAAAAGGGTTGACATTATGTTTGTACGAAGAAAAGAGGAAGGAAAGGGCTTACATTATGTTTGGTAAGTGGGAAAAAGAAAGAGGAATGGGGGAAAATAATTCTTATAATTTATATTTTTTGCTTGATTAGAGGGAAATAGTAAGAGGCAAGAAAAATAAATGGAATTACATTTTTTTTTTCATATCTAATCTTTTTAAATTGAGAGGAAAACATTCTTTCTTCTTTTTTTTTTTTTTTTTTACAATTTTATTCTATATTTTTTCTTTTTATTTTCATTTTTCATATTAAACATAAAATTAATTTTCTTTTCTTTTTTTTTTTTCATTTTTTAATCAAACTTAAATACGTACAATTCTGATCTTCTAATTGAATATACCTCTCTTCATGTTTAAAATGTTTCAAAATTGTTTTCTTTATGATGATTTTTTTTTAATTTTACACACAAGGAATTTTTATTTTTTATGAATTTTTTTTTTAAACAATCACTTTAAAAAATACAATTAAAGGTTTATGAAAGATTTTAAAATTTTCGTATGTAAAAGAGTTTAAAATTTTAATTATATAGTTAAACGAAATTAGAAAATAGATGATAAATATTCACTCATTTATGAAATTTTATATTTCTATGGATAGTGTGTTGGGTCCCACTTTTCAAACCTTTCTGCAGATTTGCATATGATGCGGCTAATCGACAACGAGCGAAAGAATCATAATTAAACGACTACTTTGTCAAGCCGTATAATTAGACTTTTTTTAAAGGATAATGTTTTTTTTTTATTTTTAAACTATTTTTTCTGTGGGCCCGTGGCTTAGACTGGGTAGCCAGTCTTTTTCAAAAATGTAAAGTCTGTTGGGCCCAACAGAACCCCAGTTAGAAATATGGAAAACACATGGAAACTAGCTTAAACCAATATGATCCTCTGGTGCCAAAGCCCAAAAATTTTCCATAATTGTACCCTTGGACTGCAAAGCCCAATCAAAATGCATGTCACCCCCTTTTCTCTTAGATTCCAATTTTATGGGATGAACATAAAATATAGAAGTCTTGGTGGTCCATTCCTTTTGGAGCCCAGTTCCAATGTAAAAAGACAAATAAATAAATAAAAATAAAAAGGTATAGAGTTCCCAAGTTTACATCATAAATGAAATTTTATATTATTATTTATCATTTTTTTTGGACAAATGAGATCGTTGTGATATGGAGATATAAAAAAAATTTGAAAATACAAAAGTTTGAATTTTAAATTTGTTAGATGTCAATTTTTTAAATTTGAATAAATGATTTTATGAATCAACTTATTTAAATTTTGGGTTTTATTATTATCATAATTATTATTAATTCTTTATATATGTGGGAGAGTATAAACTATTTGAATCTTGGACCTCAACTCTCTTCAAACAAAGTAAATAATTTTTAAAGCTGAGATTTATTTTTAAATATTGTCTATAATCTAGAGATATTTCAATTAAAGTTAGGGAAGATTACTTGATATATATAATATAATCCCTAGACATTAATATATAGGTGGGATTCCATGATGTTTAACAAGAGATAATAACAAAAACATACTTTAGCTGATCCTAAAATTTTCTAATAGAAACAGTTCAATAGGTAATCAACTAATCTATGATGGTTTTGAAAATATTATCTATCCATTTTGGGTAGGACAAGGGAGTTGCATCAGTAACATCACCTTGAATACAAGGCTGTTCTGTTTAGATGAGTGCAAATATAGGCCATCTAGCTTTGCTATGAAAGTCTTGGCAGCAGTATGAGCCACATCATTTACCATGGCTTACAGCCTACAGGAAAATATTGCCCAACACTTCAGCTTCTAGACCAAGTATATAACTTAATTCTCTCTTTTTTTTTTGTAGCAGTGCTTTATTCTTTGGTAGTTAGAATCCACATGAATTTCTTTGGATCAACTATTGAAATCTTACCTGCAGGAGCAAGCAATAGACCCACAAAGAAGGAGGAGCAAAATCTTAAACTTACTGTATAATGTATTGAATTATTAACTCATCGGAACTAACTGGTATAGCTCTACTTTGAGCATTATGCTAAGCCTTTCAAGTTCCCTTTACCACTTTCATACATTTAGGTTTGTAAAGTTAACTAAAGTAGGAACCATATGAGCTTGTCCAGTCCAGTCCAATGTTCCCTCAACTAGATTCTTTAGACAGTTTAAAAAAAAAAAATTGGTTTCATTATCATTTTCTAAAGAGTTCTTCTTATATTCGAAAATAATATTACAAACAAGCAAGCGCATACACACGTATATATATTTATATCTTTGTATTAAATAATAAATAAAAAAATAAAATAGAAGATACGTATGCACAAATGTATAAGTACACGAACTCATATTACCTATGTAAGAGAAACATCTAGAGCTTGTAATTACGCACATTTTAACTGTAAAGAATATTAGATGATTTTTAGAGATGATTGGAGCATACTGTATTTTCTTTAAAGTAATAATAAACAAAATTTTCAATACAATTGTATCAGGATTGGTTCCAAAAACACTTGCAAGTAATTTATTACAAAATATTAAATATGCACTAAATTTAAGAAAATTTATAATTTTTTTGACAATTTTAAGAAAGCAAAATAAGTAAAGATAAAGCTCTTAACGAGCCTTGCTGGAACCCCAAATAACCCAACTACGTTGTTGGACCGCATGTCGAGGGGCCCAATCTTTTGTCCATAGCGCAAACTATTTTTTGGTATCTCCAAACCCTAAATCCCACAATTCCTAGCGCAAGTCAAGTAAATGGTTGCCTATCCCTGCATTCTATAATCGCCAATCCCACTTTCCTTTGACCATGTCTCCCTCTCTGCATTAACCTTTCGTAAAATCCGTGTCGTCGCGCCTAGTTTGCCCAAGTTCCGAAGCTCGCCAAACGACGAGGAAGCTGCGCGATGAGAACGGAAGAATCTTGACGGGTTTGCATATCAAATTTCGGCTATCTGCACTTTTTGTTCTAATTTCCATCTTTTTTTTTAATGAATTAAATAAATAACTTATCATTGTTGACTTGTTAAGAACACCGTACACGATCTTTTTCACGCGGACTTGATTTTTTACTTCTTCCTTTTCGAGAATAAATTTTCTACTGCGGACTTGATCTTCATAGTTGATTCACTTAGATAATAAAATCCCCTTTCTCACTTGTCTTTTTGGTTCCTAATGGTGTGCGAAGAAGTCATATTCCAGGGTTTATCCACTATCATTTGTGGAAAAGTCTTCAACCAAAATCCTAGCTTATCATCTGTCACATTTACTTGGTATGAGATTTCAAGAATCAACCATTTCTTGACCTTTTTTTTTTCCGGTCAAGTCGACCCGACGACCCTTTGTAATTGTCAACTATCTGAAAAAGAAAGAAGAAAAAGAATGATTAAAATTCGAAGAATGAGCGAGTCGAAACCTGGGTTTAGGAAAACATGTGTGAGATTCAAATCTTCAATGCTCGAACCCTCTAGAAGATCCTTAATAGAATAAAAATTAAAACCCTAGAAACAACATATAAATACTAGCTTTTTCCCCAACTAAACCCTCGAATCAAAATAAGATAAAGGAGAGAGCAAAAGAAAAAATTTCTTCGAGTTATTGCAAACTTTTTATTAGAAGTAGAGATACAAGTACAAGCAGATAAGCAATAATAAAAACAGTGAAAACATTACCAAATTGCCTACAATATCAACGACAAACCTACCACAAATACAATATATCTTACTGGTTAATGGATTAATAGCCGACGCCAGGGCTATGTCTAAGGGTTGTGGGTCGAGGGTCTGCACGTTCTTTTAAGGACCTGAAAACGTGTTGTAAGGGGCTCGGGATAGCTACATTGTCCACTACGGGTTTTACAATATTAATGCTGACCTTCCCATCAAGACTCAACATTAAATTCACATCCTCCAAATTATTCTTCAATTCCAAGCTCCGTCCCTCGGCTAAAAAAAGTACTTCATGGGACAAAAAAAGTATTATTAGTTAAAAAAAACAAACAATTGCATCTCGCATTTGCCATAGCAAGAAATAATGCTGAAGGCATAGAATTTTATTAGAGTTTTAGAGAGCTAATCTTGTGAAGTAAATGAGGATGAAGCAAGGAAGCTATGGTTCTATCCTATCTTATATCCAAGCTATTTATAAAACATAAAAAGTTAGATAAAAAAAACATACACGTACACACACACGTAAAGCCATAAATTACGAGAGGGGAGAAGTGTGGTGGTATGTGAGGCCCCAAATGCAAAACATTTTTTAGAAGTAATGTCCCAAATATAAAGGAAGATTCCATTGTCAAAGCCTAGGTCTTAAACCTAATACACATATGTATACGCGAATGAAAAATAAAATAAAAAATGGTTTGGCCAGCAATTTGTTTCTTTGTTTGTCCGTAGCCCTTCTCAATGGGTTTTTCAAATGGTGAGACAAAATGTCAACTTTCACAATTTAGAATATATATACCATTCTAAACCGTTAATTAGAAATAATTTTTACCAAAAATTTAGTCAACCGATAAATTTATTCATCTCGATGTAAGTGAATTTGTATTCAAATTTTATTGGTGATTCTTTAACTATTTGTAATCTTGAATGTAAATTTTATTTATATAAAATAAATCACGTCTAGCATTGAGTAGTCTATTTATCTCAATTTAAAAAAAAAAAAAATCAATTTTCCTTTGTATCCCCAGTAGTAGATAAGTTCAACAGCTACCTATTTTATTTTTATTTTAAACGATAATAGATATATTAATAGTGAAATTTTTTAAATTCACAAATAAAATTAAGATGGTTACACATGTTACATTTTTTTAAAATTATTTTTTAAAAATATACACATATCTTTTAGTGTATATTTAAAAAAATAAATTTTATAAAATAAAATTTATTATCATCTTAATTCTATTTATGAAATTCAAATATTCCACTATAAATATATCAAATAATTTCTCATTTATTTTTCCCTTCAATCATTTTTGTAGACACCCTAATTGGTCGGACCCAAGCCCATTAAATCTGATCCAACGGGGTTTAGGCCTAAGTTCATTGGGCCCAGTTCAATTGGGCTAAGTAATTAGGCCTATATGCTTGTTATTTTATTTTATTTTATTTTTGATTATTTATTTTATTTTATGATAATATAACATTAGTTAAAAAAAAAGAAAAATGCAAATCCTGCCGTGCATAGACAAAATTACAATTGGTTTCAATCTCTCCAGGATAATTCTCAGGCTTTCTAATAATGAGGAAATCCAATCAAAGGAGGACTCCTAATTGATCAAAAATTTTTCTGATCTAATCCTATAAATACATACACAGTTAGAACAAAAAACATACAGAAAATAAAGGAGCAGAAGTAAGAAAACATAGCAAGCAAAAAATTGTAAAAAATTTGGAAGAATTTTGGGTTTAGAAAACAAAGGGGGTTTTTTGGAATAAATCTGGAAAATCCAGATTTCTAGGAAATTTCTAGAAAATTTTTTATTTTCAATGAGTTTTTTGATGAGTTTTTCGACGCCAGTTGAATTTTTTAGTCATCATCCGATGACCCAACCCAGATTTCAGTGACATTTTTTAGAATTCGATGAAAGATTCAACTAGAGTTCATCCGGGTAGAGAGAGAGGGAGAGAAAAAAATGGGGAAAATAGAGAGGAGGAAGGAAAAATATGAGGAGAAAGGTTGAAACTTGACCTTTTATAGCATCACTAAAACGACACCATTTTGGCGTTTAAGAAGACTCAGGATCCGTGCGTTTTTCATTTAGGCGACCCGACCTGCAACACCGACCCGTTTCAACCTGCTTCATAAACCCACATTGCTGAGTTAAGTTGAGCTAATTTTCTTCTAAGTCGCGTTTCGAGTCGTTGTTATGCCTGCAACCGAGCCGAATTCCAACCGCCAGTCGATTTTTTATTTTTCTTTGGTATTTTTTATTTATTTTATTTAGTATTCTATTTATGAGTTTGTTTTTTTTTCTTAGTATTTTTTTCATTTCATGATTAAATTTAGAAAAAGATGAATAAATAAATAAATAAAATATTTTGAGAATAAATATTAATTATCCAATAACGAAATTTATAGAAATTCAAATGTTAAATTTCTATAAAATTCTTAGATGAGAAATTTTGTCTAAATTTGTCTCAAATGATGGAATAATTTAAATAAAATTTCAATAACAATAATTAATATTTATTTTCAAACAATAAAATAAAAAAATAAAAATTTAAGTTAAAAAAATTTGATAATTATCCAATGATGAGATTCTTAGAAATTTCAAATGGTAAATTTTTAAGAAATCTCTAAGTGAGAAATTTTCTTTAAATTTGTCCAAAATTGTTGAATAATTTAAATAAAATTTCAATAAAAATAATTGTCATATTATTTTCTTTCCAACAAAAAAAGGGAAAAATAATTTCTAAATAGGCCCAAATGGTGAAAGTTTTAAAAATTTCAAAAGAGAAAATATTTTTAATTTAGCCCAAATGATAGAATAATTAGATATATTTTTGACAAAAAAATAAACTTTTTTCTAACGACAGAGCCTCTTCAAGGAAACAAATGAGATCTTTCAATACTCTTGAGGTAAGAAAATATTTTTTAAGAGTTCTACTAGATTGATGAAAGAATCTTATAAATTATTCTAATATTTAACATAAAAATTTGAAACCATTAGACTCAAGACCCTATGATAAATTTGAAATAATATGGTACCATCCTTTGGATAGGCATATGATGGTGCTATAACCTTTCCTACATGTAACCGAACTCTCAAACTCTGTTCTTGTTTGTAGACCTAAACCTATTATTTTAGGAACCCTTAGTCAAGCTTAGGAGCTCCTTAAAAGGATAGATTCATAAGGTGGCCAATCACACATACTAAAAAAGATCGGTGGCAACACTATCCATTTTGTTAACTCTAGCTATAGATTTACGAATCTATATGTTATGACAGTTTGGTGACTCCACTGGGGATGCCATAGAGAGTCAAGCGATAAACTTTTAAATTTATCCTATTTTTTGGTCTAATGATTTTAAATTGTACTAATTTATGTTATTTGTTTACTAACATTTTTTTTTACTTTTATTTGATTTTTTTAGGGCATGAAACTTATATGTTCCTTCACACACACTATCACATGCATTTACATTACATGAGCTCTATACTCAGGTTTAATCCCTATTAGAAGAGAGAATACTTATACTCTTGTGAGATAATATTCTCCGTAATGGCTAGCGAAATACTCTCACTTAAATTAAATCTTTTTCGTTGGTAGCCTGTGATGGATGAGAATTGGAATACCTTACTAGTCTATAAAGACGATTATGTAAGGAACAATTAGGAACCGTTAGTAGTCAAAATCACCTATCCCTGTATATAGTTCACACTTAAGCCGCCAGCCTTAGAATAGAGCCATTTCTACCCAATGATAGATGTAACCTAAAGTTATGACACAAGAATGAACGATTTATGATCTAACCATTTTATTTGTTTAACTTTGTGCATTTGCATTATCATGTCATGCATCATTTTCATTGTCATATGTAACATTGTGCATATACATCATTTTCATATTAGATTTCATCCATGAAAATGCACATTTCATTCATGCATCAACATACCAAACAAAAAGCATAGCATATCATTTTTTATCACAATTATGGTATTCAAGGTTTAAGAATAGCTCCACCAAGCAATAATCCAATTCACCAATATAGCACAAGGGCTCAAGCTAGATAGATGAAACAAGAAAATTTTAATCATCTTGAGAGGATAGAGAAAGCTCAAGAAAAGCTAGAAGGGGAGTTGAATAAGATTTTGAAAGCTTTGAACAAGTTAAACAAGGAAAAAGGTGTAAAAGAAAGTATTAGCCAATAAAATCATCCATCATAAGAGGTGGATAACCCACTGTACCCTTATAGTTTTGGTCCACCTAAAGCTCAGTCTACACAAGAGATTTCACCATAACAATTCACATATCCTATATATCTTAGAATACCATCAACTTCAAATTTAAGGTAGTATTAGAGTTATGTAAATCCTATCTTTACCGAGAATGCAATAGAACCAATACCAATTCCTAATTTGGATGATCCAGAAGAAAAAAAAATTGAAGCCCAAGGAGAGAGAGACTTTAAAAGCCTCAAAAGCTAAACAAAAAATAAACTTGTTAGAAGAAAGGCTACGAGCAGTAGAAAGAGTTGGTTTTTATAGTTCAGTAGATACAACTGGACTTTGTTTAGTCTCAGATGTGGTTCTTTCTCCAAAGTTCAAAGTGTCAGAATTTGAAAAATACAATGGTATAAAGTGTTCAAAGACTCATATTACCATGTACTGTCTGAAGATGGTAGTTCATACTCATAATAAAAAGTTATTGATACATGTATTTCAAGATAACCTTATAAGCTCTATTGCTAGATGGTATGTCTAATTCGATAGGATCCGTATTTGTTATTGGAGCGATATGGCCCATACTTTCATTAATTAGTACTGTTATATTATAAAATTGACCCCTGATCATCTTTCTTTATAGAATATGAAAAAGAAAGTGATCGAATCATTCAAGGAATATACCCAAAAGTGAAGAGACATAGCTTCTCAAATGTAGCCTCTTTTAACTAAAAAAGATACTACAATGTTGTTCGTCAGCACTTTAAAATCTTCTTATTATAAAAAGATGATAAGAAATGCCTCAAAAAATTGTGCTAACATGGTGATCTCAAGTGAAATCATTGAGAATGCCATTAAAAATGGTAAGTTAAAAGGAGGAAAAACCAAAAAGTGCCAGAGAAGAAAGAAACTGAAGTTTAAACTATAAGCCTTGATAGATAGTTCAAGGGATATCAACCCTATCCACCATAAGGTTACTCTCTATATTATCTTGCTATGAACAATATCTTACGTTACCCTTACCAATCATATCCATAATCAGCTTATTCATAAAGTTATTAATCGACCTTTCGAGTATCCCAGTCATATCACTACATCAGCTTCAAAGTTTAACAACCAAGTGAGTGGTTTAAGAAGATCTTAGGATAACCAAGAAATGATATATATTGACCCTATCCCCATAACTTACACTGAGTTATTCCTAGAACTAGTCAATAACAACTTGGTATCTCTAATTATTTCAGAACCATTGAAGCCACCTTATACAAAATGGTACGATGTTAATGCGATATGTGATTATAATAGTAGAAACATGGGTCATTCTATTGAAACCTGCATTGCTTTTAAACATAAAGTGTAAAGTTTGATTCAAAAAGGCTTAGTGAGTTTCGACAAATCAAGGGGGGAGATGTCAATAAAAATTTTTCACCTGATTGTATAGAAATATAATTTTAAAAAGGATGTTAAGGCTGGTTCGAAGCTACTTGTCATTCTAGATTTCTTTCATAGTAATGTTAGAAATTCTTTTATGCAATAGGATTTCATTTGTTATCATTTCAATAAAAGGCAAGGATAATGCATTTCATTACATTTTCTCTTTCATCTCAACCATTATCCCATACTTTGTTATTTTCACATCTTTTTATTCCCATTCTTAAATTCTCAATGATGAATGTTTAGACAAAGATAACAATAATTTTAAGATTTAATTTTGAAAACTCATTCACATTGATTTAAAGAGACTGTTTGAGCAAAAGAAGCCAATTATTACTAGCCGATATGAATATATCTTAAAGATGAGTAGTTTTTTATAAACATCCATGAGCTTATTTTTGTTCAATAAATGATTTTTAAAGAAAACATTCGCATTTGAGATGAAATATGATTATTTTTTTACCATTAAAAAATCATTCATTGCTACCCCTTTGAGCCTATTATGATTTTTTTTAAATTAAAAAAAAAATTTTAACCAGGGATCACCCTCCACACTGGGGGGCATTTTAAAAAAAAAGAGGTAAAAGATTGTAAAAGATCTCAAAAATAAAAAGTAAAAAAAAAAGTAAGAGAAAAAAAAAATGCCACACATGATTTAGGGTAAAGTAATGAGAGTCATTTTTGTAAAAAATGAGATGGATGAAAAGGAAATAATAATGAAATGATGTGGTAAAATGTCAAAATCCATCAAATAATGAGAAATGATCTTTTAGTTTTGAACCCTTTAAACATATATTTTGAGCCTAATCTATCCATTTCTTTCATGACCTTTCATCATAGCCAACATTATAACCTTTAAAAGTCTATTTGGATCAAATGTGAGTACTCAAATTGAATAATCATATGTTGAGCTAAAGCATGCTCTGATGAAACAGCAGAATCATGCTACATTACTCTAAAGATTGATGTGTGAGAAATATCACTAATGAAATGAAAAAAAATGAAAAAAAATAAAAAATAAAAAATAAAAAAGAGAGAAAAAGAATACTCAAATTAAAAACTTGAAATAACGATTTAAGTAAAAAAATCTCTGAATTGAGGGTTGGATAAATAGTTCACATGGATGGAAGGTAAAAGACATCTGACGATACTTCAAAGCTGAGGCAAAGTTTAATGAGCTCAAAAATGATTTCAAAAGTCAATGGAATGAGTTTTTTTTTTAAAATTATAAATTAATGTTAAGAATTGTCTGAGTATTCATTGTTTGGATATTGTTACTCCATTTGTACAATACCATTCCTAAGGATAGGCTTTGAATTTGCTCTTTTGCCCAATTATTTTTGTACCAGACTCACTCCTCATTGATTGCTTTTCTCTCAGTATATCTTGTGCTCTTTTATTCTCACATCCCTAGAATGAATCGAGAAAATGTATGATTGCATTATGTTTGTTAAGAATTGAAATGATAATGAATGAATGAATATGTGTTTAAAATGTTATTACATTCTTTTGAAAATAAATCCAGGATGATCGAAGGCAAAAATGGTGAAGAGATGGTAGAAACTTGAAAAATGACATATGAGATGGTCAAATGATGAATATAGTGATGGATTGTTCAACGAAATGAAGAAAAGGGCAAAAATTTGAAAAAATTAAAAAATAAATATGATGATGGATTGGCTGACATAACTTATGAGTCATGGTCAAATGATAGAAATAGTGTGGCTCAAGGGATGAAATTTATTCTGTTAGTGTTGATGAGCCTATGAGAGGAGTGATGAAAAATAATGTGGATCAGTAATAAAATGGTTGGTGCTAAAAAGCCTATGAGTTATGATTAAAAAATGGAAATAATACGGATTAATAAATAAAATTTGTTCTAAAATGGCTAATGCTGAGAAGTCTGTGAGTGGTGACTGAATGATGGAAGATAAAATTTATTCTGAAATGGCTAATGCTGAAAAGCCTGTGAGTTTTGATTAAATGATAAGAGGCAATGCACAAAACTTGTTTTGGAATGGCTAGTGCTAAGAAACCTATGAATGATGATCAAGTGATGAAAATGACAAGGATCAATTGATAAAACTTGTTCTAGAATGATGAGAAGCTAAAGTTAGAAAAGAAAGATAAGGGATAGTGAAGTCTTGAAAACCATGTTACCACATTTTAATTAGAGTTTCATGACGTTGATATCTGCATTACTCACATTATTTTTTGGAGAATATTTAAAACTTTGGTTTGGCCATGCATTTGTATTATACAGTGAACATTTGACTCATGGTTAAGAACATGACATTTTTAATGTTGTGAGGATCCAAATTGTTGCATTCATACCATCAAGAAAGCATTTACATCATTGATCATGACATTCATTACATACAAAATTTTAACTTTGGTAAAAGTTTAAAAGTCATCTGAAAAAAAATTTTGAATCTTTGGATGATGTCTTTTAAGATAAAATTATGAATCTTCAAATGAGAATCTTTGAGTCTTAAATGAAAATCTTTAAAATAAATTCAAATAAGAATCTTTGAGTCTTAAATGAGAATATTCAAATGTAAATATTTAAGTCTCAAATGAAAACTTTTAAGTTTTAAATAAGAATCTTTAAGACGTCTTTAAATGAAAATCTTTGAGTCTTAAATGAGAATCTTTAAGACATTTTCAAATGAAAATCTTTGAGTCTTAAATGAAAATATTTAAAATATTTTCAATTGAGAGTCTTTGAGTCTTAAATAAGAATCTTTAAAACATTTTCAAATGAGCATCTTTAAGTCTTAAATGAAAATCTTTAATACATTTTCAAATGAGCATCTTTAAGTCTTAAATGAAAATCTTTAAGACATTTTCAAACCAGCATCTTTGAGTCTTAAATGAAAATTTTTAAGACATTTTCAAATGAGAATCTTTTAGTTTTAAATGAGAATCTTTAAGACGTTTTCAAATGAGCATCTTTGAGTCTTAAATGAAAATCTTTAAGAGGTTTTCAAATGAGAATCCTTGAGATGTGAAACCCTAAAATTCGTCGGATGTGAATCTTCGAACTAGAATGAAAAGTTTTAAACTTTTGAATGTGAATCTCCAAAAATTCAAACGAAAAGCTTTGAACTTAATTTTTGGATGTGAATCTCTAAATTTTTGAGTGAGAACCTTAAATTTAGATGTGAAACTCTAAGATTTCTTAAAGGTGAACCTTTGAACTTGAATGAGAAGCTTCGAACTTCTGGATAAGAATCTCCAAAATTTGAATAAGAATCTTTAAATGTTGGATACGAGTCTTACAATTTGCAAATGTGAATCTTGAGATTTTTTGAATCAAACTCTTGTAAAACTGAAATTTTGAGAATTAAATTTTAATGTATTCTTGTGAAGTTGAAAGGTTCTTACAAATTTGAACCTTTGATTTTTGAACTCAAATTGTGAATTTTTGAGTTTCCATTATAAATTTTAGATCTGACCTATGACTCCTTTGGATATGATTATCAATGAGCATTTTATTTTTCTCAAAGTCATTAAACCTCTGTTTAGATTAGCTCTATTTAATTAAAAAAAATAAAAACAAAAATAATAGAAGTGTTGGGTTAAGTTTTGATTAGGTGTCTACGTCTTTGCATAATTCATGTTTCACAAAAAATATGCAAAGATGGACAGCTGTAGACACCTTAATTGGTCCAAACCCAAGCCCATTGGGCTTGATCCAACAGGGTTTGGGCCTAAACCCATTAGACCCGATTCATTTGGGTCAAGTAGTTAGGCCTAAGTACTTGTTATTTTATTTTATTTTATTTTTATTTTTATTCTTATTTTTTTTATTTTTGATTTTTGATTTTATTTTAAGATAATAGGATATTAATTAAAAAAAAAGAAAAATACAAATTATGTCGTGCATAGGCACTGGTAGAATTGCCATTGGTTCCAATCTCTCTAGGATAATTCTTAGGCTTTCTAATAATGGGGAAATCCAATCAAAGAGGGACTCCTAATTGATCAGAAACTCTTCTGATCTGGTCTTATAAATACATACACAGCCACAACAAAAAACACATAAAAAATAAGGGAGCAAAAGTTAGAAAACACAGCAAGCAGAAACTTGTAAAAAATTTTGAAAATTTGTGGGTTTAGAAAACAAATGGGGTTTTTTGGAAGAAATTTGGAAAATCCAAATTTTTGAAAAATTTTTAGAAAAATTCTAGTTTTCGATGAATTTTTTTATGCCAGTTAAATTTTTTAGCTAGTTTTTAGATGTCGGTTGAATTTTTTAACGGGATTTTTGAGAATTGGGTAAAAGATTCTGGCACCGGTTGAATTTTTCGACAATCTTCCGATGATCTAACCCAGATTTTGATGATATTTTTTAGAATTCGATGAACATTTAATTGGAGTTCATCCAGGTAGAGAGAGGGAGAAAAAAGAAGGGGAAAGAAAGAGAAGGGGAAGGAGAAATATGAGGGGAAGGGTTGAAACTTGACATTTTATAGCATCACTAAAACGATGTTGTTTTGGCTTTTAAGAAGACTTAGGATCCGCGCGTTTTTTACATTCAGGCAACCCGACCCGTAGCGCTGACCCACTTTGCCCCGTTTCGCAGACCTTGCTATTGAGCAGAGCTGAGCCGAGCTAATTTTCTCTTGAGTCGCGTTTTGAGCCGTTGTTGTGCCTGCAGTCGAGCCGAATTCTAGCCGCCAGCCTAGTCGTTTTTTATTTTTCTTTGGTATTTTTTATTTTTTTATTTAGTATTTTATTTATGTGTTTGTTTTTTTTTAGTATTTTTTTCATTTCATGATTAAATTTAGAAAAAGATGAATAATAAATAAATAAAATATATTGAGAATAAATATTAATTATCTAATGATGAAATTTATAGAAATTTCAAATGGTAAATTTTTATAAAATTCTTAGGTGAGAAATTTTGTCTAAATTTATCCCAAATAGTGAAATATTTAAATAAAGTTTTAATAACAATAATTAATATTTATTTTCAAACAATAAAATAAAAAAATAAAAATTTAGGTTGAAAATATTTGATAATTATCCAATGATGAGATTCTTAAAAATTTCAAATGATAAATTTTTAAGAAATCTCTATGTGAGAAATTTTCTTTAAATTTGTCTCAAATAATGGAATAATTTAAATAAAATTTCAATAAAAATAATTGTCATATTATTTTCTTTCCAAAAAAAAAAAAATTTCTAAATAGGCCCAAATGGTAAAAAATTTAGAAATTTCAAAAAAAATATATTTTTAATTTAATCCAAATGATGGAATAATTAGATATATTTTTGACAAAAAAATAATAAACAATTTTTCGACGACGGAATCTTTTCAAAGAAATAAATGAGATCTTTGAATACTCTTGAGGTGATAAAATATTTTTTAAGAATTTTATCAGATTGATGGAAGAATTTTATATATTATTTCTAATATTTAACATAAAAATTTGAAACCATTAGAATCAAAATCCTATGATAAATTTGAAAGAATATGGTACCATCTTTTGGATGAGTATGTGAAGGTGTTATAATATTTTTTTATATATAATCGAACTTCTTAACTTTGTTTTGATTTGTAGATCCAAATTTATTTTTTTAAGAACCTTTAATTAAACTTAAGAGCTCCTTAAGAGGATATATTCATAAAATAACTAATCATATCTAGTAAAAAAAATTGATGATAATTTTATTTATTTTATTAAATCTAATTATAAATTTACAGATTTATATATTATGATAATTTTTTAAATTTTGGTGGACAACTGATAGAGTTGGTAATTAGTAAAACACAAAACACGTGATCACAAATTCTTTATTCTTTTCTCACCATTTGTTGGAGCAAAAACGTATTGACCAACCTTGGGGCCGGCTAGCTCTTGGTTTAAGTCGCTTACAGGGAAAAGTTAATTTAGGGTTTGGACTGGACATCTTGGTTAAGGAGAAAAAGCAGAGCCCTCACCAATCTGCTAGTTCAAGTTTTTGTACGGTATCTGCATCTACCGTATGTTGTCTAATCTTTTAGTGAAAATTCATTTGGTTAAGCAAGGATTGAAAAAGTTTTTGAACATGAACAGTTAAGTTACTTTTCGTAATAATATTTTTGCAATAAATACAGTAACTCACAAGATAATTTATTTTAATATATTAAAAAAAAAATATTATACTTAATATGATATTAAAAAACAAAATACTTTAAAAACATTCGTTAACATCGAATCATTTGGTACAAACCAACGAAACCCAACTCAAAAAATATTAATATTAATTAATACCTGTGCTCTTCATTTTAATATACTTCATCTACTTTAGCCAACTAATCGTGTCCCAATTAAATTAATGAATTTGTGACTTACCAAAAAGAAGTCCGATAAAGTACTAAGGCACGCTTTATGACTTTTGGGGAGGGCCGGCTTAAGGCTTACTTTACAGTCAATGTATAATTTTGAATTCAAAAGTTTTTTTCTCTTTATTCAAAAGTCATGTTATGGTCATGACTTTTAACTATTTCAGTATATATTTTCGTTTATCATCTTTTTAAATTAATTAGAGCTCTTTTTTAAGAGATAAAAGAGATAAATTAAAAATATAATTTAATCTCATAATTTGAATCTATTAAAATTAATAATTAAAAATTTTTACACTAATATAAATTGATCCCTAAATATATATATTTAGTATATTAAATTTACTATATTCATGTGCACTAGGTCTCTTTAGGCCACTCTCTTTGATCCATTTTTATATACATTCAAGGTTTCTCTGTCTACTTAGAATAATAAAAGAAGAAAAAAAAAAAAAAAAAAAGGCCTTAGTTGGTTCTTCCTAGTGGAATCTTTTTATCTCCATTCCTTATTCCCTGGGTTACATTTTGTATGTCCATGCTTTGGAATTTTTGAAATTCAAAGTTTATAAATTTTATTTTTATTTTTTTAATTTTTTAATTTTATTAAAAATAATGACCAAAATTGAGTTCATTCTAATTAAAATGTCAATAAAAAATAAACAAAATGAGATGGAGAGAATAATACTATTGTATTCCCAAATACTAATTTTTATATATTTTTTAGAGTACCTTAACTCTATTTATTTATAGGATTATATTTGATGCACTCTCAATTAATCAGATATCATTTTATTAAAAAATAAATATAAAAAATAAATATTTTTTTTTAAAAAAATTATTTATTAATAAAATGATATCAATTAATTTATCTTATTAATAAAATGATATAAATTTAAATAACATTCGCAACAGGATGTAACCATTCTTTAATCATAGTGTCATCTTCTGCCACCATTATTTACTGTAATAAAAGTGCGAATTGTCATTCACACAAAGTCTAATATATTATGTTCACAAGTAGCGATATAATAAAATATTACGACCATAACAAGACACTAAAATCCTTGTTTGTACTTTTCTTTTCAAATCAGATATCAAACTAGAAAACCCCAAAAAAAAAAAAATTAGAGAAAGAAAGAGCTCTCTTAGAGCTACCATGGCTGGTGGCCTGAAGTCGAGTGCCATGCCATCTTCTCCAAACTGGATAGACAGAAATGTAGACACCATATTTCGGTAGATTGAACTATTTTCTTCTGTGGGCCTGTGGCTTAGACGGGGTACCCAGTATTTTTCACATATGTAAAGTCTGTTAGGCCGAACAGAACACGGGTTAGAAATATGGATATCATATGGAAACTCGCTTAAGCCAATATGATCCTCTGAATATCACCAAAATTGTGCCCTTGGATGCAAAGCCAAATCAAAATGCATGTCACCCCCATTTCTCGTAGATTCCAATTTTGGGGGTGAACATAAAATTTAGAAGCCTTGGTCCTCCTCTCCTTTTGGATCCCAGTTCAAATGAAAAAAAGATAATAAATAAATAAAAATAAAAGGTATACAGTTCCCAAGTTTACATCATAAATGAAAATTTATATTATTATTTATCATTTTTTTTTTGTACAAATGAGACCGTTGTGATATGGAGATATAAAAAGAATTTGAAAATACTGGAATTTAAATTTTAAATTTGTTAGATGTTTAGTTTTAAAATTTGAATAATGATTGTACGAATCAATTTATTTAAATTTTGAGTTTTATTATTATCATAATTATTATTAATTCTTTATATACATGAAAAAATATAAAGGAGAATATAAACTATTTGAATTTTGAACCTCAATTTTTTTCAAATAAATTAAATGATTTTTAAAGCTGAGATTGATTTTTAAATATTGTCTATAATCTAAGAGATTTGAATTAAAGTTAAGCTAGAAAGATTACTTGATATATATATTTATATATATATAATATAAAATCCCTAAACATTAATATATAGGTAGGATTCCAGATGTTTAACAAGATATAATAACAAAAACCTATTTTGGCTCATCTTAAAATTTTCTAATAGAAGCAATTCAATAGGAAATCAACTAATCTATAATGGTTTTGAAAATATTATCTGTCCAATTTGGGTAGGACAAGGGAGTTGCATAAGACTATTCTCTTTAGATGAGTGCAAATATAGGCCATCTAGCGTTGTAATGAAAGTTTTGACAGCAGTCTGAGCTATTTGGATTTATCTTAAATCTCATAATTTCACATCGAAAATTATAAGAGTTTTGAGTTTGTCTTGTATCTCATATCGGGAGTTTAGTAAAAGTATAAGGGGTTTCAGCTTTATAAATAAGATGTTTTAGTTTTGGTTTAGTAATCCCAAATAGTTAAACACCAAGAGAATAGTTAAGTGAGTAGGTTATTAAAATGGTGTAATTAGGCTTTGGATTAAGTATTGAGTAAGGAAATTTTTTTATCACTTTTCTCATTCTAAAAATCTCACAGTTATAAAAATTTATTTGATAGTACATTAAGTTTGGAATAGGTCATTTTAAGTTGGGCCAAAATAAATATATTTGTGTGTTTTTATTATTGATTTGAACTTGCTATGTTGTGTGTGGGTACTGCATGTGCGTATTGATTTTTCAACAAGTGATATCAGAGGAAGATTCGAGGTTTGAGGTTCGTAAGAAAAAAATGTGAGCCCAAGAGATCGTGAAGCAAGTATTTCAAGATATCTGAAAAAAAGTATGTCTAGTATGCCTATGCCTAAGTTTGAGATTCCGTTATTTGATGAAAAAAATAATTTTATGTTATAGTAAAATATGATTCAAGATCTATTAGTACAACAAATGTTGGATCAAACATTAGAGAGCAGTAAGCCTGAGGGAATGTTTGACAGTAATTGGAATAGAATTATGAAGAAAGCTATTAGTACTATTAGATTGATGCTAGTCTCATAAGTAAAGTATAGTGTGTTGACTAAAAATACTTCGAAGAGTTTGTGAGATAAGCTTAAGGGTATTTACGCATCAAAGTCATTAATTGATAAATTATGTTTAAAGATAGATTTGTATTATCTGAAGATAATAGAAGATACGAGTCTTCATAATCACCTGGATGGGTTTAATAGATTAGTTTCTCAATTGCTGGTAATTTTTATTGATGAGTTAAAAGATGAAAAGAATGCTTTAATTTTACTGTCATATTTGCTTAAGTCTTAT